>NW_008707225.1:632012-736716 GCF_000327385.1 Lottia gigantea | reverse complement strand
TGCTAGATTGATCTTAAATTTCACGAAACGTGTCCGTTTTTCTAACATACATTTGTCCTATTTACCTATATCAAGCATTAATTTGGATTTTTTTTATTAGTATTGAGAGTCAACCAGTTCTGAATAAATATGGACATATTTTCTAATGCAATCTCTCATAACCTGATCTGAAAATAATTCTAAAATATATTTCAAATCTTTATGACCCCACTATCTGTTTATATGTCTTTTTTATAATTATATCAAAGAGTTCAAACTGGGATAATTCTTGTAACAAATGTATTGGAAGGCTCAAATTTCAACTGTGAGCTGTGAAGCCTCTCCCTGATTGGCTTAGCTAAAAAAAGTCCTGTTTCTGAGACTAAAGTATGATTGGTAAAATAAAAATGGAGCACTTGTCCCTTTAATAACAGTGTAAATATATTTTTGTAGTTTATTACATAATATAATATTCAATTATTGATTTTATAAATAGTTCAATTAATAAGAAAATCTAGCACGTGTTCTCGACTCTTGGGGATAATAGATGCAAATGTGGCAGACAGTCCCGAGAAAATCATGCAAAAAATTGATTAACAGGTTTCAAAATATAATCCTAAACAATTTGAATTGTGCTCCTGAGAATTTCAATGCAAATTTGGCCATTCAACTGATATAAACTTTGCCAGCTCTCTGGACACTAAAATATGGATGCTTGGTTAACAAACCACGTCAGAAAGATTCATGTAGTTGTTCAGATGAGTGAACTGGACAAGACATTAAAAGCTTAAAATTTATTCACTGTTTCAATCTTCACGCTTTTATACCTCAATTTTCATGATCAAGTAAGCTATATATTTAAGCTTAATAAAAGCTACATATGATTACCAATTACAAGTGTTATGCTTATGACTGACATAAATGACTCAAAATTCACATCTGCAAATAGCCCTGCTAATTCCTATTTGCATTCCCCTCCAATTCCCTTTGAACAAAGCCAAGAATCAAAAAATGAAACCAATAATTATTCTGAATTTACATCAACTCCATTTTCTAGATACTTCAGAACCAAAAAGAGTTGTTGGTACCAGTGCACTAATCCAACGTCCATAACTATTCAGACATTATTCTATTATTGTTTGCTGTTATAGTCAGTAAATTGTTTAAATTAAACTTTTAATTCGTAAAAGAGCAGACTTATGTAAAAATATGTAAATGCCACCAGTTTATAGTATGCATTCAATTACACAGCAGACATTGAAAATAGTTAAAAGGTCATTTCCCGGTAGTTTACATTCCATTAACTTTTTTTATAACGAACCAAGTTTACCCTTGACTTGTCTGTCAGTCTTACGATTAACAATCAGATAAAATGTAGACTCAATATTTTTTAGCCATTCTCATGCACGTTGATTTCTACATATTCACAAACTATGTTTTATAGCTCTGTGTTGTGTTTATAAGGAAATTATACCTCTAGAGCTATAGAAAGTTAGCTTTTATCACACTGAGTTTTGACTTGTTTTAGACTCGGCCACAAGTATAATATATTTGACATCGTATTGAACAGTGCAAAGCTGCTTCATCTAGTGCGCATGGACACACAAGCTAGGTTTTTAGGTTTCTACTTAATAGAGTAAAGATAGTTAAAGCTGGAATTTATGAACTATGGAATCAACCTTATTCACTTGTACTGTCAGGAAACATTTAACATGGATGGCTGTTGATAAGTTTCTATGAATTGTGCATGACACGTTTAGTCTTCTGTTAAAACTTTCAGATAAGTTAAGGGATACATTTCTATAGATTTTGGTTTATAGTTTTCACAAATTTGAACAAAAAAATGTTTCAACCTATGAAAAAAAGAGGAATGTCCCTTTAATATATCTGTAAGTTTTCACTAAAGTCAAACTTAATGGTTTTTCTTTTTAGAAGGTGCAAGAAAACTACTGTATGGATTTGAGAAAATTAAACATATGGAAATGTCTGTCCTCCTTGTACCGAAAGTTTCAACTATCAAGCCATTATAAAGCCAATAACCAAAACTTTGTCAAACTGCTTAATTAATAATTAGTAAGTTTGATCATATAGATACATAGATGTAAATAGCATATTTAGACATGTTTTCAACTAAAATTTACGAAGTTTTTTGATGATGAAAATCTTGCTTGCTGCCTTGGCTTTAATATAAGAAACCAGACAGCATGTCATAAGAAAATACACTGAAATAAAAGACTAAATGATGTTCATATAAATATAGCATGTAATTTGAAAGGTCAAAAATCTTTTTTACAGAATTACCAGACCAAAAAACAGAAATTACATATATTTTAGACTTGTTTTGTTAAACGTTTGAAATGTGGTTGATTTAACTCATTGAATTGCTGCAGACATAAAGGAATTGAAATGTCATTTCTGTATTTGGACAGTGAAAAACTAGTTCATAGTTTCAAATAATAATCTATTAAGGTAAAATACACTATTTGTTGCTGAGTTGGCCTCTTGGTAAATCCAACAGACAATGTAAATCCCTAAAGGTTCAGGTTTACCATTTTCAGGGGTTGATTTGGGTCTTAAATATATGTAAATAGTCTCCAGAAATATAGAAAATATCTAGAAATGCATGAAAATAGCATGATTCCTTCAAAAACATCTCAAACTTGAAAATTCACTGTCTATTTCTATAATATATATATGTCTTTTCTATATTTGCAGAATTTCAAGAAGAGATGATTTGTCTTTTTAAATTTCTAGCAGGAATAATTTTAAACACATATGAACTTGAAGGCTCAAATTTTGACAGTGAGTTGTGAACACTATATTAATAATTAGTTCAGGTAAATCATTCCCCTTTCTAAGACTAAGATACTATTGGTCAAACTAATGGCGAACCTATCACTTGAAGGTTTGAGCCCTATGAGCTTACTATTTCTTCGAGCCTCTTTCCATATCCAACAGTATATTGTTAAATTACCTTTATCTATAAAATAGTAGGTTTCAACAGTTGATGTTCACCATGTGGTTACAGTAATAACACAAAGTACTTAAATTTTCCTTAAGTGGGCAACCAATTCAGGGAGACTGACAAACACAAAGTGATACTACCTCTAATAAATAATATAAAATTTAAATTCTCAAACTTGACCAATAAGAGTATATTATTTTATTCATAAGTTGGCTTCAGAACAAAATCCCTGTATTATCCGATACATCAATAAAACTAAGTAATTATTGAAGAATTATTGTTTTGAATCATAGTTACTTAGTTAAGTGGATTTATAGGATTTTTGAGGACTTCTGTCACCAGGCAAATTCACTGATGAATATATACTGCTATTGGCAAAGTTTGAGAATTTAAATTTTAGGTTCATTTTTAGAGGTAGCATTCCTTTAAGGAAAGACGAGAGAAAGATGGACATAGTAAAGGTTTCTATTTTTATCCATACTACTTGTCTTAATTGGTCAAAAGAAAAGTAGAACATAAAAAATTCTGATAATTTTGACAGATAACAACAAATGAGAGGAAAAAAATTCAGAATGTGACAGAACTCAAACAGCTGGTCTAATAGTAAACAAATTATACATTTCTTACAATTGATTAGCCAGCTAAATATATTTACATGATATCTATACATCACATACAGGTGTTATACATATTCAACAGTTGGACAACAAAACTATCTTATAATGATCATTTTATCATCAATTAATCTATATATTGTACTAACTTCGGTAAACAATAACTTAAAGGCATTGCTTCTTCAAATAAGCTTAGCATAACAATTAAAAAAGTAAGTGCAAGCCAGTGAATAAAAACAAGAATTTTCTCCCATTGTTCAATAATAAACTGTTTTTTGTTGATAGTGTAAGGTCAATTTTTTAAACATCGGTAAAGAAAGTAATCCTTCTGTATGAACATTACTTAGTAAGTTTTTCAAAAACTAGCTATATTTCCAACTCAACATAACAACTATGAAATGAATATTGTAATAATAATCTGTATAAGTGAGACAATTTCGTGCACCAAAAATCTTGTCCAAAGAATGACAAAATTGGGAGTAGTAGTGGACCAAAGGTGGACCATCAGGCGTTTCAAAGAGAGTAAGTATGGTTTGCTGTGACACCCACCATTACTATATTGGTCCACATCATGAGATTCCATGTACCCTGTAAATTGGCCAGCTCCGACTGTCAATGACATAGTCATCGCCAACATATACATGATAAAGATCTTAATACTTAATAAATAATGTATCAGAGATTCCTTTAAGGATGTCAATAGTGTGATTATTCTAAAATTAAGCTAAAACTAAAGGCAAGCACAATAACATAAGATTATAGAATACTAATCTTTCTCCTTTATCATATTTTCCAATCATTATCAACAATGTTGGAAGTAAAAAAAATATTTTCATTATCTTTATACCTCATTGGACTAACAACCAAATAATTACATTCCCAACGATGGATTTAATTTGACACCAAAAAAACACCCCTAATTTGACAATGATCTCTTCCAGTCATGCACAACGCTTTCTCATATTGTTAAAAGTATACATGTGTAGAAGAGTTCACCAAAAGTTGAGGGGCGTCAAATAGATAACATGACCACTCTCATCATGCATATTTCCAAATAATAAACAAATATTGAGGGATTAAAATGAAATAGTGAAATGTTTTATGTAAAAGGTATCACAGGTGTAACTGGAATGTTTGTTCTATTGTCAAAGGAAATCCCAGCATATTATTTTCCATTGCATTCCCTTTTACAAGTTAACAAATTTTCTGTCAAAGCATAAAAAATCAATAACCTTATTGTCTATAGCCTTTTCATTACTTAGATCAAGTTTCAAATCAATAGACATATCTTATAGTTACAGGAAATGAGTCCTTTAAACCCAGTGACAAGCATGAATTTGTCAGATTCTATCAATATTATTATCATTATGGTAATATTAATGCATAACTTGTTTAATATATAAACAATAAAAACCATTATAGGCTCGTAAGTTGTCATTACTCTTGTTGATGTTATCACAGAAACTTTCCATAACAAGAGAAAAGGGCTTTTACTTTGTTATTCTTCTTTCTTTAAAATTGAAACAATAGAAAAGAAAATATTTCATTTAGAAACACAGATGTTTTGAACCTTCTCTTAAAGGGGTTTCTCACATTAAGAAATTTTCAATATAAAAAAAAATTTTGTAATGAAATTCATGTACCTCATCAAACAAAATACAATAGTTAAAGAAGTGTATTGTATTATGTATCATACGTATATCAGATTAACACCTCAAGGTTGAAATAATCATACCCTAGCCAAGTATCGAAGCTACAATTCATAAGACAAAGATCATAGGCATGCAATAGTGACAGGGGCTACAATCAAACACAGGGTTGACATTGCAAGTTATGGATGTAAAATCAGAAATTATTCTCTAATAATGTAGCAGACTTGCCACAAGGTGAGGGTTGGATACATCAAATGTAGATACATGTCAGAGAAGTTACCTGAATTGCATAGTCTGTTTGTAGATTTCAACATTCTGGCTCTGAATTCATAGCTTTAACATTTTTTAGCTAAACGCAATATATATACAGCAATTCAAATAGATAGAAATTGTGAGAAGATGGTAGAGCAGGATGGACTTAAATTTCAATTGGAAAAAAACTCTGGAATTCCTTCCTTGATTTAATTCTCTTCAGTGAGAAGATACATCCTCAAAACAAATAGGACTGGCACTTCAATACATTTCTTAATGCCATCAACTTCACATGAAAACCAACCTAACAAACATGTAGAAACATAAAATAACATTGTGTAATCCTTGCTTAGCTGCAGAGGTTTCAAGTTCTTTTGATGTGTCTTTAAGAAGTTCATCTAGTGATTGAAAACTAATGTCAGAAGTGATTAAGGTATCCATTTTCTTTTTTCAAAGCACTTAAGTTCCTCCAAAACATTTTGAACTTTGGGTAAAGTATTGAAAGTAAATGTACACAATATAGTCTTTAGTATATATTATATTGTGTTTCATAATAAGAAAGAAAATAAAAAATAAGAGAGAGTGTTCAATAACCATTACATCATCGGAAAAGAATAGAAAAACAAACAGAAAACAGACAGCAAGGCGTACAACATCAACATTGTAAGGATGTCAGATACACGTAGCTACTATCTTTAAGTGGTTTATTGTTATGTTTTAAATGTTAACATTCTGCAAGGAGTTAGTTAATTATTACATTAAGAATCAAATCAGGTTCACTCAATCAGATTAACAGCAATCTTATCTTTCTTCAACTGTTTTCTTCATATCATTATTTAATAGACCTTCAAACTAAATTACAGGTTAGATTTTATACACAGATAATATGCCTACTGGCTCTTGGTGTCATTGATTTTATTAGCATTATAACAGGCAATTTCTTTTCTTATAAACTTCTGTTCTGTGATTGCAACCTAATTGAAAATAGCATCGTACTACTGACATATTTACCAACATTTAAAAATATTTCTTCATTTCAGTAAAGATATGTCAAATTTCTTTGATTTACTTGACTAGATAGCAATCTGTTAGTCTGTATTTATCAGAGTGTTTAAAATAACTAAGCAAATGATGTGTGAAGATTTCAACACTGTAACTGACAGATCTACAGTCTTTCTATATTGCTTCAGAGAATTATATAGTGACTAATCTGTCTATGATTTGAAATATTCATCAGATTTCGTCTGGTCCTACATTAAAGGGACGGAAGCAACTTTTTTTTTTCGACTGGAATATATGCAATTAGTCTTCCATTAAATACTGGATGTCAAGGACTGTTCAGGGGAATGTTTAACTCAATTTTATGCTTTCTTTTAAAAGTGGATCTAAAATCCTCATGTATTTAAAATCCTCATATATTTGTATATAAAATCCTCATATGTTTGTATTTAAAATCATCATATATTTGTATTTAAAATCCTCATATATTTGTATATCAAATCCTCATATATTTGTATTTAAAATCCTCATATATTTGTATTTAAAATCCTCATATATTTGTATATAAAATCCTCATATGTTTGTATTTAAAATCCTCATATATTTGAATATAAAATCCTCATATGTTTGTATCTAATATCCTCATATATTTGTATATAAAATCCTCATATATTTGTATATCAAATCCTCATATATTTGTATTTAAAATCCTCATATATTTGTATTTAAAATCCTCATATATTTGTATATAAAATCCTCATATGTTTGTATTTAAAATCCTCATATATTTGAATATAAAATCCTCATATATTTGTATATAAAATCCTCATATATTTGTATTTAAAATCCTCATATATTTGAATTTAAAATCCTCATATATTTGTATTTAAAATCCTCATATATTTGCATTTAAAATCCTCATATATTTGTATTTAAAATCCTCATATATTTGTATATAAAATCCTCATATATTTGTATATCAAATCCTCATATATTTGCATTTAAAATCCTCATATGTTTGTATTTAAAATTCTCATATATTTGTATATAAAATCCTCATATATTTGTATTTAAAATCCTCATATGTTTGTATTTAAAATCCTCATATATTTGTATTTAAAATCCTCATATATTTGTATATAAAATCCTCATATATTTGTATTTAAAATCCTCATATATTTGTATTTAATAACCTCATATATTTGTATAAAAAAATCCTCATATATTTGTATTTAAAATCCTCATATGTTTGTATTTAAAATCCTCATATATTTGTATTTAAAATCCTCATATGTTTGTATTTAAAATCCTCATATATTTGTATTTAAAATCCTCATATATTTGTATATAAAATCCTCATATATTTGTATTTAAAATCCTCATATGTTTGTATTTAAAATCCTCATATATTTGTATATAAAATCCTCATATATTTGTATTTAAAATCCTCATATATTTGTATTTGAAATCCTCATATGTTTGTATTTAAAATCCTCATATATTTGTATTTAAAATCCTCATATGTTTGTATTTAAAATCCTCATATATTTGTATATAAAATCCTCATATATTTGTATTTAAAATCCTCATATGTTTGTATTTAAAATCCTCATATATTTGTATATAAAATCCTCATATATCCTCAGGATATATTTGTATTTAAAATCCTCATTTGTTTGAATTTAAAATCCTCATACATTTGTATTTAAAATCCTCATACATTTGTATTTAAAATCCTCATAATCGTATTTTAGATTAAAGATTCCTTTGCATTAACATGACCTGTCAATTCCTTTAAGAAACATAAATTAGGATTCCGTAGAGGCGTAGGTAAATTGACACAAACATGTGCAGTATTTAATCACTGCCACACTATTCCTTTGATAGACTGATTTGTTTACATCTTGTTATCACTTTAACAAGATTATTAGACATATCAGAGATCGAGATAGCAAAATTGATTCCCCTTTAACTTTGTATACCAGGACCTTAATTGAAATCAAAATACTAGGCTTTGTTTCATGTCTATTGCCTATTTTCACAGATATGTGCTAGTGAATGATTTGTAGTATATTTCTGTTTCTGTTTAAATCTGCTACAAAAACAGGCAATTACCAGTTTACCTGGTGTACTCATATGCTGAAAACATGTGTTTCTATATGAAAGAGAAACCATTAGGTTTGGTTACAATGTACAGCTGTGATGATATGACCTAACACTTTTTCCATGTTGACAATAAGGATTTCACCAGCAGATGAAATCACACTGGCCTTGTCTGTTCAGACAAATATTGGTCACTGACAAACGCTTTTAAATCTATAACTAGTATAACAGATATTTAGTTAGGAGTCAATCTGAAAGGGATGGAATTATTTTATGACTCATATTAAAATTATTATTATTTACCTCACTCTCATTAATAATTGTTGGCTTTTGTTAATGTACCTTATACAAACAAATTTTCAAAAATGAGAAATAGTCATGGCAAATATATAGATAGTGAAAATTGTTTTATCACCCAAGTCTAACATCATTTGTATTCATTTTAATTGGTTGATTGAAGTCTTATCAATTGTATAAAGTAAGATTTAGAAGATAGCATCCCTTTTAATTCTGTAACCATATCTTGAACATCCAGACAAAACTCATCTAATTGGTATTCTACCAAGATTGGTAGTGGTTGAATTAAATGTAAATTGAAACTGTATAGCTTTGACAACAGCCTAGTCTTGACAATCTATATACAGTACCAGTAATCTACTATTCTTCACTTTCCTACTGATAAATATGCCTAGAATACTAAACACTAGCTAAACCTGGCTAATATACACTAACAAAACCATACCAAATAAAGTCTAGTAGAATGTGACTGACAACATCAGGCTAACAGACAGCAAGAAAACTATATTTATAACAATAGCAGAACCAGGTCTATATTCAGCAAAAACTATGCAAATAAAGAAAAAGCATACCTGTGGAATGTATTGTGGTCCTAGTTAAAAAAAACATATAAAAACAAGACTTAAAGAGTAATGGTCTGATTAGAACGACACCCACCTGTACTGTATAAGTCAACATCATGACATACTATCAGATCAATTTATGCATAACCAAAAAATCAGCCAAAATGCAAGAAACACATTTGTAATATTTGTCCAGAAGTTTGCTTTAACAAGTTTGAAGTCTATGTGTGAAGTAACCCTACTCAAAGTCAAAACTTGACCTCTGGTCAGTAAGTCTTCATAAATTAAAAGCCCAGAGTTGTGAAACATACACAGGTGACAGAGGTATGTTACTGCACATAAATGTAAAATTAACATGAGGAAAATCAAAGATGTTGGATCACATTTGTCATAAAATCTGACAGAAGATTATGATTGTTGACAATTTCGAGAGACAAGTCCAAGAAGTACACTTTAGTCTTAAGAGTCGCAAGTGTCTTTAACCACAAACTCTCCGGAGTAGATTTTATCAATAAAGTCTCCAAAAGCAGTTATTAAGTGAAAAAACGTCATCTATGTATAAAAAATGGATTGAAAGAACGGGCTAGTTGTTTATTGCCCTCGTCTTGGTGGTCTTGAATAAATACTGTCTCAAATGAACAGAGAAATATGTTAGCAAGCAAATGTCTCTATTGACTTATGTCCTGGAGAAATACTCAAAAACTGGCAACCAAAATGTGGTTAAAAAATCAAAATTGTATGCATCTATATATACTACAGCTGAGAAACTGGGTTGAGCTGCCAGGTTACAGTGAAAACAGCATTGTTCACCAAAACCTGATGAGAAGTCTGGTTCACCACAAAATAACTATTTGCTTCTTTATTTAACAGTGATTTCAAGTTGTCTTAGAATGGTTATTTTTTGTAGCAACAGTAATTTTTGTAGCATAACAGAAATCATTCTAGACACATTTTGTGTTGAAATTAATCCTTGTAGTCACCCAACAATGTCACAGTTTCAAGGTATGTCTTGACATTCTATCAAGGTTGTTTTGAGATCACCTCCTGTAAACTTTCCACTTCCAGAGGGATGATAAACATGTACCTAAATCATTTGGTTCTATATGATATTCAGAGACCATATATGACATGTACATAAAGACAGTAATTGAAAATATATGTATCTCAATATCCAACAATTCCTAGTTTATTAGATTCATGCTTGTTATTTTAATTAGAACATTGGTTTGCTTTGTCAAATCTGATTAAATCTAGCTGAACATGACGACCACAGGTTAAGTGTTTGATGTAAAATCTATACTCTTCTTGCTCCTTTGGGGTTATAACTTGTCTATCACATGGAAATATATAGTATTCAACATGTTTAAGATCTTTTATAAGCTTTTACAAAAAACAGATTGACAAATCAAAGTAAATATTTTCTGTTTTATTTCCATTTCATTTTCTTTAAAATGCACAGGAGACACTAGCCTGATATGATAAATCTGGCCCTATTTTCTTTGGCCCAAATTTCCCTTTAATGGGATTGCTAGTTTTTGAGAATATTGCCCAGGACAAATTGGCAATACTTCTGGTATCTATACCAATTATTAATGAATCGGTCAAGACATAAACAGATATTCTACAATGTCCCTATGCAGCACATAGTACCACAGGAGTGGAAGGGTAGGTTTTTTACATTTTATTTACAACTTTGTAAGTTTAATCTACCCATTGACTGTATTGTGGTTGGTAAAGCCTGTTCCCTAATCTCCCTCATTATATTTTTTAATTAATTAATCAAACAAGAACATTAAATTTTTTGGACATATGATGGACATATTCCTAAACAAAAAAATACGATGATACATGTCAGCTTTCTCTTAAAATAAAAAGTGTTGCTAGCAATCAGTGATTTATTCACAACCGAACATATAATGATTAATCTCGTATATTTTCATATTCTGTCTTTTCAACATATTTCTGGGATATGTCAGTATTTGACTTATAGTGAAGAGGTCTATTCAAATGTTTTTGGCTCCATTTTTGTACAATTTCAACAGTTGAAAAAATTTAAATATTTAAAGCACCGAGAAATTATTCATTATGTAAGCCATATTTGTAAGAATCATCCCATTTGTGAGTTGAGAAATTCACAACATATAACTGCAATAGTGCTTTGATCACAAAGTCAAGTTTTCATCCATCCTGTCGTGCATGTGTTATTGTGGAGATAGTTTACTTAAATCTTTTGATTTATTGCCAGATGGCAGAGGAAGCCTACCTGATTAATGAACATCTGCTATCTCTTTTTGAAAAGTGGTTGAAGTTACCATTACAAATTGAACGACACTATAATTATCAGTATAACCAAATTTCACTGCTTATAATATTGTTATAGATATATGATCTATCTGTATGTATGTGATCTCTGATGGGCTGATGTTAGTCTTATATTACTAACAAGGACAGCTTTACATTTAAATGGTTTACTGTGTTGCCCATGAACTTATCATGCAGAAAGGAATAACTGCTGTAAATTAGAAGTTCAATCACTTGTCTGAAAAGCAGGTGCCAAAATGAAAAATATAGAGTGCCAAAAATACCAACTTGCTGCGCTCAGTGGCAAATGGCCTATTCATTGCCAGCTTAATGGAGAAAGTAAATTGTTTCATGTAATAAATACATGAGGAATGACAAAATTACACAAATTTAAACTTACATGTATGACTGGAGTTGGAGTGCTTCACAAATAGAATTACATTTGTTAAAGGGCCTGGGGAATACTCAATGCATTGTTTTATTCAAGTTGATCTCCAGGCAGAACATTCAATTCTCTCATTTTTCCAAATCAATTTAAATAAAAGGTCACAACTGTATTTAGGGATTTGCAGGAATCATGGAATTTTTAATACAGACTTTTTAATTTCATACTCTAGTGGTATTTAGGTTCCAGATAGAGATCTGCCAGGAATTCATAATTTTACATACTTCCCTTGGTAAGCAATTCTGGTATCTGGTGCTAACTTAAATAATTGTTAGTTCCGTACACACACTTGAAAGAGATGATGAGTTCAAGATACCTGGAGAATTTCCCTACACAACTTTGGATTTGAAACTATAATCATGGCTTCGACAATGTTTTTAAACATATTAAGGAAGAAGCCATGAAGTTGAGTAGTTTCAAGGCTATACTCTGTTCAATCAGAGGCTGCACTTTCTTCCTTCATTTCCAAACCTACACTTACATGTTCAATTAGTTTTAAGGCTACACAAATGTGTTAAATTACTTTAAAGCCTCAACCAAGTTTTCTGTGGATTTCAAGACGTATCATTTCACTTTCTAAAGTAATCAAAACTGTTAAAATCCTGGTGTTAAATGCAGATGTATTAGGTAAAAGCCTACACAGGTTGAATAATCAATTGAAAATGCAATCAAGCAACAATGATTTATTTCTATGTATTCTTTCAATTATAAATGTCTGACTGGTTAAAGAAGGAAGTGAATAGTGCTCTCAACCATACAATTCCTTTCAGATTATTTGTTTTAGTATAAAAAAAGGCTGTTATAGAATGTTTATGACCAGAACCACAGGGAGAAAGCCAACAATTTCCCGACTAATCCATCCACAAGCAGGCAAGCATGAAATGAGCCTAAAAGCTTCTGAATCTAAATAGGAGGGAATGACAGAGCAAATTGTCTGCAAATATACACAATTATTGCACATAAAAGATTGTATTTCACAAGGTACTCATTAAGCAATGCTATTTAAAAGCAGCTAAAAACATAAAGTAAATGAAGTGTGAAGTAAATTGCTGTAAAATTTGTAATCCTTTAAGAAATATTTTTTCTCCATTTTTTCTCTTCCAAATGCTATTTTAATGTGAGTGCTATTCACTGTTAAATGTGAATAAAATGCTCTTGATTCAATTATTTGCCAGTCATGTCCAGTTGGCAAACAAAATGAGCAGATGTAGTTTACCAAAATTGTAGGAGGTTTTCATGTATCTACTACACAATGAACAAGCATATGAGAATTATCTTATATGTAAATCCAATCACATCAGAAAGATACATGTCTTTAGAGCTTGAGAAGATTTGAAGAGAATATATTTCTAATCAAGAAATACAAAGACAGCTGTTTTTAATACCAATATCAAATCCTACCAGTGTTTTGTAACATCTGATGAAGGTGTTTAATAGACAGATTGATAGATTGATAATTACATTTTTTTTAAACCAATCAAGTATTTTATCACATCAAAACATAACACTAAATTGTTTTTAAACTGACAGTTGAAAACTTCAAGTAATGTACAATTGACATAAAGCAGAATCCGTTAGTGTTAGAAATTACTTTTTACACTTAGTAACTTTTCAGATCTTTTTTCATGAACATCTTGAAAATAAAGTTGAAAATGTTAAAATATTTGGTTATCAGTAATTGTATAAACTTATTTATATTTGCAATATCATGTTTTTCAAGTAGACTATCACATCCATATATGTCCACATTGGCAAGCAGTTGGTAAAACAAAGGGGTAGGCTTAATCCTGTTTTACGTTTCAAATGTAAAAGGTAACACATGAATATATAATGAAGATATGCTTAGGAAAATCAAAAACAATATTAAAATACCAGAAAAATTCTTATAAACTTTTTATTTTGCAAAAACAATAGATGCATTCTTTGCTTGAACTGTAATAACATAGAGCTGATTAAATGGTCACCATAACCAAGCTTCAAACTGTCAAAGAATCAAATTGCATGAAGAAAATTGATATTTCATGTGAGATTGTCTGATTGTAGAGAAATATTATCTCCTATACACGTTTAGACTCCAGCTATTTTTAATCAGATTAAATTCCATTACATGACATGACACATTGTCATATCTTCCAGACTATTTAGTTGATACCCTATTAGTACTGATTAACTTAGTTTACAGGTGAGCTCAATTACACTAGGCTATCAAGCATAAAATCAGATCCATCACCTTAATATTCACTGGTAGTTGACAATTTTTGCTTGAAAATTGAACAGATGTAAGTGTTGACAAATACTGCCTAAATCCAGCAATTGAACAGTTTCCTGCAGATGGCTCCAATGGTAAGCAGTAGTTGAAGTTGCAGAGGAACTCAGCAAGTCACAAGGTCAATCTTAACTCTTGTATATGTCTAATCTTAGGAGAAACAAAATTGTGCTTTCCCTTTCAGATGATGCTCCTTACAGGAATGTGATAGGTCATAAGAAATTTTTCCTGGATGGCAGCACTAATTTACATTGTCTATAGTATCAATTTCACCTGTCAAGGAATGTTAACATCTTGGAAGTATCATTAGCATATCATTCACAGAGTCCACAATGTATATACCATTATTGGTATTGGTACAGTAAAAACAGAATAAAAAGATAAATTTTCAATTTTTATTTTCAAATATCAACAATCATTCTAAATATATAGCAGTGTTAAAACAATAGTAATAGGGTAGTTTATTGGATTTGTGTAAGAAATAAAAAAAACAGCAGGTTTGAGAAAGGCATGATCTTTCACTCATCATAAATACCTTGAACATAGTGAATTATAAAATCATATCTCAAACATATAATTACAACTTATCCATTGAATAGAAAACAAATAAAATTTACAATTCAAAACAGAATCATCATACAAGGACTGATAATTTGACAGAGTTATAGTACAATTATCTACAGAACAAGACAGAGCTGTTGATAGAAATAGACCTTCATGGTGTTGTGAGGTAAAAACTGTCTATAACTAGCATATGAATTGAAATAGTCCAGATTTAGATGAATTTTTATTGGAATGATCAATGGCTTGAAAATTCTAGCAAATCCATTAATTACAGTAGAATTAGGAATATTGTGTGCTAGCATGTATAACGTCCCTAAATCAAGAAAAAACCTCTGTAAATAATAAAACTAGTTGATCTTTATGTTCTTTCCCACCACTGTGGTTTCTGTGGCATCAAATGATTTATTTAAGGTTATTCATATGCCAGTTAACAGACAGTAGTTTGTGTGCAACCAACTTTACAGCAAGCATAATAAACAGTAATAATAACAATTGTAAAGTAATAAATATTCATATCTTAACAAATATATCTATAATAAACAATATATTCTCCATAATATACATCATATTTATATATTATAATTACTCTCCCATCCCCAATAATAACACGTCAGTAATAACATAATATATTCAGCCAGTCATTGACCGCAACACAGTTTAACAAAGTGAAAATTGTACATTTCCTTTCAATGTGATATTTCTCAATAGTGATCTGATATCCACTGAAATTTCATATTTCTAAATCATGCTCTGTTGTCCAGTAAAGGAGTTGAATATTGGATGCAGGATTAAGTTAACTAGACAAACACATAACAGACTAATAATACAATACTGTTTGTATGATTACTTTATTTTCCTGCTCTCTTTGAAAAGTTATATAACATCCACAAGTCTCAAATTGAAAACAAAATTGTTCATATTAGATTTTGATAGGTTTGTGTTCTGTAGTTTCCCAGGTTAATTCATTGGATTACAATAAAACGCATGAATTTGTTAGATAACCAAGAGTAACAAATATTGGAATGAAATTTTCCATGGATACTAAAAAAGGTGAATGTGAAAAGAAAAATTGATTCCATGGTCTTGTAAATCTTAGAATTATTTCTGCCTCATTTTTGTCCTTTAGATTGACAATCATGTCTAATTATAACTTTCTCAAAGCCAATGTTGTCTTGAATCAGTAAACAGGCCTTTGGGTGATATGGACACATAATGTAATAAGTATAAATAAGAATTCAATTTGTTTTTTTCGCTGGTATATATTACATCTTACAATTGTGACGTAAAGTTTACATTACTAGTAAATATTGGATTAATGAAAAATGAATATATTGGCAAACAAAATGTAATTATTAACACCATTGTCTTCAGGGTATGATTCAAAGAAATTGAATTCACTTACAATTTCAAGACTATCACTGGAACTAAAATCCTATTAACAATTCAAAGAAAATAAGTAAAGTTTGTAGCTTGAATAAAATGAACATACAATTTACACCATGACAAATGAGTTGTAGTATAATAAGATGTACATGTATGTATAAAAGCATGAAATTGGCACAGTCATGTGAAATTGTAATTATACATTTCCATTAACATTACATGGTTCATTAATATTTTACCAAAGCTTTTAATACACACCTGAGCATGATGAATACAAAAACAAGAGCAGTTTATTAGATTTTAAAGTAGAATAAAGAGTTATTGAAATTGGGAGGCTTAGATTTTGTTCATTACTACTTGAGCTAGCTTAAAAAATAAACCGGGCTACTCATTCTGTTCCAGGGGAGTATCAAAAAATGCCTGAAGGGTAGGTCAAATATGGTAGGTGTCTGTCCGAATTCATGAAGTTCCAATTGACCTGGCCCAATGTTTCATCCCCTTTGCATCTTACCCTGATGTGCATAAAATACTTGCTTGACCGTAAATGAGTTAACAATAAGTAAGCTTTTGTCATAATGTCTCTCTTGATACTCAGGGTGTATCATTGACCATTTAAAGACTGGTTTGTTTTATCTACAATTTTTTATAGGAAGTTGTTTCCCTTTTTTTCAACTTGTAATTCTGTTGTGTATCATATACTTGTTACATGGTAGAATTCAAGAAACAGCCTTATACTAACATCATGATCATTTGTGTTCCTTAAAGTAAGATATTGAACTTGAAGTTTGTAACCCAGTAAAGCAGTACAGACAATATACTTTCACATGACCAACAGAAACATTACCAATTAATATCAGTATATCATCAAACTCATCTTAGTATCAATACACAAATCGGTGTTAGATAAATACTGCTATTAAGGGAATACTGTGCTCTATAAATGAAACATAAATATACACAATTTGATAACACAGCCAATTGTGAAAAGTTACATAAGTCTCTTTGGAACATTGATTTGCAAATATTTCACCACTTAAATACACATAATTCATAATTTTAGCTAATACACACAAACTGTCCATGTTGAATTACAATTCCTTTTCTAAAATATACACTTTCCAAACAAAGTAGGAAAAAAACAAAAACATAGTTTTAAAAATAAATTCAAAACATATTCAGCAATTGAATGTTTATTTTGGCGAATTAGAATTGAGGGGCACTGCTTCAGTATTCTCATCACTGGGAATTTCCACTTTCTGACCATGTCCGTTTACATTAACCGCGCTTAATTTTCTTAATCTTTCCTCCTCACCCATACATTTTTTATCAATATTTAATGCTTTGAAACAGGCGCGACGAATGTTTCTGTCCATAGAGCCATAGATGATAGGATTACAACTATTGGCTACTGCGTACAATACTGATATAACCACATAGCAATCGGCACTAAATAACAATTTTTTATCAATACTTCGCACAATTCCATAAGGCAGATATCCCAGTATAATTACCAGGAAAACAAATCCAAACATTTTGGTAATCTGAATCTCTCTTCTCAACCATTCTCTTTTCCTTGTTGCTCTAAAAGCACTTGACGATTGGTGAACTTTTATAAAGATGGCAATATAACATATAATTAACATTAACGAAGGCATTATCATTAACACTATACTGACTAACATAGTGTACAGTCCAAAACCTTGTCTTATGATACAGCGTAATAATTTCGGTTCATAATGAACCATGTTACCTAGATGTGGTTGGATCAGAAACAATAATGGCACAATACGGGCTGTGGTCAGGACAAATATAGTATAGGAGCGTTTGGATATTTTTTTATAAAAACTGTTAAAACATACAACTATAAGTCTGTGGATGGCAATAAGTCCTGTATGCCATAATGATGAACCCATTAAAAGCACTGTAAAATGAGTAACCATTTCACAAACTATTAGTCCAGTAGACCATGTCATCATAAAGTATGAAACTAATACCAATAAATTAGATATCCCAAGATTCATTATATCGTTGATACACAAACTGACTATAAACATATTAGTGATATTTTTCAGTTCTCGGTTAGTTAAAATGGCATACATTGTTAAAGCATTGGCAAACAGTCCCCATAATAAAGATATCAGCATCACCACTGCACCAATACGTAAAGCTAGAGCTGATGGTCCTGCTCCAGATGATGAAGAATTGGTTATATTATAATCCATAGTCATATTTAATGTTATGTTCTGTAGAGCACTTAATGTTGATGATATTCCTTCCATTTCTTTGGATATATATACTTTTGGTATCAGTTAAAATTTCAGAAATCACTTTAAAAATTCTGGCAATACTGTTACACACAATATTCTGGCAATTCTGTTTATATTAATTCTGTTTATATTAAGTGTAGAGCATGGTACTCTGGTAAATCCTTCAGTTGACAAACACATCTTTCAATGGTAGACACTTCATGATAGGTAGTAAACATGTTGGTATCTTCTACAGTTATCCAAGGTCTCTGTTGACTATGATGGTCATCTGGTCATCAATCAAATACTTCAGCAACCTGTGAAAAACAACAAGAGGCTATTAATAACCCTAATTAATTACTATCTAGACCACGTCAGCTAAGCAGTAAATATGCCGCTTATTGCATTAAAGAGAAAATTGGTAGGAGATAAAAGTGTCATAAAGCAGTTAATAAATATGATAGGATAAAGGAATAATAATCTCAAACTGTCATATATACTGGAAACCACACTCAATTATTTATTTGATGAAACGGAAACCATGACTTCTAAATGATAGGGAGGTATTAAGGAAAGAGATCAATAACTTATTCAAAGCCTTTAATTCCAGATTACCTCCAAATATTATTATCAATATCATTGATGATATCAGAGTTCCGGATATCGAGAGATCAAACAGTCATATCAGATTGGTCTGGTCAAATTGGTTTACTTAAGTTACTTACAAAAAATTGATGGAAGTCTTTATAATCTCACTTAATAATTTGGTACACAAGTTCTTGAAAGAAAGAAAATTTTAACCAGAATGTTTTGTAACATAAGGCATACAAACTTTCCTTGTTTGATAAAAAAAAATTGTTAGATTTAAATAAAAATTATTGTTGCTATTCTAAATTTCAAATTATAATTGCTTAGTAACATTTCTCTATTTATATTGTTGCAGATGTGCAAAGCAAATTATGTTTTCTTACTAATGGAGTTATTAGCAAGAGAAAAGAAATATTTAAATTTTTGTTTGAATGTGATAATCAAAATATATATCATGCATCATTGATGTTTTACACTCACACTTTAAAACTTGTTTTATCCAGAGTTTTCTGTAATTCTGACACTAGCTCTAGCTAGGTGCCCTCACATCATAGGGTGGTCATGAGCTCTGAACTACACAGTTGCATGAGAGTTGCCTTCAAAACTTATAACTAGTATTCTTCTTTGCAACTAGTGATCGCTATGGTGCAAGGGCTACTTGATCATCTCTCATGTACAAAAAATGAACATAATTCACATTTAACAGTTATCACACTTTATGCTTATTTCTTGCCATCACAAATTTGGTTCAAGAAAAAGCAAGATTGAAAACTGTTATCTCTTCACAGTACAAGCCCTACCATTCAATTAAAGTATTAAATCTCATCAGGTGAAAATTGGCTGGTTACACAAATAGGGTAAAAAGTAACATAAAGTCAGATATGAGGCTCATGTCCACAAAAATCATTTTAACATTTTCGTTTTCATCAATAATTTACAAATCTGAGTTTTCATGAAAAAAAAAATTGAATGACATTTACAATATTTACTGGAAATAACCTTTTAAATAATGATAAAACTTTTTATCAAAACAATCTATTCTAGAATAAGAATTCATTCTCATAAATTAAATCGTTATACAGGTACATGGTTACACATCTTGATGAAGATGTCCATTGAAAAAAAAAACCAAAAAATTAAAATATTATCTTAATTATTAGAAAACTGTTTCAAAATTGATTTTCTAGTTTTCTAGAAAGAAGATTCTTAACTGCTATGCACCTTAAATATTTAGACATTTTCAACTTGGAACAATCATTAGAATCATTGCTAACAGGAATTATGTTTATATATATATATACTAGCTGAAACAAACCCACGTCAGATCTCAGAGAACTAAAATCAGACTATCAGTTCCCATACAGTTACAGCAAAAGAGATCCTGGAAAATTTAGACTATCATAACTGAAGGCTTTTAACATCATTCTATTAGCTACTAGTATGTTAGCAATAGTATTATAATATTGTTAATAATTGCACATGAAGATTTGAATAATGTCCTGGAAGTTACGGTTTACATAGTGCCTTTTTTGTTGAATTGTAGGTGAACAGATTTCTGAAAAGAGACAGGTCATCTGATATCACTTTAAAACACACTGACTGTAAATTTTATAATATTACAAGTATTATTATATAGTGGACTTATCTTTGTATTATCAAAGGAAAGTTTAATGAAATGGATTGTCCTTGTGGAATAATGTGATACTAATCTTCTTGAAATTCTTTCCATTGGAAATTATTTTGACCTATATATTTAATAACCTTATACAACTGTTGGTCCCTTTGGAATCAGATAAACTTTATGGCTACTTAATGAAATAAACCATTCAACTCTTAATTTATTAGAAAGTAACAATACTAGATAGAATAATGCAGCTTCATGGTAGGAAATAGTTATAATAATACTGTGACCAATGTATATAAGACACAGATATTACATATATATCGCATTAGAACGACTAAAAGATAACTGAAAACAATTGGCATGAGAGTGAATAAAACTTAAGATTCCTCTCTCAGGATCACAACAATTCTAATTCAATGAATACTTATCATTATACAATCATGTCCAGTTTAGGTTATAATATTGGGTACACAAAGCATGCTCACTTCTTTGGAAAACTTGGGACCAACAGTGATCATTACATTTTGTCCAGATACAAGTTCACTTGTCTATTCTGTCTTAATATCCAACCGTCAATATCAATTGTAGCAAAGTGGACATGCATGTTTGGCAAGAGATACTAAGAAAAAGGCACTCCTTATCTGATCACCTACCTTATCACAAAGCTTGAATAAGGAGAGACTGACTGAGCCAAGTAATCAAATTTGGAATGTATGGACATTGTCAATGCCTAAAAGATTAATTAATTGTCAAGAAAGTAACAGAACAAATAACATGTATTTAGGTTAATTTATTAACACATGCATGCAGCCTCAAGGTTTCATTATCATTAATAATAGCTTTCTCTTTATAAGATTTGCCAGTACATGGTAAATGTACTACAAATTGAAAAAATAAGTATAGGTCTTGTCTAATGTACATAAAGATGGTGATTATATTCATCAAAGAACCAAGAGGCAAGAAGTCCCAAGAGACAAATATAAATGTTTAAAACTTCAGACATGTGATAATAATCCTTCCTGAAGGGCTGACATTTCTCAGCTAGTATTCAACAAATTACATGTATCATGAAAGACAGTTCAACATATTGCCAAATCAGCATATATTGTAAGCTGTTCATGTAAATAAAAGTTGTACAAAAATTGAGAATGGTGTAAAAGAATTATATACTCATGTACTGTGAAATCTAAATCAAATCTCCTATTGAATTAGAGCTCTGTTATAATAAAGCTATGAAAGATGTCACTGGCAAGTGAATTTCCAACCTTTCTAGAACACCTGATAGTACTCTGCAACTGGGTTTGCCCACTCAGCATCTCACAGTCACATTAACTGTTTCTTTTATTTATAAATTTATCGTGCGTACACCAATGACTCTTTTGGTACACGTGATCACCTATGACGTCATTCTCAAAAGACTTAAAGTTCAACTGCAATAGTGATAATCATAAAGATATCAATAACAGAATATTTTGGAATATCCCATGGAAAGTAAGACAGGATTCTATTTGCACTAAGAGTAGATTGATCATTATCTCAATGATAAGTAGATCAAATAGCCATTTATTCTTCAATTGTTATTCAAGTTCTGGAAAACGGATCATTTGTAGCATGTTAATTTCTAGTTCAAGTCATTATACAAAATTAGATTTCTAGCCTTAATTCCAAGGAGACGCTATTCAGATTTAGACAGTGTGACTACCACACAGATTGCTTTGTTCAATAAAGAACATAGAGACATTAATCATGAAAACAGAGTGGAAAATCCTAAGTAACTTAACCTTACCAGCAGGGCTGTATCATTAACTCTATAGCAGCATTGAAACGAAATTCAACTTTCATGTTATTTACTTGATCATAAGGCATGATTTTTCCTAATGGGTCCAAGGGCATCAAGAAACCCAACCCAGACTAAGTTTGGCAGAATTGTTATCAGGAATAGTTACCAGTCATAAGATCAATAGCATGAGTAACATGTTTCAAGTTCTGTTTTAATATTTCTATTTATATGAATAGGTACATGTAACTAAAATCTACTAAGAGCTAAAATTCAGTTCTTTATCTCATATGTACTGGTTGCCTCTTAGTTTTCAGAAATATGACAAATGTAGAAATCATATAAATATGCTAGTTTTACAATGTCCATGGTCATAATAACCTTTCTTTTCCCATGAATTTTCACAAAAAAATTTTCATCAATATCATGATTGACTTAGGTTTCGTCTTGTTTTTAAAACATATGATAAAATTTCAAGTACCTTATTTCTTAAAAAGAAAGCTACTTCACCTGACCTTTTTGACTTTGAAATTTACAACTTTGCATTTAAGTTTGAAACCATGTATTGGGAAAAAAAACAATCACCTCAAGTATTATGATGTTCAATTTACTGTTCTATATAATTCCTTCTGATCTTTTACGTAACTCAGACACCTACTTCAGATTACTGGATTAAGATAGATTAAGATGGCTTAAGACAGATTAAGAAAGTTTCCAGTGTTATCTTAATCTGAAAACAGCATTTAAGAGTAAGATTATTTATAACTATATGTTACATACTATAATATCATATACATGTTTTAATGGTGAATCTATACATCGTGATGATATGCCACAATTCCTCATGTTGCGTGGTAGTGTACTTTAAGATACTAGGCCTATCGAACATGTTCATCAAAATAAGAAGAATGAAGATGAAATTGAAAGTTAATGTTCCATTTGTGAATGTTAATATGACAACAGTAAGCTGCTGACAATTTTCTAACAAAATATCACTAATATCATAAATTTTGAAATAGAAATAGTATATCTATATTGCTCTACAATTGATGTATTGAGCACTATTTTAACAGTGGTATTTCTATATTGCTCTACAATTGATGTATTGAGCACTATTTTAACAGTGGTATTTCTATATCACTCTACAATTGATGTATTGAGCACTATTTTAACAGTGGTATTTCTATATCATTCTACAATTGATGTATTGAGCACTATTTTAACATTGGTATTTCTATATCATTCTACAATTGATGTATTGAGCACTATTTTAACAGTGGTATTTCTATATCATTCCACAATTGATGTATTGAGCACTATTTTAACAGTGGTATTTCTATATCATTCTACAATTGATGTATTGAGCACTATTTTAACAGTGGTATATCTATATTGCTCTACAATTGATGTATTGAGTACTATTTTAACAGTGGTATTTCTATATCACTCTACAATTGATGTATTGAGAACTATTTTAACAGTGGTATTTCTATATTGCTCTACAATTGATGTATTGAGCACTATTTTAACAATCAAAATATTTTATTATTGTTAATCTTGAATATACAATTGTAAAATTTTAGATAAAGTATTACTTCTTGTCCACCATAGTCTCTTCTTGTGACCTGAGAGTATCTCTTATAAAACCTTATACCATATTTATTATGATAATATTGTGTCATGAGATATATGGCAATACTTATTATTGAAGACAATCATACCAAGTGAAAAATGGAAATTGACTGTATCAAACAGCGCCACTTAACCTTAACACTAACTACCACTTCACCTTTTTTGTGAATCATTTACAAAACTATTTAAATCAACTCTCAACACTTCAATATCACCTTCATTTCATTTGATTAACACTTTGTCAAATGACCTACAAAACAATATCAGTCCTACTTTATCTAAATAAAGTGACAGCTCCATAAAATATGGCAGTGTTAGACAATCATTTAGAGTTCTTTATAATTGTAATTTATTTCTTTGCTCCAGAGAGTCTACATATACAAACCATGGTCAAGTGTCTGCGAACAAAAACAATTTCAATGGTCAAGTGTCTACAAACAAAAACAATTTGAATGGTCAAGTGTCTGCATGTACAAACAATTTGAATGGTCAAGTGTCTACGAACAAAAACAATTTCTATGCTCCAGTGTCGATATATACAAACAATTTCAGTCTTCAAAACGATTTCAGCGCTGGTTCAGTATTTGGTAACATAAACAATTTCTGAAAGAAAATTATTTCCAGACTAAAAACTTTACTTACTTTCTATAGAAGGGGAGAGTTGTTGTTTGATCAAGGTCCAATTTTATGAGATTTTAACACCTTTGTGAATATGATTAATAATTACATTTACACAGAAGTTAGAGATAACAGACAGATAACAGAATTATTGAACAATATAAAATCTTATCTTGGTGGAGATAACAGTTTAAATAGGGAACTGAAACAATTGATTATACTATCAGACTATCAGTATGTTTACTCTAATCAATCATTCCTATCATATTACTTGTTTTATACTTGTACTAATATATTAATCAAAAATTAATACCTCATTATCAATACACAATTCCTTCTTAAACTAATCATTTACTTGACATAATGTACACAATGTTAAAATATTCAATAATAATGTCAAGTAATCAGATTTGTCATATGTCATAGCTGAGTTAACTGTGGTTTTTCTAACCCAGCAGTAATAACTGGTATTCAACACTAGCAGAATGTCATGTATATTGTACTGAGAGATTCCAATACCACATTGTTTAAGGAAGTTAATTTCGAAATGTAAGTAAGTCTCCAGATCATGTTAAAGTATTAGAATTTAAGATCACTAAAGTAAAAAAAAGATAAAAAACAATTGACATGTTTGACATTACTAGTGATACCCCATAATCTCAAAGGTTTCTCTAATAGGCAAATTTAGATTCTTAAGATTATTTCTTCATATTTTGGTTCCTCAGACACAGAATGATACAGAGATTTACACCTTCCTTTGTGCTAGTTTTTTTTTTTAAATAAATGACAACGAAGAATGTGTACACTCTACATTTCTGCATCTGATGTTAAATTTTAATAAATAAATTACATTGTATATCTCCCTATTTATATAACATTTAGCATTATTTGTAACCTCTGCTTGTTTGCACTAATGCCTTATTTTCCAATGAAATGCTTATATGTGCACCTCATCCTTTGAAATAGTAAGGTGTTTGACATACAACTTTGAGGCACCTCACAATTAAGATATGTGCTTTCAGTGATTATATGTTCTATGTTCATAAGACCTGGTAGAAGATAATGTGAACTTGATTAAGATTTACCGAAATAGTTCGTAAATCACTCCCTCTCACAGAGGCAATCAGTAAGATGTATAATCTAAATCTAATTACAAATGCAGTAGGAGCAGTAAAGGTAATCATTAAATGAAATTGTGCTGTGGAAAACCTACCATTTTTTAGCACTTGATCATTGCTTAAAGCCAGACTTATATAGCTGTAATCAATCCTG
Source organism: Lottia gigantea (assembly GCF_000327385.1). Classification (NCBI taxonomy): domain Eukaryota; kingdom Metazoa; phylum Mollusca; class Gastropoda; family Lottiidae; genus Lottia; species Lottia gigantea. The sequence continues at coordinate 710,576 of NW_008707225.1, read as the reverse complement.
CAGTAAAATCATAGTAATTATTGTGACTGCAAATTTGTTATGTTGAGTAATTTTTCAAATTTAGAAGTTAATTTCATGTATTACACATGTCTGATACGGAAATTAATTTAAGCTTTTAAATTAGAACTTTAGATTTTTAAATTGAGAGAATCAACCAGTCTGTCATTTTTTGATTAATTTAAATCAATAGAATTCAAATCAGAGTATTTTGATGACATTATAAATAAAACATTCCAACTATTTATCTTTAAGAAAATTGTCAACGCATGAACAAACAAAATAACTAGACACATTGTAACAAAGGGATTGAGGTTGAACATATCTGACACATTTATTAATAAAAATTGATTCAGAATATATTTTATTCAATAATAAACAATGACAAAACAAATAGCAACTAAATTATACAAACAATCTAAATTTAAACTTTCCATCCAAGAATCCAAATAAAAGATAATGTATCTTGGATGATTCACTTGAAATAATGTTTTATCAGATTTTGAAACTTTCTTTGCATTTGATTGATAGTAAACAGTTTAAAAAGCCATGAGCTAAAAGATCATGTTGTTGGGTTGGTTTTTAATTGAACAGAACAGCTAGAAATTTCTTGTGGAAATTAAAAGTGCAGAAGAGTTATGCAATACAAAATATTCAATAAATACACACTTGCTTGATGTATTAATTTTTGATTACTCCCTTGAACATGAATACACACAAATATTTATTCTGAATATTGTAACTTTCAGTAAATTTAAAGTAGAGAGGAAAGTAAAAAGACTTTCCGTCAAAAATGCAATAAATATTTATTTTAGCAGACTAAAGAGGTGGACATTGGATTGTCATTGTTAAAAATGATATGAATAGCCAAATAGAGCTCTATTAGCTGGTAGAAAACCAACTAATGGTCCAAGTTAGTTTTGTCCCTTTCATAATACCATTTAATTGAGTAAACCAAGAATTTCAACCAACAAAATTTACGGCTTTATATCTGATTCTTTACTTCTATTTGCTTGTCAGCTTTAATTTTCCACCCCAGATAGTAACATTGTGATATCACATCCATAATCATAGGAAAACACCAATTGGCCTTGAGCAGATCTGAAATGATCTTATACGCCTGACTTCCACTTCAATATAATCTTAAAGATGCCAAAAATATTATGCACAACATGGATCAGAGACATGTATGAAACTAATCAGGAAGGTTACTTGTACTTTGGATAATTTATATGAATGAAGATATAAGAAGCAATGAGAGTTGATCAGAAACACTGCCAGAGGGTAATACAGAAACTTGATCATGCATTCAGTTATCAATTGATACTCCGATATCGGTAATTGAAAATATACTATTGACCAATCTATTTATAAAATGAATGAACTAAACGTTGATACCGGCAAAAATAGTGTCAATATCAAAGAGACGAAATGTAAAGTCAGAATTAAATAGCCAGTGGCAGAAATGATCAGATATTAAAATGACTTTTGGCACCTGGACCAGATCAATTTGGTCACTTAGATACTCTCTCAGTCATTACAGCACTTGTTTATACTATTGTACTAATTGTGTTTTGTTTTTGATAAGTTTTAATTAACCCTCTTACACTACTCATAAATATAACTGACGCCCTGAACCATGGCAACAGAGCTAAAATGGCTTACATCAATAGGAGGATCACAATCTTCACCACAGAGTACTGAAATATTTATATTACATTGAAAACCATTACAGTGTTTTGCCATTAATAGCATATGTTGCAGAGATGATGCTTCCAGATGGCAAACTCAGACTATGAAAATTTTCATGTAGATTAAGTACAACAGGCATTCATAACAGGGTGAAAACCCATAATAGATTGAACATATAATTGGGACTCTTCTACTAGATTTAACCACAAAAATATCTTTCACTCGAATTTAGGTAAATCTGAAAATTTCCCATTCAACTGCTTATTTTAAGCTTATTCAATTTTTTACTTCACATAACATAATATATACAATACTGGTAGCTGAATTTTCACATTTCAGTGTAAGTTATTGAATATATGAAGCCAGAACAGTCAAAACAAAGTCCAATGAACAGGAAGTTCTTGTAGTTCTTCTTCTTTTATGTCAATATTGAAATTGCTATGGTTGTATGAACAGGACAAGCTAATTAACAGAATGAAAACAAAGTGAAGTACCAGGCATCAGGTAAAAACATCTTCACAGCCTTGTCATGGCTTTTAATTGTATTTTAGAAGTTGAAAGACCAATCTTTTACTTTACATTCTAAATTTTGTATTGTTTTTGTCTTTTAAATCTTCTATGAATATAAGAGCTCAATTTCAGCTATCTATAACACTTTATACAATGAATTAAAATCCGATTCTACTACAATTCAATCAAATATTATGCTCCAATAGAGACAGTCTTCACTTTCAGATTGTAATTGACATTCTCATGTGAGTTTATCACCAACCTCCTGAGATAGTCAATTCAGAAGCATCAGGGACAGTTGAAGTTGAGCTTTATTCTCTTATAAGGAAAATATTTCAATGACTGTATCACTTTTCCCTTCATGTACTTGCTTAGTTTAACTTTAATAGCAATGTTAATTGTCAATCATGCCATGATAGGAAAACTTATAACAATAACTATATAACACTTCAAAGTTTGTTACGACTAAATTTTAAGACCCTGTTGAGCAATAAAGAAATTGTTGACTTTAGCGTGCTGCTATATAGTTTATGTTCACGAAAGGGAAATTAAACTTTTGATTTCTTCTGCAATCCAATGATGTCAAGTCAAACGTGTATATATATTTGTCTAGTCTGTCCAGTATTATCAAATATCGATACACAACAACATGTTACTATACGAATCATGATATCATTTATTTATCACGATGTATCAATTCATCCATATATCATGCTATCACTACAATACATACAAATTAAATATATAAAACAATAAATCCAGCTTAACGAAAAAATATAACTCTAAATGCCCGAATCAGTTAATATACAAATGAAAAGGCCTGACCACTGAAGTGAAAGAATTCTGAATTGGTTTTGAAAAGTTCAAGATAATTGATTCCATATCAATCTGACCTGTAGTCTCACCTAGTAATTTACTTTTTCTAAAAATAATGACAAATATAATTACTTTTCTGGCAAATTACTTCCTCAATACATGTCTTTAAATTAAAATAATGATCCTACATTTTTTTTCCATAGATCAGCTGATAGAAATAAATGTAGCTCTAGGAAATTCTTCAGCAAAATTTGTTTTTAATGACCAGGAACAGTTCCTCTTTGAACATTTTCAAAAGATTTAGAAAATTGTCAAGTTACCACAAGCTACCCAATGACATCATTAAATTGGTCTTTACAATCTGCCTCAGTTGTAGGTAATGCTTGATGAAGATTATTTTCAAGTTTTCAATTTTACTTAATGACAATAGGGAACATTAAAATTCTGCGGCTATATCTACCACATACCTATTGACATTTTAAAGTGCCACAAATCAAGGTAGAGAATATCCCCCAGCTCTCTTTGATCCTATTGATGAAGTGGAATAAACAGTTTAAGAACGTGTAGGGGGACTTGGTGTTGTGATGCAATCTGAATATTAAGAGTGGCCAGAAGGTAATTATAAGACAGACAAACAATTGTAAGTAGAAGATGAGAGAATAATATCTTGATAGATTAAAGATATATTTATGTAGTTACTTTCTTATTTATGACATTCTTTACAACTTTAACAACCACCCACAGTAAATATATCATGTATTGTTTCTATATCAATGACTGAAATAGGATGATATCTCGATGTTGTATTCTGGTTAGGAAGGTATTTTGGTAAAAAGGATATCCTTATGTTGTATTTTGGATAAGATGGTATTTTGGTTAGGATGGTATTTATGTTGTATTCTGGTTAGGAAGGTATTTTGGTTAAGATGATATCCTTATGATGTATTTTGGATGAGATGGTATTTTGGTTAGGATGGTATTTATGTTGTATTCTGGTTAGGAAGGTATTTTGGTTAAGATGATATCCTTATGATGTATTTTGGATGAGATGGTATTTTGGTTAGGATGGTATTTATGTTGTATTCTGGTAAGGAAGGTATTTTGGTTAAGATGATATCCTTATGATGTATTTTGGATGAGATGGTATTTTGGTTAGGATGGTATTTATGTTGTATTCTGGTTAGGAAGGTATTTTGGTGAGGATGATATCTTTATGCTGTATTTTGGCAAGGATGGTATTTTGGTTAGGATGGTATTTATGTTGTAATTTTGTTGTATTTTGGTTAAGATGTTATCTTCATGTTGTAATTTTGTTGTATTTTGGTTAAGATGTTATCTGCATGTAGTATTTTGGTTCCTATCACATCTATTATGTATCAAGGTTATCATTATGATGACAATATTATTACCCTGTGTTTTCAAACTGAAGTAAATATAACAATAATCAATTCATTAATTGTACATGCTTCTTATTAAATACCGTACTCATTAGTTCTGGTTCACCTCTTACTGAACAAGTTGAATTTGTAACCAAGCTTTTCATATAAACGTTTTTAGATCATAGTTTGGATTAAGCAGCTAACAGAAATATTTAAAATAATTTATCTATGTTAATCAGATTGTCCAATACAGATGTATATGGAAAATTGCTGAGAGAATGAAAACATTAAAACTGTTGTCTGAATGTTAAAGAACACAGCTTATAACAAGAATTCAAAAGTCATGAAGGCAGTTTTGTCTATTCTGCAAAATAACGTAAATATAGGTAAAATTAGCCATATAATATCAAAGTTGTATGAAAAGCGTATTCACATGAATATACTGGTATTGTTTGATTGGTAAGTTGATGAGGTGAAGTAAGAGGTGACAGTAAGGATTCTACAAGTGCAATGACTATACAAGAATATAACACTTAATGTCAACGTTATTTTCACTACAAAAACATTGTTACACTTCATTACACTGTACAGAACTTTCTCATTTACCAAACTCACTGATAAAAACAGAAACAACAGAAAGTCTAAGTGCAGAAAGTGCAGATGCAAATTGGCAGTAAGGATAAGGGAATACTTACAGTAGTGTTAAATATTCTTTAAGATATGCCTTTTGTACCAAGTTTATTTAAGTCATTCATGCCCCAATTTTTCCAGCAGACTGTCAAAGCATAAATACTTTGCCAAATATTCAAATCATTAGTGATAAATTGCTATCCAATAATATAATGCAAATGCATTAAGAAATTCAGATATGATCACAAACTCAAATATTGACTATTTTGTTCTAACTGTGTAAGTTATATATGGTTTGGTTATAAAAGTAAATAGTATCTTGCAATCTAAATACTTGCTTAAACAGATGATAGAGCTCAATTGCAGCTAGACTGAGTTTCCCTGTTAAGACTTGCAGTTCTCCTGCCATCTTAACAAATAATTCACTGTGGATGTTTACATTGAATTTTCACTGATATGATAATTTAAGTATTCATGACATTGAAATTGGTTTAAATGTGTGATTGGTTGAATTGTATATAAATAGGTAAAAAAAAATGCAAAAAATCCTACTTGAAAATACTAATTTGCAAAACAAAGTAGTGTGTTGTATTAAAAACAATAATCTGTAACACATACTGTGACAAACCAATTTGCCATGCCATGAAATAAATCACCATAATATACAGCATAAGATAAAAACTATCAACTAAAATATCTCAATGACTGGAAATGAGGAAATAAAATGACAATTTCAGGGAAATGGCAATTCCATATAAGTGTTATTTTGGATCATTGAAGATCATTCAATTCGTCAATAAATTCTTCAAACATACATGAAGTATCATTTCCAGTATCATTTCAATCTTATCTTTATAGCATCACTTGGATATTATCACTATATCTTCCAATTTTAAGTTATATAATATCATTATAGATAATGTTGAATCAATGTTCGCTCATAGAATTTCAGAAGGAGGAAGTCATATCTATTTGGTCAAGCAAGAAATCAATGAAATACATGAAAGTAAATGAATAGTAAAAGTATCAATAAGATGAGTTCATTGGAATCGGAATTCAGACAATTTCTATTAACCCTTAAACCCTGATTATTAAGAAATATTAAACCAGCTACAAATTCATCTACATAAGATTCTGACTTCATTGATCTACTATATAGAATTACACATCGTGGGACACATCCCACTAATAGGATATAAGATATGGGATATAACATGGGGCACTGCTTTGTCCAACTTTTTCCTAAGTATTAGATTTTTGTGGAATTGATGCTGAAGTGAAATGATGTATCATGTTCCTTTCACCCAATACACCAGAAAGTTTTGTCAGCCAGTAAAAGTGTGTGTAATGCTGTAATGTCAGATTTGCCTGCACACTTTCTGCTTATGGTATATTTACGTGTTTCTATTATTTCTGTTAATCACTAGAGAATTAGATAAATATGAAAGTTTTGTTGAAACAAGATGATATGACTATTCATGGGCAGTTTCGTGTAATTCCTTTGAGACTACGTGTTGGCTTAAGTACAGTCTATCTTCAACGCCTACAATATATTCAACTAGCTCTGCCATGAAATGTCGCAGGATAGATAAGGAGTATATACAAGAAGAGAAATTGTCTGAGTTAATTGCATGTAATGCTTCAGATGGCACTATCAAAAATACCATCAAGAGCTGTCAAAAATTGATCTAGCATTGATTGCCTGCAAATATCATACATACATGAAAATACCATGAAAACATTATTAACTACATCATCTTCTCCACACAAGATATCAAATTGACAGAGCCAGCAACACAATAGCAATGTGTGTACCATAAATTACTAATTCCATTATGTGACAGTCATAAATATAGATATCAGTCTATTTACTGGTTATTTTGGATCTTTAATCCTCTTAATCGACTTAAAGTAACTTAATCTCCATTGAGGATGGAAGGCATGTTAAGGAAAATGGTCAAGGTCTTTTACCTATTAGTTCATTGACATGGCCGTATTACTGTATTTATAAAACTGAGAATCTTTGCGATTCATCATATGTTATTGTTCTAACAATTTCAATATTCATTATTATTTCCAGGTTTTAAGCGTCATTTTTTAACCAGAAATTTCAGATCAGTGACACTGATAGCATCTATTTGCACCATTCAAATTTTTGATCAGACATCTGTGGTTCTAGCAAGTCCACTAAAACTAGATAGATGTCACTAAGGCTTTTATATAGCAGTTTTTCCAACCATGGATGACTGACTAAATGTTGGAATGATGCAAGTCAATGTTAATAGTGTCTCTGAAAAACTGAAAAAGTTTACACAGTTGCTTTACAATCCCTTTAAATATAGCTGAATAGTAATGTAATGGAACACTAATACATAATAAAGAAGAATTGTTAAGTATGTAATATAATATATTATCCTTTGTTGATTTAATGTTATATAACTGTAATACATAATTCCAATAGGGATTAAGGACAATGAAATACTGTAATTATCTAGAATGGAATTATTCTGCTGTTAAATTCACAACAACTCAATTATGCACTCAGCTGTTTTCTGCCAGTTTTAATGTTAAGATTTGTATCAGGAAGAGAATTTCAAGAATATTTTTTAACAAACTTTATTGTTCACTATAGTGCTGATCGGGATCACTAACTATACATTAACCTACTTCAAAATGGCTTTAAATGATGTGTTATATGAGTTGTCACATAATTAGATTGGTAATTATAATGGAAATTAACAAGCAACTATTTAGATATATAGATCTTTGGAAATAACTGTAAAATACAGGCTTTTCCTTTGACAATTTCAAAATGAACAAACATAAATGATGATATAAATCAATTACATCTTATCAAGGCTTATTAATAGACAATTTATTGTTTTTATTAAAAGTTAAATGATTCATAATCCAATGTTCTGCGAATTGCTTAATATTTTTGCTTTAAATTGATCTTTAAGAGTTTTATAATTGTTTAATATATCCAAAAAATAAGTTTATCTGATTGGAATTGGAAAAAAAATATATTTGAACTACCATTCACAAAAAACATGAAACCATACAATACAATATTAGATAGAAAACATAATATTGAATTTAAGTATATAAAATTTACACAGCAATGGAAACCATGTTTTGGTAGCTACATATTAGTTGGTGCTCTGCATCTTTCAGAGCTCAAAACAAATTCTGAGATGATATATATATATATCAGTTGGTATCTTAATCTCCACATTATTTCAGAAATAACATATTAATCACCTGCTGTTCTTATTAACGTACTATAAAACATTAGAGAACTAAACAAGGTACTATTAGAAACTAAGAAAATGTCACTACTTATCTAATCTAGTGTACAGATTGTAGGTGGCTTACCACCTTATAAATCAGTAATATTATTGTTTTAAAATGATAAAAATAAAGTTAAAAATGCACAAAGCGTAATTTGAGATTCAGCTTTTTTTTTGAAAAAGTCTTAAAGTCTGTCCACATGTTCAGAAATCAGAAAATTGAAATTCTAAATATCTGTATTGGTTGTATTTGAACTTTGTACGTGAAGTTGGAATGGTGAAATAGGTTATCAGTGTTCCCAAAGTACAAAAAAAACAAGAAAACTTCATAGACATCCTTTCGTATTATCATCAAAATACTTAATAAAATCATGAGTAGTGTTCCAAGGAAAAGAAACACATATAAACAGTTTTAATATTATGGGTTTGAATCTTTGATCATATAGTAATAGATTTATATACTTTAATGTTTAAGATATTATTTAAGACTATTAACAATAAAGGTGAATCATTTTAGTGTTAAAACATAGAAGTGAAACTGGTCATGCGAAGCAGAAATATCTTCACTTAGATGTTCAACAAAGATCAAGTAATGAAAAGCCTTCACGCATACATAAAAGGTTTACAATCTGATTTGAATTTGTAAATAGAATGTCTGGAAATGAAACTGAATAACTGATACAGTAAACCCTGATCCTCATTAAACTAAGAACAAGATTATGAATAAGAACATCCGGAGTCCATAACATCAGATGTGAGAAATCTGTGCTCAAGTGATGTTTTCCACAAATTTTCTTAATCAAGATTTCATAACTTTATAAGGTTCAAGCATATATATAGTGTGTTAAGCTAGTCTACACATGAAATTATCTGTAAAATGGGCAAAATTATTGTGTAATGCAGATCTATACAATGAGCATGATGGGCAATAAAAGGAATGATCTACAAGATAATGATTTATAAGATAAATGAAATGGTCTGCATTGAAAATAATATGTAATGATCTACATGATAAATATAATGGGCAAATGATAAATGCAATGATCTACATGATAAATATAATGGGCAAACGATAAATGTAATGGTCTACATGATAAATATAATGGGCAAATGATAAATGCAATGATCTACATGATAAATATAATGGGCAAACGATAAATGTAATGGTCTACATGATAAATATAATGGGCAAATGATAAATGTAATGACTTACATGATAAATATAATGGGCAAATGATAAATGCAATGATCTACATGATAAATATAATGGGCAAACGATAAATGTAATGGGCAAACGATAAATGCAGTGGTTTACATGATAAATACAATAGGCACTGTGATTGAACGAATGACCTCAAAAAAAAATGATTTATATGGTGACTAACTAAATTTGTCTGCAGTGAAGATAAGGTTGTCTTATGATGAATGAAACCAAGATAAATAAAGCCAATAATTGATAATGAAAAAAGATGCTATGAAAAGCTCTACTTCCTCCTTATTTCCTTTTAATAACAGTAAGGTATCTCTATCAACAATTATAATATCGTATTGTCAAGATCTTGACTTTTTAAGCATTTTGCTTTCCCAGTTCACTTAATTCTAGAACCAAATCCCTTGAACGTAGATTTCTTTCTTAAGCTATCAATGCCAAACAATACTGGTTTAACCTTTATATATGTTGATTTCACCTGGTCAATCTGTTATTATTGGTGGTCAAATTACCATAATACTATGGTACTAAATAATTATACTCTACTCAATAGGTCTGCTTACAACCACTTCCAAATCACAGAACACACAGCTAGAACTCTAGACATCTTCTCATCAAATATATTCTTTATAATATTTCATAGACACCTAATGAATATCTAAATAAAGACCTCTTAATGGATTGTATAAACCTATAGAGACGTGCCAAATGAACCACAAAAAAAGATCCCATTCTTCAAAGAAGTATTCTAAATCTGACTCAGAGTAAACTATTCTCTGTTGTGCAAATATCTGTCTGGGCATCTTGGAGACTTCTAGGATAAAAAAAAATTCTAGGAAGATGAATGCTCCGAACTAGTCCAAAGTATCAGAGATCAGATGTCCACCAATTGTAAATAAATCAAATCCGAAATCAGATGAAATTGCAAATTAATACATAGGAATATGATTATTAAAGCTAGAGTTAGGCATCTGTCATCCAGTTATATCATAAGTACTCCAACTATCATTATACTTAGGATAAAACCTTATCAACCAAGACATTCAGTTTCCTCTAAGATTAAGTACAAGAACTTCTTGATATATTCCGTAAGATAACAAATCATCATTTACAGGTTTGCTTCCAGAAGAATATTGAACTTTTGGGCAAAGTGTTTTCTGTTAACAACCTTGAATAATGACAAAACTGTTTAAAATGTGGTAATTATTTCTATCTATCAATGACAATTTTGAGTTCAAATCAATTGATAATATAAATAAGGTTTCTGTTTCAATATTTGAAGTCCCTGAGATCATTGAAATCCAAAGTGATCAAGAAAAATAATTGTTTGTATAGATTAAGAAAACGTGCAGTTGGTCAGGCATTAGGAGAAACCATTTAAGTGTTTTTAATACTGTATCTGTTTCTGATGTCATTAATAGAATAATCAATAGTAGTTTTTATGTTTATATAGTACCCACACTATGCAAGGTGCATGCTTTCAGTGAAAATTATTCTGAAGTTTGAAGGATTCTGAATCATTTCGTTTTCATCTGATCTAACACATGTTCTTAACTTGACATTTTCGTAAATGCTTCTGTAACATTTGTATTCAATGTTGGAACATAATAAACAAGATAAATCATTACAAACAGATTTTATAAATTAAAATACAATTATAACTGACTCTGTATTATTAGATTTATCAAAATGTGACAGAAAAGGGAATATGAAATCAGCATTTCAAATCTGTAAATTGCTATTAAACATAGAGACATCCATCAATATGACATTAAATGTTCCCTGTCTTGTACATTCTAATAAACAACAGCACACACACACACACACACCCTCACACTTATTACAACTGTTCTCCAGGTAAAGCAATCATCTAGATTCTAGAAGTATTACACATCACAGAAATAGCAGTGGAAATTATTTCTGGAAATTTGAAAACATAGCCGATAAAGTTTAAAGTTTGATATAAAAGAGATATATACACAAATTTTATCTATACAGACAAATCCTGTGTTCCTCCCACAAATAGTCAAGCTTGGTTGAGTAGAATGTCTGTAATTGACGTAAAATAGGCACAATTTGGCATCTGAGAACCTCAAAAGGTGCCCAAATTTTGCGCCTGTGGCCCACTATTCAAACAATTTATTGTTGAGAGACAGGAAGACCATTCGTCGTTTTGGGACCCATCTCCACACACAGAAGCACTGTTAGCAATAGCAAATTTTATCGTGCGCATATTTTCGTCAATCATATCGTGTGATCAGTACAAATGGCGGACTGCCACTGAGAGGACTTGCCTTGACATTAAATTTGATTGGTTAAAAGTCTCAGTTGCCCTAGGTGAAAATTGAAGTTTTTAATTCGAAATTAATTTTCTCCTAGGTTGTGGGCACCCGCTGGAGTACTGGAAAATTCAGTAACATACAAGAAGGTGCCTTTCTTTCTATAATATTTCTAGAGCTATAAAGATACGGTGTCACCTGCTCAACTGAAATGTTCCCATGCCGCTATACTCTGCAATTGAATTTACACCTTCAATCCGACCCCTTTCAATAAATCCTGCTACGCCACTGGTTCCCCACGCATTGAAAAAGCGATCTGTGCCCCTGAAAGCATAGGGAGGTAAAGCACAACAAGCTGTAAACTATTTCTAACCATGGGCATCAAAATGAACTATTGGATTGATGAAGCAACTAAATTTGTTCTCTTATTAAGACGGTCAATAACAAATTGATCAAATAATATTCTAGTCATTCCATTTGATTAAATTATTTCTTTGTATGTGTTTGAATTGTAAAGTGTTAGCAATAATAAAAACTTTAACACGACGTTTTACCCACACATAGATTAAAGCACCATGTGTGAAGTGCCAGAAGTATAAAAAAACATTCAGGAGATTACAGATTACCACATGTAGGGCTTAGGTCATCTCTTGTAACAAATGGCATTAATAACAACAAAATAATGATGACATATCCACTTGCTATTTTCTATATACATTAAATGGTAATTCTGCATTCTAGCACATGTGTGCTAGCCATAAAGTTCTTGTGTTGCAATGTGTGATAACTATAAAGTTCTTGTGTTGCAATGTGTGATAACTATAAAGTTCTTGTGTTGCAATGTGTGATAACTATAAAGTTCTTGTGTTGCAATGTGTGATAACTATAAAGTTCTTGTGTTGCAATGTGTGATAACTATAAAGTTCTTGTGTTGCAATGTGTGATAACTATAAAGTTCTTGTTTTGCAATATGTGATAACCATTAAGCTCAGGTGTTGCAACATGTGTGCTAACCAAAAAGGTTTTTTCCTATAATGCTATGTGTAGGTAATCAATAATTTCTTGTATTGAGACTCATTAAGAATCTAAATTTCTGTGTTACAACATTTGAATATTATAAGATCTTGTGTTGCAATATCTTAGTTGATTATTTAAAATCAACATATGTACCAAGGCTGTTGATCTTTTTTTTCAATCATCTGTGAATTTTGCAAGGCTTATTTTGACAACAGTATTGACCAAATAATATATTTATGTGTTGCCACTTAAATGTAATCTAATAGAAGAACCAAGTGATATTCACTCATTTGTAATGTACTTGAAACAATATCATCAGACTAATTAACAGTTAAAAGTTTCAGACGTTCATTATAACTAAATTAGCTTATAATAACGACATCAATTAGTAAAGTGTATAGAGAAAACATTGTACCTGAGCTATTATAACAGATATTAAAATAATAAAAGGTGTTTCAATTATTCAATCACCTATTGATTTCCAATCTTTCAAAAAAGAAAAACATTCTAGTACAATGTTGACCTTTATATAATTGCCGATTAGAGTGGAAATCAATCAGGGTGAAAATTCAATATGCACTCCAATTATTGAATGATAGTTATTGAACACATCTAAAATAGACCATTAACAAGACAGTTGGTAGGAAGTTCTTTCAGTTGACATCTTTTATTAGGTGTAAATCTACAGAAAGAATAGTCTAAACATTTCCTTTGAAGATTTTCTGTTTTCCTGTAAATGTGTGTGCAAATAGTTACACTGTCTCGCCATTTATTCCATGTAAACATAAAGTAGGTTTCCTCACAAGAAATTGCAAAGCAAACTATTAGCGATAAATTGGTTTATAATGTACTAACATGACTTTAACTACAGAAGTGTCTTGGAAGCACAAATAGAAGTAATGAGATGTGATTTTAGGAATTTTGAAACTCTTGTGCAGTGAAAGGTGACTTAATGAAGGTTGTTTGATGCTGAAGACGCTGAGTCCCGATGCAACAACCAATTTAATACAGTGGTCTTGAGTACAGTGACATGAAGATGCCCTTTTCACTTAATTTGTTACAACCTTCCCACATATTCCATATAATACTTAATATCGCTCAAATTACAAGCTTATCACTTTTTACTTTATTACTGATTGAGGTGAATAACTATACAATTTCATAATTAGAACTCTTAGCACTTACACGGGATGTAAATTAACGATGCTTAAATAATTCTGTCTACCTCATTTTTCAACCTTATCATTTTAAAAACAACACTCCTACATGATAAACCTTAGTCTGATGTTATCATAATTAAGAGATTCTAGCCATAGATGAGTGAAGTAAATATTGGATCTCTCTTCATGCCAGCAAACACTTTATCTTCATACATGTCAACAATTTTACAAAGCTGAATTATTGCTTTTCATGAAGTCTTTCATGATACTAGTGGAATCCAGCAGTTAACAATTTATTGTTCTGCCAAATGTTCAATAGAAAGGTCATCTAGTCTGTGTAATGTGTCTTCAGACAATCATCAGATTTATATTAATCACTATCTATCAATTGACATGCATCAGGTACATGCAGTTCATACTGACTTTTCTCAATGCAAAGGACACTCACACTATAGTACTGATCATTCAAATCCATCATTGAAACAATAGGAATGTCAACTGATCTACAATGATTGTCATATTCACATTGACTATCCCCAAACTGATCAATTGTGAACAGTTGGAATGTCAACTGATCTGCAATGAATGTAATGTTCCATTTGACTATCCTATGACTGATTAATTTTGAACATGTGGAATGTCAACTGATCTACAATGAATATCATATTCACTTTGTCTATCCTTAACCTGATCAATTGTGAACATTTGGAATGTCTGTTTCCTTTGACTATCCTCAAACTGATCAATTGTGAACAGTAGGAATGTCAACTGATCTGCAATAATGTAATGTTCCAATTGAGTATCCTATGACAGATTAATTTTGAACATGTGGAATGTCAACTGATCTACAATAAATGTCATGTTCCCTTTGATTATCCTAAAACTGATCATTTGTGAACATTTGGAATGTCAACTGATCCACAAAATGTATGTAATATCAATGTCTGCATAATGTGAGACATGTTTTCAATTGATCACCAGTTTCACCCAAGCTTGAAAGGGAGGTCATTCTGACTTAATAATGGAAATACAACATATCTAACCATTAAG
This sequence comes from Lottia gigantea, assembly GCF_000327385.1. Classification (NCBI taxonomy): domain Eukaryota; kingdom Metazoa; phylum Mollusca; class Gastropoda; family Lottiidae; genus Lottia; species Lottia gigantea. The sequence continues at coordinate 695,546 of NW_008707225.1, read as the reverse complement.
ATAAAATCAAGTCATTCAATAGGAACACTACAATTCCACAATGTGTTATCTTTCCTCTGACTTGCCACAAACTGATCACTTGTGTCACACCAACATTCATTTACTTATCCATGTGGATGAAATGAAATGGAATCTATTGTGAGTAGGATTATCAATGTATTAATGCATGTAATATGACTTCTGATTCTATCATGCCACTTGCTCAAAATTCATTCAGGTCATATGAACTAAAAGACATAGTAGATGGAGATCATGCCGACTCAAAGACATTTAAAGACTGTTGAGGTCATACCAACTTAATGACTCAAGAGGAGGTCACACAGATGACTTAATAATAAAGAGATGCCAAGTTATAATATAAAGAACATAAAGGTTACACTGATTCAGAGAACATTGAGATGATGGCATTGAGGTAATGCCAGCTCAACAACATACTACAGAGAACATTGAGGTGATGCCGGCCGGCAACATAACACTGAGAACATACAAGTGATGCCAGCTCAACAACATAATATAAAAAACATACAGTTGATGCCGGCTCAACATACAGAGAACATTGAGGTCATGCCGACTCATAGAGAAAACCACAATACCTATCAATTCAAATCACAATCCCTATCAATTCAAATCACAATACCTATCAATTCATATCAAATCAATCAAATAAGAACAGTAGGAATGTCAATTGACAATTATCATCATTAAGTGATAAATTACTGCTTCCTAAGATCAGAAATTACAGGTAACAAGGTGTAAATCATGTGCTAAAGCTTATTATTGGAGATAATTCGGTCATACCAAAGTTAATAACCTATAATAGAGAGATATTTCTTAACTTCTTACCAGATTATTATTGTGTATTAATAAAATCTCAATGAATATTTGATAAGGATGTCAAGTAGGGAGTCATTATTCTTTTTTATTATGTAGGCACAAATGTAAACACTAACCCAATTTTCAATCACTTCCTTGTGCTGACAAACACTCAGTAATTTGCACAAGGAACGAAGATAATTATTGAGCTAATACATCTCAACTAACATAAACTTTGAATTTATAAAGTTAATTATTAGTTTCTTCTACCTAGATATTTCCACTAGGTGACAAATATAATTAGTACATTGGACAGCAACACATGTGACTTTACATCAAAGCTCTTACTATAAGCAGTATCGTCAAATGTGTTATAGAACTGACCAATGCTATTAAGCAAAGTTTGCAGTCACATGTTTCTATGGAAATGGCTATATAATACCATCTGCTGCACTGACATTAAACAACAGACAATATCTGTGACCTAACCTCTTAACAATGCATCAGTATTCACAATTACTATTTGAAGACCATGAGGAAATTTTGCCACTAATATGCTTCGATATCCATCAGACAACATTAAGATCATAGTGCCTGCAGTTTCTCATTTCTCAAAGAAAAGACACTTCAAGTATCAGTCCTCCGACCTGAACCAGTGCACCAGATTGAAATGACTGAAGCCTACACTGAGACACTACAGCTTCGAAATTTAAAATTGCTTGAAAAATACAAACAAGACCTGAAGCTTCCAAATTTCAAATTGCTTGAAAAATACAAACAAGACCTGAAGCTTCCAAATTTCAAATTGCTTGAAAAATACAAACACGACCTGAAGCTTCCAAATTTCAAATTGCTTGAAAAATACAAACAAGACCTGAAGCTTCCAAATTTCAAACTGCTTGAAAAATACAAACAAGACCTGAAGCTTCCAAATTTCAAATTTCTTGAAAAATACAAACAAGACCTGAAGCATCCAAATTTCAAACTGCTTGAAAAAATACAAACAAGGTCTGAAGCTTCCAAATTTAAAATTTCTTGAAAAAATACAAACAAGACCTGAAGCTTCCAAGTTTAAAATTTCTTGAAAAAATACAAACAAGGTCTGAAGCTTCCAAATTTAAAATTTCTTGAAAAATACAAACAAGACCTGAAGCATCCAAATTTCAAACTGCTTGAAAAATACAAACAAGACCTGAAGCTTCCAAATTTCAAACTGCTTGAAAAAATACAAACAAGGTCTGAAGCTTCCAAATTTAAAATTTCTTGAAAAAATACAAACAAGGTCTGAATTATTTTCCTTCTCAGTTTAATGCCAGTATCATTAACAAAATTGGTTAAGTTCAAGTAAATAGCTGTCCTTGATGGCCTAAGGCAGTGATGTACAATGACAACCTAATTGTAACTGAGATTTCATCACTTATTTATCAGCCAGTTTACTTATTCAATGACATGACCGTGTGGGTGTATGTTTTGAATGAGGGCTGTTAACTACAGATTCATAAAACCACAAATCAGTTTAAACCAAGTATTCTATAGTAAAAAACTAAGTAAATCTTTCAAGAAAGAAAAGAAAAGGAATCTAATTGTACTCTGTTTTACTTCCATCAACTACAAGCTCTATTTATTTCAATGGCCCCAGGATACATAAACTTAAATCAAAAGAATTCCTGATAAAATAGTCCACATTAGGCAAAATTCATTCACAAAACTCTTTTAATGAGTTAGTTCCTTTCATAATCTTGAAAGCAAATCTTATGTCTGTTTTTACATAAATCACAATCCATTAAAAACTTATTTATACCTGTTTTAGTGCATCACTATAATACAATAGTTATAAAGATACGGGTTGTTGGAACTGGCTTACAGAGATAACAATTCACAATGAAAAGTTCTTTCCATTAGTCATCAACATTTATCACATTTGTTTCTCAGAAACAGTCATAGTCTTTTCAGAATCTTAAAAAATATTTTCATAAAGAAATATGAACATCAATACATAAAAGAAAAAAATGTTTCAAAAAAACTTTCATTTGTAAGATCAATAACTTTATTAATACCAGTGTCATATTGTACATAGTTGAATGACTATTTTTTATTCAATAAAATTATCTTTTTATGTCTCATAATTCATTTTTCACTTTGACCTGCATCAGTAGTAAAATTTCTTTTGTAACATGGAATTTAAGCCTGCCATTGTAAAAAGGATTATATAAAGATTAACATAATTCTAATAATTGTTAAATATAAGTAACATGAACGAACAGGTATGACTGAGTTGAAACCTTACTATACTTCATTTAAGAAAAAAATAGCTCAAACCAAAAGCAATAATTAACTGAAAAATAATAACACTTACAATATATTGTACACTCCATTTAGTTTGTATAGTTAAAGTTATTGAATTAACCATCAGATAAACTGGCATATTGTAAATTCCCAATGTAATTCCATACATACAGTTTGAAGGATACTCCATATTCATTCCAAAACTGAGTCATAATCCATTTCAATTCAATTAATATGTGTTCATCATCACATATAGAGTTGATCATTTTACAAAATTTCACTATTTAATTGTTTTTTTATTGATCTGTCGGAGGGTATATTCATGTTCATCTTAGTTCCTTTTATATAACTAAGGTACAGGTATAGTATATATAATCTTGTGGTTCAAAGTAAAGTTGTTGTCTAAAAGACCCACTAAAACTGGGATATGATATAGTAAAAATTCTCATTAATAAGAGAGAACAATAAATAGCTAAGATGAGGCATGAAATGAAAGAACAACATGGTCTTTAGGTACTTAGCTAGTGATATATCATATTTGTTTACCAGTTGAAAGAATTGAGCTGTGCAAAAACTTAAGTGTTTCAAAGAACAGTACAAAAAATGGATCTAATACTGATTGATTTTTTATACCTCAATGTTTTAAAATTTGAGCTGTAAACAATTTCTCTAGGTCAACCATATATGGACTTGAAAGTATATTTAAAATTGGTATCAAATATTATAGATGTAAGATTTAAAAAAGACAACCAGAAATATCAAACTCAATTTGTTCGGAAATAGAAGTCATTGAAAAAGGTGAGACCGTCCTGACATATTGTCATAAATTATAGAAATTTTAATATTGAACAAGTTGAAAAACTATGTGATGAACAAAGAATATGACAATGGTGGATAAGTTAGGAATATGTGATGAGTTGAAAAAAGAGCCTTTAACAGAAATAATGCGACAATAAAATTGTTTAGGTGAACAGATCAAGAAAGGGAATTGAAGAGATCTTATCCAATTTCGAAGTTGAAAAAAGTAAGAAAACATCGAATAAAAATTATTCTGATTTGAAGAAGCAGAAGTAATCATCTGATTTATATTGAGAGATAAAAACATTTCTGGCAATTTGACAAAGCAAGAAAATTTAATCAAAAAGTTTGTTGTCTGAAGACAAATTTAGGTCAAGATATGGCCTCTACAAATGATGCATGTAAACAATATGACTCTAAATTCAAGGAAAATGTTGTACAATCCAGACAAGCAAAGATATTCCAGCTCATCTGGATACTGTCAAAATATAAACACAACCATTCCATTATATTTTCAAGAGTATAAAAGGCAACACATTTTGATGGTTAGACTATTTTATTTTTTTAGGTTTTCCAATGTTCAGGTTGAATTGAGAATTAGTCAAACCCTCTGAATGACCTACCATTTAAACCATTGAAAAGAAATTGGACTGGATGTTCTTAAGTATATATTTTGCTCGACTATAAAACTCTCTAGATGTGACTTGCGAAAAATTTCTTTGGAGTCTAGTTTTCGACAAATTATCACTGTTAAATCATGAACTACAGGATAAATGTCCTCATCATACCATTTACAGTCTGAACAAAGCAGTAACCATTTCCTCAGTACCATCATCTTCTGACTACTGATGTACTTTAAGCTGATCTTGGTTAGTAGAGCAATGGATTGTGTAACAGATAATATGTTTTGTAAAGAGATGTCTACCAATCTGATTTACAGTTAATCTGTAAGCCACCAATCTCTCGAATATAATCATTATTTCTGATAAACTCTTCAGATTTCTACAAAACTAATCAAACAACAGACTTTTTATATCCTCTTTCACTTTATCAGAAATCAGTGCCGTCCAAATATTTCAATAGAATATAGAATATGATCAACTAGTTTCATCAGAGTTTTTATAAATCAATGGAGCTATCTGATTCAAACAATCATCATCATAACTAAAAATATTTTAAGAACTATGGAAATCAGATAGGAATTATCAAATTGAATATCAACATTTTCAATGTAGCTGAATATAATATAATTCAATATGAAACTAGCAATTTCCTGCATTCTCTCACACAATCTTCAATAGCGGAAATTGACGGTAATATTTTTTACTTGCTAAAACGTTATTAAATGTTTTTTCATGACGTGAAGTAGAATCTAATTAAAAGAATGTTTGTGTTGCTAACTTAATTAATTGTTTATTATAAAAGGTATCTATTATTGATATAAATCCTCTTTACACCAATGTAAATATCAATTAAATTGTTTGGCCAGCTTTTATTAATAATTATTAACTGGTTAATAACAAACACAAACACTTTTAATATTTTCAATTAAAACCGCACACCTGTTTATTTTCGAGACCTCACGCTATCAATAAAGTTTATTAATTCCTCAGAATAACATAAATAATTTACATGTGATAAAATAATACTTTAAGTATACACACACATGCATCATAAAATCATAAATAACTATTTTAAATCAAGATACAGGCATCATAAAATTATAAAATAATATTCTAATTCAAGGTATGAGTTCCTTATGCTCACACTATATGCAAATCATGCCAGATGTTTCTGATATGTAATGCTGCAAAAATATTTAACAAATAGACAATAACAAGCAATGTAGTTTTCAGCTGAATACAGCTTGTTGTTGGATTTGAATTAGTCGGTATTGTTTGACCTAGTCAACTAGTCGGTATTGTTTGAACTAATACTAATCAACTAGTTGGTACTGTTTGCACTAGTCGACTAGTTGGTATTGTTTGAACTAGTCGACTAGTTGGTATTGTTTGACCTAGTCAACTAGTCGGTATTGTTTGATCTAGTACTAGTCAACTAGTTGGTACTGTTTGAACAAGTCAATTAGTTGGTACTGTTTGAACAAGTCAATTAGTTGGTACTGTTTGAACTAGTCTACTTGTTGGTACTGTTTGAACAAGTCAACTATTCGGTATTGTTTGAACAAGTCAACTATTCGGTATTGTTTGAACAAGTCAACTATTCGGTATTGTTTGAACTAGTACTAGTCAACTAGTTGGTACTGTTTGAACTGGTCAACTTGTTGGTACTGTTTGAACTAGTCAACTAGTTGGTACTGTTTGAACTAGTCAACATGTTGGTACTGTTTGAACTAGTCAACATGTTGGTACTGTTTGAACTAGTCAACTAGTTGGTACTGTTTGAACTAGTACTAGTCAACTAGTTGGTTCTGTTTGAACTGGTCAACATGTTGGTACTGTTTGAACTAGTCAAAATGTTGGTTCTGTTTGAACTAGTCAACTAGTTGGTTCTGTTTGAACTGGTCAACATGTTGGTACTGTTTGAACTAGTCAACATGTTGGTACTGTTTGAACTAGTCAACATGTTGGTACTGTTTGAACTAGTCAACATGTTGGTACTGTTTGAACTAGTTTACAGAATGCAATGAGGTACAACCACAAATAGGAGATAAAAGTCTTTCTAATGATGGTAAACTCTTTCTCAACAGCAGGTTTGAGTCAATTTTATGTGGCATGACCGAAATATGTACACGAGGGTGTTTAAACTTCTACCCAGTTTGCTACCTACTTACAAGAATTATGAAATAAGCCTCTTATGAAGTGCAACATGCAGCTAACATCTGAGGCCCTGTAATTAATTTCATGATTACGTGTCAAAGAACAGAAGCTCAGCAACCTGCTTTTCTCAAGCCCCATTTACATCAGGCTGCTAGAAAAACCTGTCCATTTCAATCTGAAAGGGGCAATAAGATGTATACTTTACAGTTAAAATCAAGTGGTCTGAGTAAAGAGAAACCATTTTTTGCATACTTATCTGTGAAACTTTATTGAAGAAGATGGAATTAGTCCTTGTTGTCACCAAGATGTTAATTAACCTAAATAATGATGAAAACCAGGAGGAAATTGCTCTGCTCTAACTCGCTTTACAATTAATGTATTGAGCACTATTGTAACAGTGAAAATATTTTATCATTGTAATTTAATTTGATATTATTTTCATATATCATGTAGGCCTATTATCATAAATGTGATAAAATATCTCTTTTAATTCATTTTTAATTGTTATTTGCTGTTTCTATTTCAATGAATTATGGACCTCGTATTTCTAATACAACACATAGACCACCTAATGATACTCTATAAATATTATTGTCAACTAAGCTACTATTCAGGCTAGTCAACATAAGCATTAGTATTTTCTGTCTTAAAGGTCATGGTTCCCCATTTTCGGAGGTTGATTTGGTCTTGAATATATGTTAGTCTTCAGAAGTACCAGAACGACATGAAAATCCATTAATCCCTTCAAATTTTACTTTTTATTCAGTCTCAAGAAAAGATGAGTCGTCATTTTAACTTTCAAAATATAGATAAATCTGGACACACTTGGATTTGCAGGTTCAAATTTTGTTGGTAAGCTGTGAACAATATTATTGATTAGCTTTGCTTAAACATTCCTATTTCTGAGACTAAGATAAGATTGGTCAAACAGATGATGCATCTTTCCTTTTATGTTTTAATATTGTAGAGGCCTAGTTTCCTGAATTATACAAAGTTAGATTCTACAGATTCTCTAATAATGATATGACACCAACTCTGATAGTATCTCTAGGCAAGAATCACTCTAAAACTCTTATAAGATCTATCTTTGTGTTATACCACCCACTATAAACATCCATCTGTACTAAGTCTATATTCTTCAACATATTTAGTTGCTCAGAAACAGATCATTCTAGGAGCTTCTAATTATAAAATGTAGAGTTTGATTATCGAGCTATCCTTTCATCAACCGCTTAAATGCTCAGAATAAAATCAAATTGATTTCATTCTTCTGTTGTCAGCTGCCTGTAAATTCATGCAACAGCAAACCGTTATTACCATAATGTGGATTTATGCCACAGGGACTTACACGTCAATCAAAATTCAGAATAGTACAAATGACAGCATATTGCTGATACAAAACTTTCTACATAAAATCTGAATCAAATGCCAACCAACTTTAAGTAGTTTTAATTCTTTGATACATTTATTGGATTTTGCCAATAACTTTTATTAAATATAAATAGATTTATTCAATATTAGGTCATTGTTCCCATTCTGGATATCTTTGGGGCTTTATTAAATTTATTGGTAAATGAGTCTAATTGTAAAAAACAACATTTGTATTGCTAAAGTTAGTATACTCAGCATATTGTTTCAATTCTGATATTTTCAATTTTTTGTTAAACCTACTTCTTGACAATAATTCCAATATTTTTGTAAGCAGTGACTGTTTCACTTTATAGTAATGTAAAGACCAATTCTCATATGGGGAAAGATTTAATTTTTACAAAAGTAAATGTATTTTCAGAATTTCTATTCACTAGCACCTAAACATTGATAACAATGTTATGTATTGAAGATGTCCTCAAACAAAGAAACCTCAAAGTACAATCAAGATTCAAAACAGACACAGAGTTTTAACCAGCCTAGACTCATCCTTCTAACCACTAAATAACTACAAGCAGTAGTAGAAGAGTAAAATTTTCATGATATCAATATGTGGACTGCAACAATCTTTCATTCCAGACAGTCTTCTTGTAAACATTTTTCCTGGAAGACTAAGAATAATCGAAGACATTATAGAATAAATATTTGTTCTATTATCTACAGCCTTTTGAGACTATCGTGAGCATAAAAGCAAACTATAAATGGAAACTGCTTAAAACAAAGGAGAAAACCTTAAATAACTTGAGTTAAAAGATGATTTAAAAATATCTACAACTATGAATATAATTATTCTGTTTATGACAATACAGTAGACATTACTTATTTAAAGCAATCAATTCTTATGAGAGGAAAAAAAGCACTTATTGAACAATTGAACATGTATTTTGCTTGTTTGACAAAGTTTTTACCAATTATCATATTATGTGTAAAGAATAGGAAAGTTGTTTAGTTTTATAAACATATTTAGCTCTTGTTTGATATTTCATTGTGTTAAACATTATCTATTTATACTTTTTTGTTATGTAAAAAGAACCTAAAATATATTTAGATGCCTGAAGCTTATTATTAAGCTTTTTTCACAAGTTTTCTCAAAGAAAAAAGAAAGCACAAAGGACATTTTTAATCTGTGTTTTTAGCTTTTGTTTACAGGTTACCATATTATTTGAATTCTTAAAGAATGAATTTTTGTAATGTTTTATGTTTACTATCTTAAAAATCTCAGAAAATCAATTGATAATATTTATTTTTACACTATAGCCAATGACAGGTATATGTATATGGTGTCTTTAACTTAACCAAAACACAAAACTCATTTGTAACTAGTTTTATTTATCAATAAGTAGTTGTAGATGAAAGAAAAGTCCAGTTCATATGGTAGATAAAATTGTCTTTATAAGCAACAAAAATGATGCTACAAGGAGCATTATCTGAACATGTAGCAAGGTTTGGATAACATTAATGCTTTGTCAAAGACCTAGGTGTAAAAACAAGTTTTGGATTAAATTAAAGCTACCATGTACAATTTTACTTATCACCTTTCACATTCCAAACAGTCCTAACATTATGTATATCAATATTTTCATACGAGACCTATTGCACTTTATAACTTGATTGAGAAAGAGATAACCAAATTGAAAACCATAAAGAAAATACAGCTATTGTTTTTCTTGGTCTCCTCAGACTTACAAGAGGGAATCTACATAAGACATGTTAATCTGGACTCAATTTACCAGTAATTCCACCATAATCCTTCAATCTAATAGAACTAGGAAGGAATTATATGACTGGTATCCAAGCAGTAGAATCTAAACCTTACTAGGTCTGAAAACCCAATACTAGTGTTAGCTTTTCATTCAACAATAGTTACAAATACACATACAAACTGATTTATATACTGTTAGTTCTTGATCCCTAATAATTTGAAACTATGTAGAGGTTGGTGTCCAAGCAGAGCATGATCACTCTTCCAAAACACCTACTATCACTTAGAGATTGTGCATTTAAGCATTCTAATATTCAAAGACCAGAAGAATCATAATTCTTTCTAGCTATCTGGTAAAATTAGCTATGTTACATTAGAGTGATAATATTTTACTGCAAGTGCCTACAGCTCACTCTCAATGAAATTGCCATTAAGAAAAAGGTATTTATAAATAATGCTTTACAGATTGTATCAGGTTATCTCTGTACAATATGATGTTATTGGTTCTGTTATTTCATTAAGATATTCTTTGATCTTTACTCATGAACAATAACTATATCATATACTATACTGTAGTGAGATTCAGGCTATGATGATATGATAAAATTGCTCAATTACTTTCTGAAATCACCTTACTATCACCGATCTGCTTTTGCACTTATGGGCAATTGCTTCATCAAAAACTCTATTTCTCAAAAAATTTAATTTATAACCAATGCAAAATTGATTTAGGATTGCCACCCACTTGAAGCTTATTTATAAGTTTGACAGAATGTCAACCATCACCAATCTTTTCTTAGATATTTCTGTATTTATTTATTCATTTATTTAAAAAACACACAGCGATGAGATTAGACAGATTATTAAAGGATTAAATGGATCATATTCAATATATTTGAGAAAGATAACATTCCTGGTATAAATTGAGTTGAGATCATGTCATATCTTCTATCCATCAATCTAACCCAAATTTTACTTGATTCCTAAGCAGTAGACCTAGATTCTTGTTGGTTAAGTTTGATAATAAGAAACCTGGCAAAGAAAAGAGTTAAATCATTAATACTGGAATTAGAAAGAGTTACAAGATTCAGATCATTTTCCAGTCACACTAATCTTCGCTAGAAATAGAATCAGATAGGTATCAGAAAGATGAAAGGATAAGGTTTCCTGATTTCAAGTTTAAAATATCAATTATCTCTCAAACAATCAAGATCAGCTGTCAATTCTGTTAAAAAAAACAGTATTTATTCTATAGTTTTTACTGCAAAATTTAAAGACCCAGATTCACAAGCTATATGATAGCAAATACATTGTTTATCTGAATTGGAATTCAAGGGAATATTCCTTAATATAAGAAATAAAAATATGGTCATTCAAATATGTTTTATAGTTAAAGCAAATCGATGTAATGAAACTTAACAAAACAGAACAACTGGTTTAGAAATGTGATGGGTTATATTTGAGATATTTGTACTTTGAACACATAAAAAGAGCGGCAATTGTTTGATCAAATACAAATTACAGTACCAAAGCATTTAGGACAATTTTAAACTAAAAAATTCTTTTGTTCTATTTCCTAAGAATCAAACCAACTGTTTAAGGTAAGAAAAGAATCTACTGGTTTCTGCACTGAATTGATCAAACCAGCAAAATAATTCGAGTAATTGCTTTGATATAAAACTTTCTCACTGCATGACATTCATTTTCATCAATTTGCGTGCAGTAACATAACACTTAAACATGATTGATACAATTTCAACTGATTCCAAATCTCCAAAAAGAAATGAAAAGTAAATAAATTATTTAGTCAGCAGAAGTGTTAGTCTATATAAGATTAATGCAGAGATGTCAATGCGAATTGAATCAATTCAATTGGCAAATTAAATTAGTGTGCTTCTAGAATTCTCACCTTTTTAACTTTACAGATTGATCAAATGGCAATATATTTTTTTTTAACTAAAATTATAGCTTTTAGCAATAATTCAAATCACACTTTTCAAGCAATTCCAAATTTCGTTACTATTTAATTCGAGCAGGATATTAAGATTCATTTGCACAAAAGCTTTAAGTAGACTGTAATAATCATAATTACTACTATCAAACTTGTTGATCACAGTGAACATCAAAAATGCGAACCAAGTTGTCAATTGTGTATTTAAGTCTGATTAAATTTGAACTCCGGATGGATTATGGCTATCATATCGAGCATGAAAATAATGATTAAAAGCATGACAAGTTGTCCAAAGAAGCATGAAATTAGGTATTTCATCATTAAAAATCAGGTAAATGAAAAATAACAGTTTTTACAGATTAAATTCAGATGTCATTTAAACACAATTAGTAGATCAAATCAAAATCTGTATGAAATCACTATTTAAAAATCTCAAAATCAATATGTTTCAAAATAGGTCATTATCAAAAGCAAATGCAGTATTCAAAGAATGAAAAAGAAAATAATTTACTTACCAGCAAGTTATTATTGTTTATTGACAAGTTGAATCCAACAGAATCTGGACCACGACACTGTTTCCTGATGTTTTAAATGTCAGCATGTAATAGTTGTAACTCAGGGATCAGATATAGAACAATAAATAGTGAATACTAATAGTAATTGACAGAACAAGTTTACAGAACACTGGCTAACATCACTGTACATGACATGATTGGAAAAAGTTCTGTTTCTTCAATAAGACTATTTAACTGTTTATTACAAGTAATGAGTTTAAACAGATAGTTAAATAGAAATTACTGTTCTTTAACAGTTTACTACACGCAAAAAACTAATTCTCCTTTCACCTTCATTATTCTCTTGTAAACTTTCCTTTCTTTTAACTTTTCACAGAAAATTCTGTCAATTTAAAATATTTTATCCTCAAAAAACTTTTAAAGTTTCAAACATTTATTATTTCTTGAATTTTATACTCAGTTCACATGAATCACTGACTTTTTTTTAACAAACTTTCACTTCAATTCAATGTATAATTAAAAAAAAAAACATGATTTACAGATGAAGGTAAAAAAAAATTACATCTAATTGAAGTGCTCCTTAACTTCAATAGAAAATTTATCAAACTGTCACAGCCAATGACCACTGTTGTTCTAATAACTGTCTTGAAGTTTCACATTGACAGCTCAGAGAGTTTATACCAAGATGACCACTAGAACTGACCATTTGACAACAATGATTCCACAGATTAGAGATAAAGTGTGTAAGAGATATAGATGTGTTAGAATGAAGCAGCTAGTTATATGCTGATTGGTTAAGAAGATAAGGGTGAGAATTCAGAGGTAGAAAACTCAATCAATAGCTTTCAAGTCACTAGGCTTTTATTCTAGTCGGATTATATCTACCACAAAAAACCAATCAAATTTCAGTATGTTAAATGAGTGACAGGTAATCAAAGTGGCAAGTTATCGATACACAGTTTGACTACAGTATCTGTGCAGGGCTATAGATTTAGCTCTATTAGGCAGTCATATCTGGTAAGAATGTCATAATACCTGTATGTGATGCTTAGGACATTTCTTAATCAGTTTTTGAAGAATTTTCACACATTTGTACTGCTCATAGGTATTAGAGTTTATTCCATAGCATGTCTTACAGCAAATATTCTGTGCCTTTGCCTTGTATTAGATATACATATAAGTCAACTTAACATGGATTGATGTCTTACAACAAATATTCTATATTAACATCATTACATTAGACATACATGCAAGTCATCTTAACATTGACTGATGTCTTGGAGTTTATATTCTATATTAACATCATTACATTAGACATACATGTAAGTCATCTGAACATGGACTAATGTCTTCTAGCAAATATTCTATATTAACATCATTACATTAGACATTCATGCAAGTCATCTTAACATGGACTAATGTCTTATAGTTTATATTCTATATCATTACATTAGACATACATGTAAGTCATCTTAACATGGACTGATGTCTTGTAGTTTATATTCTATATTAACATCATTACATTAGACATACATGTAAGTCATCTTAACACGGACTGATGTCTTATAGTTTATATTCTATATCATTACATTAGACATACATGTAAGTCATCTTAACATGGACTAGTGTCTTATAGTTTATATTCTATATCATTACATTAGACATACATGTAAGTCATCTTAACATGGACTAATGTCTTCTAGCAAATATTCTATATTAACATCATTACATTAGACATACATGCAAGTCATCTTAACATGGACTGATGTCTTGCAGTTTATATTCTATATTAACATCATTACATTAGACATACATGTAAGTCATCTTAACATGGACTAATGTCTTCTAGCAAATATTCTATATTAACATCATTACATTAGACATACATGTAAGTCATCTTAACATCGACTGATGTCTTGTAGCAAATATTCTATATCAACATCATTACATTAGACATACATGTAAGTCATCTTAACATGGACTGATGTCTTCTAGCAAATATTCTATATTAACATCATTACATTAGACATACATGTAAGTCATCTTAACATGGACTAATGTCTTGTAGTTTATATTCTATATCATTACATTAGACATACATGTAAGTCATCTTAACATGGACTAATGTCTTGTAGTTTATATTCTATATTAACATTACATTAGACAAACATGCAAGTCATCTTAACATGGACTGATGTCTTGTAGCAAATACTCTATATTAACACTCTTACATAGGCTACCTATTCAATATCTTTATATTATACTATATGATATAGTACTGTTTATTAGTAATAGAACTGAAACTGGTCTACACTCAAGTGATGTTACACTTATTAACCCACCATGTAATGTATATTAATTAATATTCCAATAAAATTTATAACATGGTATAAACTGTATAAGTAATGATGCATGACAATTTATGTCCTTTTAGTTCAAGCCAAGGGTAGATAATTTTTCAATTTCTGATTGTCTATGAATGGTGTGTGGCATCTGGAACCTTATAGTATAGTTCCATTATCAAAAGGCAAATTTCATTAGGGTAATTTTATTGATGTGGAAGTAGTCACAAGTAAAGAAGGGCATGCATTCTCTTGTCATTCTGTTATTGGGTTTGATAATTTGGTATAGGCATATTTTTGGAGAGTCTAAATAGTTAACATTCTCTATTTGAAATATCTATATACAAAAACCTCTCTTCAATCTTAAGATCAAGTTTTCTTATTTCAATGTCTATCGATTACAGAACATAATTTATTGTGTGTTTTATCTATTTTCTACTCAGCACACACCATGTAAAACAGTTTGAAATCAAAATTGGGTAATAAATTTAGATATAATTTTGGCTTCATTTTAACTGAAATTCGTTATTTCAAATATGTAAAGTTAGATACAGGCAGTATACATTTGATGACCAAACCATTAATCAATATCAAATACAAATTTGAGCAAGAAATAATAACCATGAAGTTGTATATTAATATTAGAGAAGATCTTATAATAAAACTATAGTACAGAAAGACCTTTCACTTTCATTTTCACTACATCTTCCCCATGAACATGAAAAACAAAACAAGTCAGATATGTCAACATGAAAAATTCCCTTTTCTAAGAATAATGTTCATCCTCTTTGTGATGCAAAAGAGTTATGTCCCCTTCAATTTTGCCATTATTGGGAAATGGTGATGTATGGTCTGCAAAGGGAGGTCTTTAATGAAGAGCATGTGGGATAGTGAAAGCAACTGTTAAATGTGATAAACATCATACACTGTTGCTAAAGGAACATGGTGCTACCACATCTTTCTGAGATTGTCTTAGTCTATATGGACACTTTTTTGTCACAGCCAGAATAGTAGAAATTAGTTAACATCTTTTGATTTCCTTGACTCATGCAAGTCACATGTTAATTTTGGCAATAAGATAGCTATCGAAGATTGTCTTAGACCATAAGGACACTTTTCTGTTACGTTTGGCACTAAGCTGATGCTAGCACCTTTTTCTGACAAGTTCAAATCCATGGAGATTTCTAGTCTGCCGATTTTAACAATTAGTTGAAGACATGGAAGAATCTACCTAATGATATATTACCTCTGAAAACATATTGTCATAAATAAAATAAACTGATTCTCGGGAGATACATAATAATGAGTTGATAAAAGAAAGAAATTGTTTTTTTTATTATTATTATAAGATTAGAGTATATTTCATTATTAAACCTTTAACCTGCAAGAAAGTTAATCATTGAACTTAATGAGAATATCAGTAGTTTCAGACAGATATCACACAAAAAACTTTATATGCTATTGAATTTTTCATTCAGTCTGCTGTCATTGACGTTTTTATGACTGAGCATACGTCACTTAATAAAGATTTAAAAAAATCAATTTTAGCTATGTTAACAATCTTACAAGTTGACAATATCTTTCAAAAGAATGAGCATATCCTTCAAAATTATTAGTAATTATGACTTCTGTTTTCTGAAGCTATGACTAATGCTTTTGAGAATGACGGTGTGGCGCCAGACAGGGTATGTTTACTCTTTCCATTATCTGCTTATGATTGATAATACTTCCTCATATAAAAAGTTCATTAGCTACTGCCAATGTTTCGGGTTTGTTTTCCAGTTTGGATCGTTAGTACATGTACTTGGTTTAATTCTCCTGATGTTGGTTATGACATAGCTTTGAATTTCTTAGAATCATCAGACCATGGTCCATCATTTTCAATGTTTACAGATGTCAAGTTTGGCTACTCATTGCGCTTTCTAGAATTAGTTTCTGACATTGGGATAGCTTGTAATTACATATTCAGAATTGATAGGTCTGTTGGTAGATGAACCTTTTCCATTTGGAAGATAGATAAACAGAACAATGGTTTTAGCAGACAAGCTGAACATTGAATTTTCTTTTTAGAAAGGATTCTGCTTTGTTAATTCATAGTGAACATGTAAATATCTAGAGAGCTAGATAATGACACACCATTTCCAAATCTTTACCAGCTTTAATGTCCTTGGACATATTCCAAATTGTCATTGTGCTCTACCCTTTCTTAGAAGTAGGAACCCTGCTTGAGAAAAATCCTCAGGTTTTTTCTACTACTTTGGTACTATAATATATATATTTACACAGACTACTTGAAATGAATCAAATAACATCAAAATAAAACTTTCTTGCCAAATGTCATCTGATAATACATTGATTGAAAACAATGAAAAACATCTTGAAGATGAAAAGAAACAGAACGTTATTGGTAAATGTTGAAATCTCCTGACATGATGGCTTCATCATCAACTTTGATATTCAAAATATAAAAGAAAGTGAACAGTTTTTTTTATTAAGTATTGTGTGAACAGAAATCAATGCAAAGACAATTTTAAGTAGATTTATCTCATTTATAAACAAAAGTCTGTTATTAGTCACCCTGGCAACACAAAATAATCAAATCTGAAGCATCACACACTTGACCTGCTTAGGAACAATTCAGTCATTGTTGAGTTCAATGGTTGAAGAAATTAGACAACCCTTTAATGTCCTATAAAAGATTTAGAAATGTCAAAACTTTAATATCATAAAGAAAGACAAAAGATATTTTCCAGATTAAGGTCTTACCTAGACTGGCAATAACAGTGTAGCTCTGTTGTAGTCTGTGATACTGTGTGCACAAAACCCTCAGGGCATGAATTTTACTGAGTCAATTATGAACATTGCAAGATTTTGCTTTAGATTATATTGAAGGGAACTATGGTAACTTAAGAGTGGTCTCTAGCCCTGCATTACAGATCTCTTCAGAACATGACAATCAAAAATATGAAAGTTTTGATATAATTTCTTTCATTTTTGTTTCAGAATATGATGTTTCAATTCAGATTTCATTTTCAATAAAATGTGTAAAGAAATAAAAGAACATGGACTGTTTTTTTTATGATGCAGTTCAGATCATGACAGTTGAGAACAGGATAGCTCTTGTTTCTTCTCAATTGAGAATCTCTATTATTTATTACAGTACCATCAAGCATAATTTTGAAAAAATTTCTATTACAATTGAAAATTTCTATTGAAAGAAAAAGCCTCCAAATATTGATAATTTTTATTTTTTGGATGCATTAAAGGAGAAACCTGAGTTGACAAACGTAATCGCAGTATGATATTGTGTAGTGTTTGTAATGTCTTTATCTTGCACATGGTTTATGTAGACCAATATATCATTAAACATCCCACCTTTATGCCAAGCTATAAAATATTTAATAGGTTTTCACAACCCACTCCATGTAAGCTTGCTTTATTCTGACATTAAGAAACACTAAACTATTATTAAGTACATAACGTGTATAATTTCAGTAAGGATTTCCAGTATTCATCCATTTTCAGACAACCATGAAAAGATGTTATCTGGGTAAGTAAGTCTGATTGACTATCTTTATATGTCAAATTGTCTGAAGATTTTCCTTGCCTATCTGATATTCCAATTAATTCTAATAACATACTATGTACCAAGTGATACACACCAACAAAAAAGCTTCAAATAAGAATTAAATATCTCTTTTTCTGTGATTATCTTAAAAGAATTGCCTACAATACTTACCTGATGAAGACAAAAACAGAATTGAGTCAAAGGTTAAAAGGAAAGTGGTTCAATATTCAGCATTGGGAATTGCAAATAGCAAAAGACATGCCAGCTCTTTTTTGGGGATTTGCAACATAAACACATAATGTGAGAAAGGTTGTAACTTAACTCTTTTAGAATTACAAAAAACCATCCATCTCATTATTTGGAAACCATATTTTGAAGTCTATTGTAATCCATAATAGCAAATAATGGGTTAATGTCTTATGAATTGTAATTAAGGATTTTGTATTATAACATGCTAGCTTTGGATTCACAATTCCAACTTAAAGTATTTTTGGATTTGTAAACAATTACTATTTCAGCTTGCTATTCCAGATTTAAATCTTAGCTTTCAAATCCAGTATGACAATCCCACTTGATATTCATTCTCAGGGATTCTTTTGAATTTAAAACCAGTTTGTTACAATCCAGAACTGGCGTTTTTGTTCTGTTTTAAAGCAACAAAAGCTGTCATTGTTGAATTTAACTAAAAGCTTAGATTTACCACTTAAACTGGGTCAGTGGTATAAGACATTCAATAAGACATTCTATTCCTGAATCACTTTTTCAACTTCAACACTTAATAATGATTTTGCTTGGTATTGCTGTCTTTTGAAACCACAAATTACAAGTCATTTAATTCAGATATATTAGGGATTCAAAAATATGCCAATATATGCTGGCTTGCTTGCTATTTGTGTTTGTGTTTTGTGATTTCATTCCAAATATTTTTAGGGTTCAATGTCTTTTGAATCTCATCTAATAAATAACAATCTGTTTTCTTATTGGAGATTAAGAAAGAACCAAGATATTTACAACAAATAACAAACTGGTCCATTATTCAAGTTTGAAGGGCATTAATATTTGATTCATGAATAACATAATTATAAAGAGCCACTTTGTTATTTGTTACAAAGCTATGATGAATTCCACACTCATCCACACTCATCGATTGTTTTTAGGGAATCAGGACAACTCGGACAAAAACAAACTCGGACAAATGCAAACTCAGTCCACTTTTTTTAAAAGTTTGAAACAATTATTAACTACTATTTGCTCTAACCTTACTTTTCAGCCAACTTCTTTTTTTGACTCAGCCCAAAAAATGATTAATTTTCACACAGTACATGTGGAACTGGTATATTCTGTCACCAATACCGAAGGATTTAACAGATGTACCATTCCAGTGTTTAACAGATGTACCATTCCAGTGTAACGCTTGTACAATACCTCTTCCTTAAGCTGAGACTACCAGAATAAACAGCCGTTTTCAGGGCCACCAAGAGTGATTAAGTCTTTCAACTACATTTTTATATTCAAATAAGTTCATTTCAATTTGTTAACAAAATATGAGTGGTCCCAATTTGCAAAGTCATTGGCCCGAGTCTAACAAAAGAAAAAGTGGTCTTAGTGTGTCGTGAAAAGTGGGCTGAGTTTTTTTCGAGAAAGAAATAACATAATTATAAAGAGCCACTTTGTTATTTGTAAATTTGGATTTCAAGCATTGCTATGGTGAACTCCAAATTGTGAGCTGTTATTTTTTTGAATCTCCAATGAAGAGTAAAGTATCATTTATATATTTATGTGTCAATAACCTTTTGTTATTCGTTTTTTAGGATATAGAGGATGCCAACATACACCCCAAATACTCATGTTAAAAAATATTAATATTTGCTTCCCCAGTTAATCAGGATTCCAATATACATTTATTTCGAACCGTTTAACAGATTGACCGTTTATTTGGGATTTAGAACAATGTTTATGATTTCCAAAACCAAGCAAGATTCACATTGACTGGAATAGTAATAGTATTTTAAATATATTTCGCCCCTAAATAGCTTGCTGATTTGTAGTTCATGATTCAAGAATCCTGAATAGCCAGCTTAAGGTGTGTTATTTCCAAATTGCCAACCCTGAAAAACATAACCACTTAACCCTGCTTAAAGTAAAGACTATTCTCCAAGAATCAAATTTAGATAAGGTTAGGTAAGTCTAGGCCCTTCCAGTTGTCTAGTAATATTTAATCAGCCGAAGTTGTCATAAACTCAAATACAGATTTTGACCAATCAAAATTGAGAACTATTCTTATCTTTTATAGTTACTACTTTTGATGTTAAGTTAGCCTCTATATTGTTATGTTTTGTTTTAGTTATGGCAGTCTATGTATTGATGTGTGTCAGCCTATTTTAGTTATGCCAACCTATGTATTTGGGTGTCAGTTGTATCTTACATCAGTCTGGCCTACTTATTGATGTTTCTTCCTATTTTTGTTATGTATACCTATTTATCGTTATGGGTATCATTCTATTTATTGGGGTGTAAGTCAATATTTATTGGGGTATCATTCTATTTATTGGAGTGTTAGTCAATATTTATTGGGGTATCATTCTATTTATTGGGGTGTAAGTCAATATTTATTGGGGTATCATTCTATTTTTTGGGGTGTTAGTCAATATTTATTGGGATATCATTCTATTTATTGAGGTATCATTCTATTTATTGGGGTATCATTCTATTTATTGGAGTGTTAGTCAATATTTATTGGGGTATCATTCTATTTATTGGGGTATCATTCTATTTATTGGGGTATCATTCTATTTATTGGGGTGTAAGTCAATATTTATTGGGGTATCATTCTATTTATTGGGGTATCATTCTATTTATTGGGGTATCATTCTATTTATTGGGGTGTAAGTCAATATTTATTGGGGTATCATTCTATTTATTGGTGTGTTAGTCAATATTTAATGGGGTATCATTCTATTTTTTGGGATGTTAGTCAATATTTATTGGGGTATCATTCCATTTTTTGGGGTGTTAGTCAATATTTATTGGGGTATCATTCTATCTATTGGGGTGTTAGTCAATATTTAATGGGGTATCATTCTATTTATTGGGGTGTAAATCAATATTTATTGGGGTATCATTCTATTTATTGGGGTATCATTCTATTTATTGGGGTGTAAGTCAATATTTATTGGGGTATCATTCTATTTATTGGGGTGTTAGTCAATATTTATTGGGGTATCATTCTATTTATTGGAGTGTTAGTCAATATTTATTGGGGTATCATTCTATTTATTGGAGTGTTAGTCAATGTTTAATGGGGTATCATTCTATTTATTGAGGTGTAAGTCAATGTTTAATGGGGTATCATTCTATTTATTGGGATATCATTTTATTTATCGGGATATCATTCTATTTATTGGGATATCATTCTATTTATTGGGGTGTTAGTTAATTATTGCTGCTCTATAACTCTATTTATTGATAAATGTCCACTTATAATTATTGTATGTCAGCCTTTCATAAGTAAGGTAGGTTATTTGTTATAAAAGCCTATTTAGTGAATGTCAGTATTGTTATGAATTTATTTAAAAATTTATTGCTGACTAATATTTATTGTTACAGCCAATTTATACCTCTGTCAGCCTATTTATATGTCTGTCATCCTATTTATATCTCTGTCATCCTATTTATATCTCTGTCAGCCTAACAATTTCTGTCAGCCTACTTATCATCATGCCAGCCTAGTGTATTAATACCAACCATGTTGTTGTTCATTAAGCAGGTCACCTACAAGTAATGACATTATTTCTTTACAGGAACTTGCCTGACAGGAGTTATAATAACATCCAAGCAAACCATAACAAAAACATAACAACCATGCAAGAACCACTGGATTTCATGTATTTTGGTACATTAAGTTAATGGAAATACATATTTTCAATAAAAAGGCTTAATGTAATCCTTATAAATCCTTACAATCTTCTGAGATCTGATGAATTTTTAATCAAGTATACAATACTACAAATATATCATTGATTTCCTCAATATTTGTTTAAAAGATATATTCATTTGAAATGATGTTACGCAGGATGATTTATTTAGACTTTGTTTGTCTCTAGCTTTCTAGTAATTTAAGTTGATGATCCACTATAATGTTATTGTGGACTGTTCAATGAACTTATTATCACCACAGTATCTTATCTTCAACTCATTCCAACCCTCTCAAGGACACTTTTGTAAAGCCATTTTATGTGAACAATCATACTAAAAGTCTGCTTTTATCCTTTATATGGACTCGACATTTATCAGCAGGGTCTTATTAGTGAGGCTATATGTCATAATCACAGCTTTGTGACAGTTCCTAAATCTGTGGTACTTAATGAAATCTTGATCTTA
Organism: Lottia gigantea; assembly: GCF_000327385.1. Classification (NCBI taxonomy): domain Eukaryota; kingdom Metazoa; phylum Mollusca; class Gastropoda; family Lottiidae; genus Lottia; species Lottia gigantea. The sequence continues at coordinate 672,983 of NW_008707225.1, read as the reverse complement.
GTAGTTTGGTGGTACCCAAGATACTAGTAATAATCTGTTCATGTCATTGGTTTATAGATGTTTTATTTATTAACCGTGTTTGGTGAGAGTGATTGAACTTTTAATTACTTTATTTGCTTTGTTATCCAGATGAGATAGTCATGTTGTCAACATGATCAAATTTCTCTTCATCTCCCCAGGGTAATCATCGTCTAAATAGCCAAATGATAATAGCTAATTTCATTTATTTTCTATTTACACCCTTCCTATTCCCTAAACTTTGATATTATGTAGTGGATTTATTGCATTAAATAAGTATTGTTATTACATTAAGTGTTGTGATATGTTTTCCTGTAAGGTTGATTTAAGATATAAGTGTGGGCTGTGGATTCATAGACTTAAATAATAAATAAGCCAATTTTTTTTCAAAATTTCTGGTTTCAAAAATGACAGATATTTTTGTCAATATAGATAAAATCTGAATTTGACCAAAAATGACCAGTCAAGATTCCTGATTGCATAAAAAGTCTAGAAAACTGGGTCAAGAGAAAAGAGATATAACCAGCATTTGTTATCTGACCAGTTAATTTCTACTGTCTGAGCTAAATGACCATAATAGTTTATTTTATGGTCTAGGTGGTCAGAAAGTAATGAAGAATTAAGCTATAAATTGTTTGAGGTGTCTAAAATGACCAATTACAGGTTTTAATTCCTTAATTCTGCTATCTATTTCAATTGGTAAAACCACCAGAATTTCTTCCACCAGTCCAGCAGATGTCTGTTAGATAGTAGTCGTTAACAAAAGACGAAGGAAGGAAGATAGGATTCCAGCATGACCCTATGCAGGAAGGAAAATAGAATCAAACATGACCTTATTCTGGGCAATAAATTTATATATAATCAAAAACATGACCTGATGCAGGAAGGAAAACAAAAGTCCAACATGACCTTATATGGAACTTCATGGAAACTTGATTTGAGTCTGACCTAGTATATCAAGGAATACGTGACTAGATGAAAGTATATGGATCTTAATCCCTGTATAATCACAAGATTTAATCAGTTTCTTTCTACTATAATGAAATAATGACAATAATGTATGATTATATTCTTTAAGATAACAGAACAATAGCTATCTACATAAGGCTTGTCTTTCATGAAAGGCTACTATAAACATTCTTCTTCTAAATCACAACCACATCTCGAAGGGTCAATTTTTTTCAAAATTAATGGTTTCTTAAACATTTTAAGTAAAAAATCTTAGGACCTTAGGGCATTAACAATAAAACCTGGCATGTAGGCCTAGAGTTTCCATAACCATTTATTCTACACTGACACCAAACAAACACAGGTTTTTTTTTAAAAAATGGTCAGCAAAGGTTCCACATCGCTGGTGAATGTTATGCATACTGTAGTGAAATCATGTAACTACCAATTACTCATCTTGCATTTAAAATGAAGTTTCTCGCATGCAGGAATTACCAACAATAACCAGAAACATGCATACCCATAGTAAGCTGTAGAGTGTAGGTAGGTAGGTAGGTAAGTAAACATTCTATTTTAAAAAGTTGAAATAAATTGCTCTGTTTGGTATCCATGGTCCATGTGAAATTACAAAGAACAAACTGATGAAAACTCTCCAGCAACTCTCTGGACTGATGACCCTAAAGATAGTTCAGCCATTGTATAGTGACCAACTTATTACAAGTTAATAGGGCAGATTGATTAATCATCTAAGTTATTCATTAACTTTTTTCAAACCTACTCAGTTCAATAGGCCACTGAATATAGAATACAACTCAGATATCAAAAATCCAGTTCAACTATCATTACATTGGTATAGTGAGTAATGTCCAAAACTGCTCAATTAATTAAATAAAATGTTATGTTATTGAAGACAGGCATATATGCTTTGCTCAGTGAGGGAAAATTTGCCAGGACAAGGATTAAGCCATCTTTTTTCCAATTTCTTACTATTTCATTTCTTTGTCCCATCCAAGAGACTGGACGCTTTTTCCATTTCAGCTACTCTGAACTTAACACTGACAAGGGGAAACCAGTTTGAAAATGCAATAGTATCATCTTAACCTGGAGCTGAATTGAACCTTTGACATCATGGTCAGCAAATAAGTTTTTAAACTCATTGAGAATGGCTTTTCAGCTATTCATGGCCCACACATATCCACTGCAGATCTGTCTTAGTATGTGTCAGTTATTATTTAATAAATAAAAAAAGCCAGTCAAATGATTGATGTTTCTGTTTCAAATTGCTCAGGGATTGCAGGAAGGCATGAGATTAGTTCTGATTGGTTATGATGCAGATCAAATGACCTTCATTAATATTAATTTCTGTCCAAACAGTCAAAAAGAGACCTTATACACAATAGAAACATGAAATTGTCATTTCTTACTGTGGACTTTTAAAATATTTTATTCTGCAAACTAGATATAAATTGTTTATATGTAGCCTACTCCAAGGATCATATTCAAACATATAGTTTCAAAACTTTATCACAAATCTATAATATATATAATACTGGAATGTAGGTGTACCAATCTGTGGATAAGATAACACATTATTCGTATGATTTATAATTTTATTCTATAATACAGTTTTAATATAATCAAGTATTCCCATTGATCTATCTGTTTTATATTAAATAATGCTCAGCATCCTTTCATTTCACAACATTCATTAAACTAAGTGATGAATTTTTCATGACTAGATTTTTCAAAACAAATGATTAATAGATATAACAAGAATAAGCAACGTCAAGGGAGTTTTAATCATTTTATTTCTTATCTTGAAAAAAAATTGAAATGCATAATTTAATGAAGCCACTTAATCTATACTTCCTACAACTAAATGTTATCTTTTCAGTTATGTATCATTAATTTCAGAGAATGGTTTTTAAACAATACATGCCAGACAAGGTAATACATGCTGACATACTGACTTTTCAGTTATGTATCATTATTTTCAGAGAATGGTTTTTAAACAATACATGCCAGACAAGGTAATACATGCTGACATACTGACTTTTCAGTTATGTATCATTATTTTCAGAGAATGTGTTTTTAAACAATACATGCCAGACAAGGTAATACATGCTGACATACTGACTTTTCAGTTATGTATCATTAATTTCAGAGAATGGTTTTTAAACAATACATGCCAGACAAGGTAATACATGCTGACATACTGACTTTTCAGTTATGTATCATAAATTTCAGAGAATAGTTTTTAAACAATACATGCCAGACATGCCAGACAAGGTAATACATGCTGACATACTGACTTTTCAGTTATGTATCATAAATTTCAGAGAATAGTTTTTAAACAATACATGCCAGACAAGCCAACACATGCTGACATACTGACTTTTCAGTTATGTATCATTAATTTCAGAGAATGGTTTTTAAACAATACATGCCAGACAAGGTAATACATGCTGACATACTGACTTTTCAGTTTTGTATCATTAATTTCAGAGAATGTGTTTTAAACAATACATGCCAGACAAGGTAATACATGCTGACATACTGACTTTTCAGTTTTGTAACATTATTTTCAGAGAATGTGTTTTTAAACAATACATGCCAGACAAGGTAATACATGCTGACATACTGACTTTTCAGTTATGTATCATTAATTTCAGAGAATGGTTTTTAAACAATACATGCCAGACAAGGTAATACATGCTGACATACTGACTTTTCAGTTATGTATCATAAATTTCAGAGAATAGTTTTTAAACAATACATGCCAGACAAGCCAACACATGCTGACATACTGACTTTTCAGTTATGTATCATTAATTTCAGAGAATGGTTTTTAAACAATACATGCCAGACAAGGTAATACATGCTGACATACTGACTTTTCAGTTTTGTATCATTAATTTCAGAGAATGTGTTTTAAACAATACATGCCAGACAAGGTAATACATGCTGACATACTGACTTTTCAGTTTTGTAACATTAATTTCAGAGAATGGTTTTTAAACAATACATGCCAGACAAGGTAACACATGCTGACATACTGACTTTTCAGTTATGTATCATTAATTTCAGAGAATGTGTTTTAAACACTACATGCCAGACAAGGTAACACATGCTGACATACTGACTTTTCAGTTTTGTATCATTAATTTCAGAGAATGGTTTTCAAACAATACATGCCAGACAAGCCAACACATGCTGACATACTGACTTTTCAGTTATGTATTATTAATTTCAGAGAATGGTTTTTAAACAATACATGCTGACATACATATTGTTATGGGTAACAAGAAATCTAATGATTTTACTACTAGTATCAAGATGTGGGAACACACTTTCTACAACTGTTTACAGTAAACCAACCCATAGTGATCAATATGTTCACAATACCTCCAACCATTCAATGACAGTAAAGGCAGGGATCTTTTCAACTCTAATAAGCCATTGTGCTATGACTGATTATGATACCAAGCAAGTACACTAATACATTATCTTATTGGCCAAGTCTCAAATTCAATTCAAATTTAATGTTCATTCAAGGAGGTAGTATTCCTTTAAAGATGTACAGCCTGTAGAACATAGAGCCTTTGTTTATTGTCCCAACCAAATGACTAAACCCTTGTCCACGTCAGTACCTCAGACCTGAATCACTGACAGGAAGAAAATGAGTTGAAAAATTTAAGATATCATCTGGGAGAGCCAAAGACTATACCATTTTGGGGAACAAGATGAATAATTATCATACTCTATCTATAGTTGAATTGTATAGAAGTTGGATTGTACCATCACGTAGTACAGTAGAGATGTTTGTTGTACTACAAGGAAGTTTCCAGGCTATGTACTAGGCTATCAGTCATTTGAGCTGCCCTGCCGGTCTTGTCCGGAAAATAAAGCCAAATCAACAGCCCTGCAACAGACTGGCTGCGATAGCTGTTCTCTTTCTGAAGAGACAATAATTTAAAGGCATATTGAAATATATTAAAATTCTTCTTTATTTTATTCAATATATCTGGTGTAAATACTGAATTGAAGAGTCTGCCCTAGAATTTTCTAGGCCTATCGAAATCGCGTCCAAGGAGAATAAAAATTTTGCAACTGTGATACCAAGCAGTTCTTACATCGTCATAAAATTCTTCAAATTAACCTCATCATTAAAGCTCACAACTCAGTGAAGTGGCCATTGAGAAAATCTTGTGAATTTTCTCCTAATAACCCTTTACACACTGTCATTATTCAGTAGTGGGTGGTATTTTCACTCATGTGAAATCAATGACAAACTTCTTCAAATACAAATTAACCCATAATAGCAATCACTGGAAGGCAAATACGTACATACTACAACGTCATTACACTAAGAATGTCCACTATTGTCAACGTAGGTAGAAGTTCCCAAGGGAAGAGTTTATTGACCAAATAGCCTAACCGCTGTTTGTTGAGGTAAATGAATTTCATAGTCTGGAAAACTTGCTCATGTAAGTTCATTAGCTACTGAATTAATTATTGGCTTGATGCTCAAGACATTTACAATTGTGATTAACGAGAGAATTGGTATACCTTCAGGTATATGTATATTTTTATGAGAACATCTAGAATTTGTAAAAAAATTCTACTGCATTAATAAATGGTAATGTTTAAAACTTATTAAATTGAGCATGCAGAAAATTTTGTCCTATTATTTTTATGTAGAAAAATAATGAATTTGCTGTAAAAGTATTAAAAACAAAACAGTAGGTAATAACAAGGTACTGAAAACAACACTCTTAAGATGTCATAAAATGTCATTATTATATTCAAAGATGAATCTAGAATCTCAGAAATTTTGTCAAATGTTTTTTTTAGCCATTGAAATAATGTCTTATTGTTGATGATCTAAAAAACATCACTGTTGGAAAGTTTTTAGGCATTGCAGTAATTCTTATACAAAATATCAGTGAATACAAAACTACTCTATTTTTTTAAAAATGTCATTAATATATCTAAGAATTTCAGAATCAGTAATACTTTGTATGTTTTTTTTTTATTCCAAAAAAGTGCCATAATAATCAAGACTTATTTAACAAACCAGTTAATGATTGTTCAGATAAATTGAAATAATAAAAGTTGAAAATGTTGTCATAATTACATTTCAAACATAAACCACAAGATAGCTGCAAGATAATTAACAAGTGTAACTATTTTAACATGTACTCATAGAACTCTGAGAGATAGTTATGGTGGGTGTAAATTAAGTTATAAACACACCTGCAGGCACTACCTTCCCTTGTCTAAAACATCTATTTTCAGTTCCTTACCTAACCTGATTAGTTTGTGTAAACACATTACCCATGATTCTTTAACTACTCAAATGATAAAATATTAATATAACATGATCTGCTTTGATTGAGGAATATGAAACAAAGATGGATTCTCTCTGTTTTTTAAAAGAAGATTCGAACCATCATTGGCCATGTATATTTCTATCAAAAAGTGCAGTGAAATTGTAAGAAACCAAAATGCAGAAAATTTGTATTCTATATGAACAATGTCAAGTTATTAAAATCGGTGTCTAATACCTTGAGTGCAATAGCCACCTTTCATCTTTTGTGATACAAGAAAGGTGGCTATTGCAGTCAAAGTATTTGACACAGTTCCTGAAGATGACTCATTGACAAGCCTTGAAACATTAGAAACTGCTCAAATTAGTAACAGTTTCAAAAAAATCATGCTGATGCAATATATATGTTGAGCTAGGAAGCTGCATTTGCCAAAACACTATGCTCAAACTACAGAAAGGCCACTCCATCGTAACATTATTTATATTTCGGTAAGTCAGTCAGTACTTTTTAAAAAAAAAAACATTACAATTACCCATCCCGCAATCTACAAATTCACATATTTTTTTAATACAAGAGCATACAACCAATCTGTCCAACTTGCTCAAATATGACTGAATCACTCAATAGTTCCGGTCACATGCTTGAAGATTTATTTTCATGAGGTAGATCATTTAAAAAGTACAAAAACAAGAAAGAATGGTGGGTAACTTTCACTTCCTATTTTGTATTCAGGAAAGTATCATCTTCAGTTGTGAAGGATCGCAAGCCATTGAAATGACTGTACCATCTAATATCAAGTAGCAAACTAATATTCCCTTCATTAAAGCCTAATAAACTTCCTCGAAGTCACCTATATTATTGTTTATTTGGCCAATCATTGAGAGTCATAAATGTGGAATATAGGTCAAAGTGCTCTAAAGAATCTGTTTACATTGATTGGGAATAGAGCAAACTTAACAAATAAATTTTGATGACATGTCACTTCAATCAATCTTCAAACCATGCTAAACTAACTGCAAACCACAAATATTAGATTGTAATAAACTAAGTTTTACATTCTTTACTATGATTATTCCACGGTATTTTTAGGAAAAAAGCTTTATCAAGGTCAATATTTCTTTTCAATGAATTGGTGACTAGAATGTCTGCTATCTGTAGGGTGGGATGGCAGATTCATTTCAATTTTAGGGCCTATGATCACAAAGTATCTGACCATTTATATAGCCATGCCCCCAAACTTATATCAATCGAAAACTGTCCTTGGCAGATAAGTATTGATGGGAACTCTAGTTTTAAGCTATTATATTTGATAATAATCATTAATAGATTTACAATAGAGAAAGATATATTAATGATATTATCCTCACTGATCAAAATACACTAATGACCTAATTACATCCATTTACCTACTAAGAAATACTTCCACATATCATCAGTAACCTACTAGTGAGAGAAAAAAAATGGACTCAACAGACATCAACTTCCTTTCTGTTAGTTATCTCATATGGACATACTTAGCTCAAGATTTGGAATAATAGGTTTGATAATAAAGCATGAAAATTGTGGGTCGGAACACTTTAACGCTGAGAAATTATTACCACCCACATCACTAGACCTTAAAGTGGACCATACAGATCACAACAGTTGCGAATAAGAATAGATATCATATAAAGTTTTGAACTCAACTCTAAAGCAACTGAGTTGTGAGTTGTGTTCAGAACTCATGTCCACTTTGATTATTCACAACCACACACAACTGGTAATCACAATTATGTGAGGTGTAAGGGCCAGACAGATATATGAATATGCTGATGAACAACCCTGTACACATATCTGAACTATTTCTTCCATAAACTTATATCCTAAATATATATAAATGTGATCTTCCAAAAGTTAAAATAATGTTGGTTTTTAACCTGATAGTCTGATGCAGCAAAGAAATACAGTAGGCCTTAACTGAACAGTACATTCAGAGCTGATAAAACATAACTTCAAGTATTCATAGCTTGCAATAGAAAATATGCCTGATGTATTTACAATGTGACAAACCGAGTCACAATGAACTCTTTTACAGTATGCGTAACTAACTAACTAGAATTACAATAAAGACAATCTACGTTTTAAATTCATGAATACAATAAATACATCTATAGTTACATCCTAAAATAAACATCTTAATCAAAACCATAATGCCATCTATTATCTATCTTTAATATAAAGCTACAAAATAGAAGTTGTACTAACCCATATCAATTGTTCATTATGCCAACCATTATGATATGACGGAAATATATAATGGTGTGATAATAGGAATTACTATATATGGTAAATATGAAATTGTGAATTGAAAACTAGCCCAAGCTCTACTAAAAGTTTTAATGAAGTTTGTCTTAATGAACTAATAGGTCTCCTCATTTCTTCTATTGACCAGACTCCTTTATAACATTTCCTAACATTTTCTAATGAATGGCAGATTAAAATAACCAATATACCAACCATTCATTAAACTCGGAATCCTGTCCACGCAATTCATTCACAAGGAGAGATAAAAATCTCAAGCAATTAGGAATCACTCCATCCAAGAAATTGGCATATAACAGCTTGACAGCTAATTTTAAAGGAAATTTGAAAAGAGACAAACATTCAGTAGTGAAATGTAATTATAGAAGTAAGGAAGAAGATCTAGATATCCTAGACGTTATCGACAAGATAATTCTTGCCTTACCTGGCCTATTTTTCATTTGACAAAGACTTTCATTTGACGTTAATTCCAGCTTAAATTTGGAGATAACTCTCTGAAATTCAATTTCCATCTGAAAATAGCATTGCAGAAGACATAGTAATTTGTGCTATTGTCTAAAAAAACCCATTAAAAGCAGCATCTCGTGTCAACATCGGACAATGTGTCTGATGGGGCTATAGCACTTCCTTGATATTGAATCAATATCATTTAAATATGACATTTTTCTTTCCTGTTTAACTTTTTCTGAAACAAAACATAAAGAAATGCCATGAGCAATGAAAACATTTGATAAAAGGACAGTAGCACCACTCTACTAACTCTTTACAGGAATTTTGAAAAGCATAATGTGTAGCAGTGCCCCTGTTTTTCATCCAATCTAAAAGAAGAATGCTTTTCCATATCTGAAACCCATATATTAGAAAAAAGAGAGATGCTATGCTTGCAGTGGCGTCTGCAATTGGACCTGGGTGAAGGATCAAAATGTCTTGCCAATGGGTACAGTCTACACCAAGAGCAATACAGATATCATTTTACTATATTCTGTCCTCATATACAAATCTTATCTCTGCTTGCAAAGTGCACTGAGTAGTACGCATCTTTCAAGGGACACCCATTTTGTCATTCATCTTGACCTATTCATTCCATGGATCTTTTTGATCATTTTGACTTTTGAATTGCAATTTGAATAACATGAGGCTTGATTTCTTCTTATGATTTCTAGATATTTCATATTCAAAGGAATCTTTTATGGGTTATCAAAAAGTAGGTTTCATACTCTGGGAAATGTATTAATGTTGAAATCAAGATGTAGAAATTATTTTGGTCATTAAAGCATAATAAATATTTTAATATGATCTATTAAGAGATTGTAGTATTTTAGAATAGATTATAATTATTAACATTCACTGATGCTGATGTTATTTGAAAGCTCTACAGATATAAAATTACAAGGAAGCTTATAGTACACTTTTAATTGCATAAGATTGCGGTGTATGATTCTCATTTTTTAGATGTACTCTCCACAAAATTTTTTTTAAGGTAATTAACGCAAATACTGATGACTGTATACTGTAGTCAAATAGAAATGTAAGTTCTGCTTGTAATCTAGGATGTAAAACTCCATTCATTTCATTTCTGTATGTGATCTTAAAGGGGTTGTAAAGAGGCTTTTTGAATTAATTTTTTTTTATTTATATTGATAAAATCAATTTGTATCATCCCAATTTTCAATCAGACGTCTGTGGTTCCTGCAATTTCACTAGAAATAAGTGTTTAATGATGTCACTAATTGCGAAGAGCCATACATGTATGTTATACAAGCATATTTGCAATTAGTGACATCATCCTAACACTTATTTTTAGTGGAAATGTAGGAACCTCAGACATCTGATTGAAAATTGGAATGGTGCAAATTAATGCTATCAGTGTCCCAGAAACACATAAAAACTTTAGAAAACCTTTTAACGAGGCCTTTAAGGAATCAATGATCCTATAGTCAACTTGAGATCTGAAGGCACAAAATAGCACAGCATTGGAATTGGATTAAATTCCATAAGTAAAAAGATAATTAAATTTTGTCAAGTAATAACTGGAGGTAATGATTGCAGACAACATATAATTACAATGTTAGTAATCAGATTTCTTGCAGTTTAGATACAAATATATAGCACTTACATAACACCAAAATTGAAGCCATAATAACAATATTAACCAAAATAACAATTCCACAATATGGAAGTGATAATCTTGTTTCCTTTACATTTAATGAAAAAATAACCTAACTACTGGTATTTAAACAGAATAAATATCACAGCATAATGGATTCAGAATGATTTTTAACTTTATTAGCTATTTAGTGTTGGACAACAAGCTGTGAAACTGTGGATTTAATACATTTAAATGAGGGAAATGTGTCATGTTGGCACCAAAACTATAAGTTCACTAAATGGACAGATTTTTTTTGTGTGAAATACGTAAACTATTATATATATTCAGAGTTCATTTACAGGAGTGTTTCTTCAGAAATTAAAACTAGTCTTTGAGGAGTGTTTGCTAACTAACTTATATCTCTTTCAATACCTTGAATATTGTAAAGATGTTTACTTCAATTTATGTTGCCATTTTGGGTACTGATTCAAAGTTGTTCATATTTCTCACACCTACGTTTCAATGACGTAATATGAAATAGATATCAACTTCATTGCTATAACTGTTTTCAAACTTATTTAGCATTGGCTTTATAGGTAAGAAAATCCAAAAGAACTTTCTTCTCCTTTACCTCAGACCTCAAGGTTCGGAAATGAGCTCCCAATTCATCTAAGGTCTGAGGTCAGGTTCCAAAAGTTCTTGGGAGGACTGAATCATGTGTCTGGAAAAAAGATAAATAGAAAAAGTGAAGTACCTACCTTTTAATGAGACTCAAACTTGTTTGTCATGTTAACAGAAAATTTTGTTCTGGTTCCTATATTGACTAAAAATGAAAGACTGCCACAGAGAAGCTATCAAAAATTTCACAACAAACTAACTTTGCTAGTTAGTCTGTTTGAATTAAGGCAATGACTGTGAACACATTTTTTCGTACTATAAAATACTCAAGTTAATGTGATTGTCATGAATATTAACAAGTTTATTACTCAGACTTTTTCATTTTGGAAAAGTTTTTACCCATGTAATTAGTGTATATATATATATATGAGTGTATTTATCAAACATCATAACATGTAGGAAAGTATTATTAAATCATAAGATTCTAAATATCATGTATAATGGTAATGAGTCACTACTAATGACACAAGATAGCACCAAGTTACCTTTTTGTGGCAGAAATAGCTCAGTCAGTAGCAGGTTTGATTGTCAAATCTCTCTCAATGTGAGATTTGGTGACTTTCATGATAAATAAGATACATATTTTGTGTACCTTGGTCCATATTGCACATAGTTAGAGCACAGTCTTTTTAGCACTTGAGAATGAGAAAGCCCAGTGTGTGGCTACAAAGGTCTGTTGTACTGTCTTTTTCTGCAATTTTTGAGCTAAAAACTCAATAAAAACAGCAGTACAGCAGTTTTATCAATCAGAAAACCAGAGTGCTGTGTAGAAAAATAATAATATCAAAATGGTTCAAAAAAATATTTTTGCAGCATAAAGGCTATTTAAAGATGATTTGATTGTAAAAATAGATTTTTCAACAGTGCTTTTTTAAAGCAACACATGGTTGCTAAACAACACTCATTAAACAATGCATTTCTACAGACTTTTTTTGTATTTTGAATAGTACAGTTTCTTTTTCAAGTATTTTTATTGTCTCTGTGCTGAAAATCAGTTTTACAAATAGGTTATTGTGTATTTATCATTCTATAAATGTTTGTATCTTCATAATTAGAAGTATGTATATATGTGTTGGGATCAGAGTCAATTTAAATCACCTACCTTAGGCAAGATGAGTGACTGTATTGGTTGATAATAAAACCCATTTTCTAGTACACCTTTATCTTCTTGACTAAATCTAACATTTAGTATTTCATCCTGTAACCAAATTAGATTGATTTACTGAAGCACTGGCTGTGGTATTAGAATTATTCTTATCTTGAGCAGGAGGATTCGAACACACAGCACCTTACTGCCTTGTAGACAACAACCTAAACTTGCTACCAACTTATTATATCACACATTTTGACGCAGGATAGGGCTAATGACAAACATGCAGTAAACACAACAAAATGCAAGAATGGTATTACACTCAAATTTCCATACAAAATATTATTCACCTCTGTCAGACCATCAAATAAAGTCAGACTTATTGAAGGCACTTTAAAATCACTCAGAAAATCTTCATAAATACCAAATTTTCTCACAGTTACAGGATGAAGTACCTGTAAATGAATATGAAGCTGATTATTTGAGGAAAACAAGAAAATTTGTGCTTACCAAATTATATAATGTCAGTTATTCAAACTTAAAAAGTATAACATGTCCTTTATTGTTAAAAGAAGATCTTTCTGAAATTTAACTTTCTCTTCATCAATAACCTTTTCTGGGGAATTTTTTCGCTTTTAAGATGCCTGAGTTTAACACTGGGTTATCTTTTCTTAATGTTATATATTTTTGTTTCAGAAGTTTAAAAGTGTAATTTTCTTATAAAAATTTATCTTGACAATGTTTTTACTTTAATTTTTCATGTGAAATGTCAAAATTCTGTAATTATCAAAGATTTCTGTAGACAGGTTTTTCAAAGAGATTAGAGAATAAGACTGGCAAAAAATAATTCTTCTTTGAAAATAACCTAATTTTAAAACGATTATAAAAACTTTATTATTGGTCTAAGTTAATTTAGTCAAACTTCTGTATTAAGCCTTTTTTCTGCATTTTTTAGCTAGTTTATTTCAAGTTCAATGTTCCAGACATTATATTATTAGATCATCATCAGGTTATATTAGATCATTTCTTAAAAAACATGCACTTTGAACCTCTTTTTTCAGATTAACACAAAAAAAGAATTGTTAATGGCTGACTGGAGAACACTCACAGCAGATGAGCCAATAATTCACACATGATACTGGAATTTAAAGTGGAGATGACTAATTACAAAACCCAATTTATTCAACGCATTTAAATCAGTTGATCAACAATTTATAATTATAAATAAATAAATGTGGTTAACTTTATCCAAATAGCTATTTCATATGTAGGAGGTTGCCCTACTTTTATTACATTTACTTGAGTATGTGTTCATATGTAAAAAAAAAAAAAAAAAAAACGACTGTAAAAATGACTGTGATTTGTTGCTGTGAAAATCATGTGATCTCATGAATATTCATCATTTGAACCCTTATACGAAGATTATGTGGTAAGATTACCTGGTAAAGAAATATGTAATGGTTTTGGACATGTTCAAATGGGGGATAGCCACCGTAATTTTATGGAATAACTACAATCATACACAACCTGTTAACTTAATTTTTTAAAATTTGAAACATAGTCATAATGAAACTGTCCTCACCTCTGCTATTAACTTTAAATTCAACTGTAATTGACTAAGCAATGAATTTTGATTCAAAGTGCTATAGATAGAAAATATGGTGAAATATCAGTTAAGTAGGAGCAAATTCTTATAATTTTAATGACGTCTTCACATAACATCATCTTTGGTTGTACAGTTTTATTATTATTATTCTATTACTGTGTATATACTATTGGCTCACAACATAATATATTATTACACAGTTCAGCTATTTCCCACTTTTTCATGAATTTAATTAATGTTATTGAAAGAAAGAAAGAAAGAAAGAACTATATTTTACAAGGATAACAACATAGGTTCACAGTTAGGGATCATTTCTACCAGTTGGTCGTTGGTCAAACATCTTGGTATTGATCTTTCTCGGATTATCGGTACCCAGCTGGGTCATCAGACTATTACATGCCAATAGAGAATTGAACCCACAGTCACCATTTGCTTAACATAACAAAGCAAATGACATCAGGACTGTAAAGAAGCTGGTAGCAAAACCCCGCAAATTTATTTAATCTAATGTCAAAAACCTTATCATGTTCCGAGCTAGAACAGGACCAGAAGAAAACTGATGCTTCTATAGAGCTACAATACATTTACATTTTTTTTTTAGAGAAAGGCAATAACTCAGATGTATGTGTAGCAATAATACTGATTTTCATATATAATATGAGTGTGTAAAAAACAGTTAATGTCTAAAAAAAGTGAGTATTTTTGTGTAAGAGCATGTGTCACTAACAATTGATATTATTAAAACTCCTTTTTAATATGTTATCATATAAAAATAACATTAGCACTATCATTAAATTCTCATTTCTCAGAAACATGTTTGTAATTTTCTAATAATGGCCTATATCGTGATGACAATAAAATAAATACCTGCCTCAAAAGACCTTTCTTTGATTTCTTATCTTCAGATAATTTTGTCCTTTTTTATCGACAAAACTTAAATGTTATTAAAAGAAAGAAAATATGAAATGTCTGAACCAGACTTTCTGTAAGGATTGGAAAAAAAATAGGTTTCTAAAAAAACAGACACAAATTTTTGGTTTTTATTGGATAATATTTTCAATTTCAAATGGACAGAGACAGTAAATTATTTAATTGATTCTTTACTAATTCAACAATAATCTTACATCACCTAAATAATGGTCAATCTCTATTATGTATGTAGCACACGCGCAAACTGTCAGAATTTGAACCCAGAAATTAAACACTGTATTAAATAATGTTGGTAGAAAAAAACAGGAAGGTTACTATTCATCATTATCAGATATTTGGATTAGTGTAAGTGTAGAGGACTTATATAAATCTAGATCAAGTGGGAAATATAAGGCAATTTATAACATGGCATTAAAGGTAAAAGTTCATAGAAAGTTTCTTGATGTCTTTGACCGATACTACTTGACTAAAGTAATGATCACAAATCAGTTTAGTACACAGATTAAAATTGAATAATTATCAGTATATAACTTTAAGTATAAGTTTATATTTAAAGGGATTAAGTTGTCTACAGATTTGCTTACAGTTGATGTTATCTGTAACACTTTTCAATCTTAGATTTCTGGGTAGTAGTAATATTAGATTTTAATCCTAAATAGTAAACTTACTATTGATAGCAGAAATTTAATTTTTGATTATTAGATCTATGTTAGAAGTACTACAAATTTCCATTTAACTATACTAGCCTTAACATTAGTGAACACTTCCTCAACCCCGTGCCAGTGCTTTCTGTTGAATAGTAACTTGTTACCTTTCAACCACCCTAATATCTATTGGCTGCTGAAGCTAATATCTACATGCAATCAGATTTCTTGATATGCACTTGCAGAAAAGAAACTTACAAAATTAAGCTTCCAGAGCTTTTCAGAGCAAGTTTTAGTTCAACTAATGTTAGTGAATAGAATGAAAACAGCTTGAAAAAGTTATCTATTCTGATGGAGAAAACCATTGTATTTTGTGGCTACATCAAAAATCAATATTCATTAAAATCAAAAGGGTATAGGCATCATTTTTCAATTTTAACTATTAAATTGACACGGAGGGCAATTAACATATTAGTCTATGTAAAGTTTAAAACAATTGTTTTCTGAAAATTTTATGTGTATCAGGGACACTGATAGCATCAATTTTGCAATTTTCAGTCTTTGATGACATCACCAATCATGAAAGGCCTTATATGACAACAGCATATTTTTAGTGACATCATCATGATATACATACAATTTTCAGAAAACCTTTTTACCATCCCTTTAAGTTGATTAAGATGCCTTTCTTCCTTTTATTACCAAGCTTCTCGGAAAAGCTGGAAGGCAGGATCTATAGAGTCTTATTTTATGCATCAATTATTATTCTTGAAAGACAATAATAATTGTCTGTATTTCAAATATAGACATGACTTACCCGAATAGCTAATCTCTTCACAAGAGTCATGTTTGATTTAGGTAGACTATCATTTTTACTGAATAAATGGTAACTCTCTCTTCTTTCTAAATAAAATAAATTAATCTTTGGTGTGAACTAAGTGTTTGATGACCTCACTTATCGCTTATGTGATAAAGTATACTTTGCGATTAGTTATCAAACAATTAGATTTGCAGAAACCACAGTATGTCTGATTGAAAATTGGAATGGTGAAAATTGATGCCATCAGTATCCCTGATACACATAAAAAATAAAGAAAACCTCTTTACAATCCCTTTAATATTAAAATACTTCCATTCCAAAATTGTCATCAGTAAGGCAAAGTTTTCTTACACTATAAATACTACTTAAAAATGATATTCCAATTTACATAAGAATTTAAAAGGAGCATTATGTTTTTTGTAAAAAAAAATTCATTATCAAAAATGTCATAAACTATATCTGAAAATATTTCTAAAGCTTGCTATTTATATATATGTATCTATTTGATCAAACTGAATTTGTTTTAATTAAAAAACTTAAATTACTAGTAATTAAATTACTAATTGTTAATTAAGCAGTTTGACTAAGTTTTGGTGTTCAGCTTTATAATGACTAGATATTATTAATTGAAACACTAAGAGGAGACATATTTCTCTACAATTAGGCGTTCATTTTATTTAAATCTGTACAGTAGTTTTCAAACAGCTTCCAAAAAGCATAACAAACTTTAAAAGTTTACATAAGCTAAATAGATTTGGCGTTTAAAAACAGCTGGATTGTTTAGTCAAAACTTTGAAATACGTTAATGGGCACATTTCTCTAGATTTTGGAGTATAGTTAGGACCTTTAAAAAAGTAGAATGTCCCTTTAACCAACGAATATACAAAGACAGAAATAGTAGGTGGAAAATCATTATGCAACCAAAACTAAGTTGTCTCATGCCAGTAGTATAACAAGCACAGTCAATAAAATTAAAATAGTTTTTTAAAAGATTAATCCATATATTTCTATTCAATAAAAGCATGGATTCTAGAAATTCTGTCCTACTAGTAAATGTTAATTGGTTATGAACATGCAAAGCAAAGTTAGACATACAATTAAACTATATTTTTTATAATTTTACACCACCAAACTACCCAATTTTAAATTCTACATTTTTTCCCAAGAAATAATGACAGATTCTTAAAGAAACCCAATTCTGTCATATTTTACTTAAAATTACAGGGAAAAAAATAGTAATTTCAATTAAGTCTTTGACATCTTAATGTTTCAACAAATTTCTGTGATTTATCAATTTAGGTATAATACACATGTCATACACAAGTAGACAAATACATCCCTTTCATGCCATTTTATGATTATGATTGCTTTTAATATCATGCAAGAAATGTCAAATGTCTGGAATTGATCTGCTTAGTTTTTTATTGTAGCACACATTATTACTGATATATTGAATATATGAGGGTTGGCTGAAAAGTTTTAAGTTTTATTTTAAAGGACTTATACTAAGTATTTAATTTCTCTACATATCCTAATTCCAGGTTAACACTTTTGCTAGCAGTGCTGCAATGTCTGGATGCAGGGGAATAAAAGAAAAACGAAAATGACATCATCATAACTATCTGATCTGCAGTCAAGAGCTTTGATACCCATCTTGCAAGATGATCTGGTACAAAGACAATATCAACACTATAGTTCTTATGTCTATGATTCATTAAATGAGTGTTGGCCCTATTTGTTGATAGAAAAAGTTTCAATCTGATTCAGGTATCCTTCCTAGACTTAGAACCTTTCAGCCAACCCTCGTAACATTAACAAAAATACAGGTAGGCGGTTCATTCTCTAGAACAAAAATAATCATGTACTCTTACGTTTAATTAAATCAATATCTTTAGTTTCTGATGGCCAATTTTTCAATTTGTCTGATGTAAATGGGGAGATGAACTATCTTTCAACCAAATTATGTGAAAACAGCATATAAATAAGGTTCTACTTTTCAATAAAGCTCACATCAAATCTTGGTATCCATCTGTCTACAAGCTTAGACATACGTTTCTGTATATAATTTCTATATAAGGGGAGACTAATCTATTTTCTTACCTCTTTTAGTTCTGTTCCATTTCTTACATTCATATACATCAACTCTATATTTTGGATGTATAGGGCAACTTTGACCAACAACAAATACTGCTTTACTGAAAAAACAATATACGTTTCATAATATTTCTGTGGAGGCTAAAGTGCTAACATAAGGAGTTAAAGCACGGCAATTGGCAATGGGTTTAAATATAATGCTCCTCTAAGATTATGTCATCATTTGTATATATACAGAGTTAATAAGCTTACATCTTAATTATGGCTGCTTAATCATTTTCATTTACAAGGCATGAAGAAGGTATAGCAGCACACAAAAAACTCATTACCTATCATTTCCTAGCTTACTTAGCCATGTTTCTCTGATGGCTTGTCTCTGCTCATGGTTGTCTCGTGCAGACAATATACATATACCTAACTTTAACTTTTCTTTCTTGGAAACTGAAGAGAAATTAATAGCATATATATAATAATAGCTTTCTGGTCTTTCCTATGTGCATCAAGGACAATAAAGCTTCTTTTTGCAACACTTGGATGTCCAGCACATCCTGTATTTCAAGAGGAAATTGATCAGATTATTCAAGAATTGAAGGAACCAATGTAGGCATATAATGTCTGACAAAATATCATAATGGTGCCCGTGGAAGCCTCTAACTGAATATGATGACTTGTAAGTGACTATCGAAAAACTATTGAAATTTTTCAGATAAAACCAGTATTGTGCTGCTTTAGGTTTGGCAAAAGAGAAAAAGTCACGATTATACAGGATTTGGTCATTGGCATAAGCCTAAATAAAAGGCGATATTACCCCATCTTAGCAAGTGAGATCTTATGAGTAAGAAATAGTTGAATAGAAAAGAGCACAATCAGAATAGAGCAACCCTGATCAGAAAACAAGATTATAGAAGAACAGAACGGATGTCTGAAACATCTACCTCTATTCCAGCCTCTAATAGCTAATGTGACAGTTGTCGACAGGAGTTGGGTCAGAAAAATGTGGGGATTTTCACACACCTTCAAAAGTGATGGGTTTTAAACATATTTGTTACCTTATATCCACCAAACCCTGATATATTGGGCATTACCACTACTTTTGGTTGTGTGGCACTGAACAGTCTGCAATGGGGAGGAGTTTGATTAAAAAAAATGTTCAATGGAACTGCAGAAATGACATAAATGGTTTGCTGATGGTGCGGAAAATTCCAACAAAATATGGCCTAGTTTTTCTGACTCTGCACCAACGGGCAACTGACAAAATATCTCTATCACTAGTACCAGAGGCTGTAATCGAGTCAGGCAAATGTTTCGGACTAAGAACAGAGAAAAACAGAGCAAAATTATTTGATTGACAACCTACTGACTATAATCAGATGACAGTTATCAGATATGCAACAAAATAAATGATTAGAGTAAGAGGTTTCGGACTACTAATTATTGTACTCAAAATAACAACAATCTACTTACAAAATTGCAAAACAAAAGGGACAAATATGTTTCCCTTGTAATCTACTGCAAAAATAACTACACAAATGCTAATGACAACCCAAAATGTTCTTTCCATTGCACATTAAATTTTAGCAAAAAATAAATAAATTCATAAATTTTTCTCAGTAATTTGAGTTAAGCGCCACCTGTAAACACAGTCCAGATTTACCAGGCGGAATGGCAAATTCTTTTCTGCTCGGCACAAAACCAGACCACAGCAAATTAAAGTAATCATTATTTTTCCATTACCTTTTTTCAGACACCCTGGGGCAATGAAATATGAAATAAAACACGAAGATTGCTAAAAAAATCTTTTTATAAAAATGCTCATAAATTTCAAAATAGCACTATGACACTGCGAGTGTGGACATTTCATCAACTAAATGTCATTTTGATCATCATTACTTTTTGAAGGCTATTTTCTGAATCACATAGTTCCAAAATAATTACTAAGATTCCATTTACCACCAAAAATCCAAAGACAGTACTTTCTCCACTTTTGCAAAAATGCCAACATCATTGTAGGGTGAAACAAAAACAATTTACAATTACACATTTTTTTATTTCACAGCTTTACAAAATCAAGTCATAATATTTTGATATTTCATTATTAATCATTTTGAATAATAATCATAATGAGACAATAATCATAAATATACAAACACAAAACATATATATCACAGTTTTTTATCATATATATTTTAATACAACATTCATTATTGAAAATATCTATGGTTTCATTAAGCTTTTTCCATGTCAGTCTCTCTAAACTCCATCACTGACAGGGGGAACTGTGTTACATAACATTCTCTTTGACCAATTGAAACAGGTATGTAATACATTAATCACTGTTATTACTTGGTAATAGTGAATGCATATAGTCATGCAACAATTTATATAGTAGGTATGATCAATAATAAATGTTATATAAATTATACAAGTATTTAAAATCAATCATGACATACTATCACAATTAAAAAGATATTACATTTTAACTTAGGCGTCTAAGACTAAGACAGAAATGTCAAAAATTTTAACTTCACACCATTATAAATTTACTAAATATGACTGTTAAATCATCAGTGGTCTTAGTGAAATATTAAGTTATGATATTTTTGACAACATGCTCTAGTTATTTATATGAGTATTACAGTTTAAAATGGTAATTTAGCATGACATCCAACCAATCAGTCTTCAACAATTTGGTCCTGATTCATTTCTATAATTACGACATGATAGATTTAAGATTGTTATTTCTTTCAATTTCAATATACTGCAATCAATTTACATGGTGGTATTAAAGATCTTATACCAATTAGACTAAATTTCAAGTCATTTTATATTGAACATGGAATTCTCAATTTGAGATAGTCTTTGTTTACCAGTAACAGCACAAAAAATAACATTTTAAAAATATATATACAACATACATAAATAAAATTCTAAATAAATAAATACATTATTAAGTAGTTGTTTGTTCAATATTATTTTGTAACTAACTTTTAAAGCTTATCAAATATAGAATGTAAAATAATTTATACAGTTCTAACATTAGATATGAATTGATCCTGTTTAACCAGGGTTTGAATTTCACCAAAAAATGTCTTTGATCTTTAAAAAAGTGGATCTGAGTAACGTATCCAATACTAAATTGTGACTATTTATTTATGGGTATAGTGGAAAAAATATATTCTTCTTGTCTATATATTTTGGTAGAGATTGATTTTGTGAGTAATAGTAGTTTTTCAACATTGCCCACTTATCTAACTTATCCTGTTTTTTGCAAGATTCACAAGACAGTAATCTGATACTTGAATTCATATATTCTGCAGATTCAAAGGGTACAATATGACAAATCTAGGAAAGAATACTGCAAATAGCAGTTCATTGACAGCTGCGAAAGCCTAAACCTGGATATCTATGGTGACAAGTCCTCAGAAGGTAGCCAGTCTAATATTTTTACCATGTAGAACCTTCTATACCAAGACAAAAGCAATTAACAGCAGTATTCATGGACGGTTGATAATGACTTGAGCAAAAGGAATAAACAGATGATGATGGTTTACAGATGAATATATAATCAATTACATCAAATCATAGATAATGCGGAGATGAATGAATGAAATGTGAAGGAATGAATAGATAAGAAGTTATGTTGATAGAGGATCAAAGCACAAATAAACAGATGGCACATTAAATTTTATACTAGGAAAGTTTAGTTTAATGAAAAATATGTTCTGCAGACAATTTTAAAACAAAAGCCTTTAATCCAAAACATATATCAAAGTAAAGTCCATTAATTTTTAAATGCAATGCAAACAATTGGTACAGTGCAGATGTTGAATTATGCCAGTTACGTATAGCCAATTTTTCTGTAAATAGTAAATAGTCAGGTATATCCGTAATTCCAAAATTTAGATTTTTACTACCAAAAATACATATACATATACATATATGTAAAGGATACCAGAAAATTGATCAGGATTTAAAACCCCAACTTTGTTATCTTACAGTGCCTTATTGATAGTAAGTTTATAATGTAGGGACTGACAAGGGTCGAGAAGAGAATATAGGATAACCTAGAGGTGGATCTGCAGCTTGTACTGTTAAATTACGTAATATTGTAGGATGTGCTTGAATACTGTATCTCTCTTCATCATCATTAGTCAGATAGAGTAATTCTAAACTGAGGTTAGCCCATTGTCCCTTTACTACTTCTTCATTTAGTCTACCAATATGTACCATAACTTCTTGTAGTGATAATATTCTACTACTATATGTTCCCTAAAATATACAAACTATCACATTTAATATACAGATATCACTTATTTTCTACTACTGTATGTTCTCTATAATATACAATACATTACATTTAATAATATACAGATATCACAGTTTATTTTCTACTACTGTATGTTCTCTAAAATATACAATATATCACATTTAATATACAGATATCAAAACTTATATTCTAACCTCCCTTCTATGATTTAATTTTCTTTAGCTTAGAAGATTCATAAACCTATGTCTTATAAAGCAGTCAAATCCTCACCTGTATTGAGTTATGTCCTAAAGAAAATAAATTTTTCTTATTATCAATAATACCAGATTTCCATTCCTCCTCACTCTCTAGTCCAATATACCAATTATCATCATAATCCTCTAGACATTCTCTTAATTCCTCATTATTATCAATATCACCCATCAACATATGATCTATCATCAATTTAAACCCATATCTATACAAATCAGAGAAAAACATTTTAATAAAGATATCCAGTTACCATTTGTTTAAAATACAACTCTCTATATCCATACTTTTGTCCATTGAAGTATCAGTGTAAAAGGTAGCCAAACATGGGGATTATAAAGTCTCAGCTACCCATTAAAGGTAATATAAAAGGGAAGGGAAAGTTATCATGGTAGTTTACCTGAAAGCCTTGATAACCAAACCATACAGTTCTTTATCTTCTGCTAACCAGTCTACCATAGCATTCCATGGTACATCACCAATGTAAGTTTTATACTGACTACTAGGTCCGTTATATCTCCCTATAATCATACACAGCAGAAACATTTATATAGATAATTATTTTAAAAGATACACAACTTTTTTCAACCAAGTTACATTAATAAAACTTCTATTCGAGCTCTGAATTCCACAACTGGACTACAGTAATGAGTTGTGTAATTCATCGAAAGTTTACTAGAATAAGTCTAGTATTAGTTTTTTTATAACAAAATTTCAAGATGCATACACAGAACAATTGTTTGAATCTTGTCTCCACAATCGATCCTGAAAAAATGAACATATATATTTACCTTGAAGATCAAATCCAGAGTAACAAGCCATAATAAGTTGAGAATAACAATTAGTCAAAGCATCATCGGCAGCAACTTCCAAAGCAACCTTCTCTGATGGACAACTTATACCAGACCAATCTAATGTTGACAACACATACTTATACCATTCTGTGGGAAATTGACTAATGTGTCTTGATAATTGAGAATACTCTATTGGTAGTTCTCTCCACTTGACTGGTAAACTGATGTGAGCAGAATACTGACATTTAAAGTCTGGCGACCCTGCTAAATTGGTGACTGGTTTGTAGATGTGATTGTTTGAATTTGTTCGTTTGTTTGAAACTGGCTTGGAGAAGAGTTGGGTCTTTTGGGTCTTCTTGTTCACATCAACTGCTGGCATACCAAAGTCCAAATCCTCTAAAATATTATCAATTTCTTCATCATATGGACTAGCGGTTTTATGTCTGGAATAATCATTTATAGGTGAGGCAGCCATCCTACTTCTAGTAATAGGAGTATTGAGATTTCTGGATGAATTGATTACAGGAACATTGATCTTCTTTTTATCAACCCTCTCAAATTCATCATCAGACCAAATACTGTCAGTAAAACTATGTATTGAAGATGTCTGGGAAGGCTTTCTCCTCTTTTTGAATGATAAAGCAGATGCAGGTCTAGAATCACTGTCTACTGGTGTCAAATCATTCTTAATAGAAGATTTAGCAACTTGAGCATGAGTTATTGTTGTATGCCTTGTATTTGTGTGGTTATTTAAATCTGATTTTTGATTGTTGTGGTTAATTTCTGATTTAGATTTTCTTCTGGTTGAAATCTTCTGTGTTCTCTCTGCTTCTAAAATTTCTTTCTCCTTATGAGCCATAGCTCTTTCCTTCTGCTTTTGTGTTTCTTTGTTCTCTGTGATTTTTCTTTTGTTGACATGATGAAGTACAACCCAGATGAGACTTTTAACAAAGTAAGACATTGTTATTGGGAAGCTATCTGGAGAGTCTATAATACCAGTAAGTACATTTCTAGCATCAGAGTAGGTCTGGACACCTACAGCATCAACTGGTGTTAAGGAATGTAATGGATAACTATTAAACCCACAAGCGCCTGAGTTTTCTCGTTCAAATGCCATTTCAAATATATCATCCAGTCTGGCTGCCTCAGCTGTATGACATGATGTTTCTTGTAGTTCTAAACCTTTAATATTGACTGTACAATAGGCAGTACCACGTTCTAATATTGTAAACCATGCTAGTCTATCTTGATATCTTACCATATAATGATTACCAGGTTTTGCTTCACCTAGAATGTCAAGTCAATAATTTATCAATTTCAGAATGATAAAATGATAAAACTGCAAACTTTTATACTTGCTTTAGAGTCGGCTATAAATGCTTCAGACTTCTTCTTTTTGTTCATCTATATATATCTTATGTACTACCTAATCTTTCTGCTTTAATCAAATTAGATCCAGTTATTTTAGCATGTGCATATTATTCAACTGATAATCAAGCTTTCACCAGCAAAAAAAGCAGACTCAACCAAGCAGATTTGCAAAGTAAGGTTATTTATTGTTCAAACACTTACCTAAACTACCATCGGCAAATGCCTTGCGAATAGCTTTAGCAAACACTGGAGCAAATTGCTTATAATATACTGAATCACCACAAACATTGGCAGAGGCACCTACAGATTCTGGCCAGAAGCGGCTAGGACGAGGGAATGCAATAAAGAATATTGGCAAAGTAAATAAAGGCAGAAGTGGAGAAGATAGAATAGAGGCAGCAAAGAGAATAACCAAAACAACAGGAAAAAATAGAAAAGATACAAAAATAACAAAAGCTGTGGATTTCCGTCTTTGTTTTTTATCAAGCCAGGATGAAAAGAGAAGTGAAAAAAAGAAAAATAGCTTGTTAGTTATTTGGAACAATCGATCCCGACACAGTCCAATGATTAATAATAATACAGGAATAGAAAGAGTAAGAAGTGTAGTATTCGTAGAGCCCAGGGTTACGTATATTAAATGCAGGGCAGACATTTCTAGTAATGCATTCACTGTAGACTGCCATATCTGAAAAATACAAAATAAAAACATTTTTTAATATCACATCTTTAAAAAGTTTTCTGTTTCTTTAATAAGATAGCAACATTATGCCTAGGTAGTTTAATCACTATAAAATTTGACAGACTAACATGTGAAATAAAAACATGACCAAAAGAGTTTGTATCAGTTTTATCAGAAATATCATTTGCAGTCATATATTCAGATAATTGATATTAAAGAAATACCTACTGTTCTAAAGGCTCTTACTACACCAAATATATACCATATTGAGAAATATAGTTGTTGCCCTTGTATAATTGATATCTTTAAAACATCGGATTGTGTTACAGTTAATGAAAGATATGCTAACATTACAAATGGTGCCACTGAAAGTAAAAAACAATATATTATTGTTACTGCCATGAAGAATGTCCTTATTCTCAATGTATTCGAATGTGAAAGTCACCAGATGACAATCAATCAAAAGCAACACATTCTAAAGAGCTTACATCTGATAGAGAAGAATTTGTTTACTTACCCCAGTTTACAACAAGTCGTCTGACAAGACCAAGGGGAAATAACTGCTTTTTTCTTTCATGAAATATTCTTTCCCTCTGAACAGTGATTGGAAACAGAACATTTCGCAAAAGTCCAAAAAATAGGTATACTGATTGAGATTCCCGAAAAATCTTTTCAACAATACATAATCCAATAATAATATAACCAAAGACATCACGATATTCTGTAGTCAGAGTTCTCCAGTTATAATTCAAGAGACCAGCTTCGACTCCAACTAACACTACCATTACAAAATGATAGAGGAATGTTGTTGGCTTCCATGACCACAAAAATCCTTTCACTTCTGATGTAGAATTGACAGCCTTGCTTTGAGATACAACTGAAACTCTATTTTTAGTCTGGGTCTGATAATATGACCATATTTGAGTTCCAAGACCACCCAAATCTGTACTAAGAATATAGCCGAAGCAAGCAGCTATGACAACAGACACTAGAGATAAGGGTATATAATAAACTGCTATATACACTCCAGTTGATAATATAACCATACATAGTAATCTGGAAGTAGAGAAATAATGAACTAGATAAAAATCTGATTCTATAAACTAGCGATCCAGATATCATTAACGTTTATTTCAATAGTGCCAGTGCATCACATAAAATACGATTCAGTAGATTGAAATGTTTTATGTTAAAAGAATTTCGCATGGTTTAAAACATCAATCAATGAAAGTTTCTCATCTTCATGTCAACAATTCAATAATTGTTTTTCCTTGGAAGCCATCTTGACAACATAATTTCATGATATAAAGAAGTTAGATGCTAAACTTAAATTAGAACCAACAGCATCTAGTCTTTTTTTCTATTCCTTTTACAAGCAATTTTGATAGCATATGTACATAACAGATAAATAAAATACATAACATACCTTGCATCTGAAGCCATGGGTGATCCTCCAAATAAAAATACATGTATTTGTTCTAATAACCATAAAAATAAACAATCTACAGGTGGCAATACACCTAATATCCATAAAACAGGTAAACAAACAAATACACCATGTAATATCTGAGTAGCTAATAAAAACTCTGGATAATACCTGAAAAATAAGTGCAATACAGGGAAAACTACTCTGCATGAAGGTTTTAAGTACCATATATTATTGCTGAAAAATTTCAGACAGTCATGATCATAATTCCAAGGCCCTCTCAGTTACATTGCCCCTTAGCATTGGGTATACATATTGGACATGTTATTATTGTAAATAATTGAATTTGATTAGATTATGGATTGTGAAGATATTTTAAATAATCTCTCAGCTAAAATTAGCTGCTTGTGGGACATTATTTTTCATTGATCCAAATATCTCGAGAATGGGCTCTGAATTTCCACAATATCAGCTGATAAGAAATACGCCTGAGATTATTCTATTTTTTCAATACTAAAATATAATGTTAATAGCCATAGCTTATATATAATCATCTTTTTAGCATTCTCTTCTTTTCTTTGGTAGCTTTTGAAAATTTTATGAAAATGTTCATGATTCAGAAATGTACAACTTACCAATATACTAAATGAAAGCTTGTACACAGAAGAACATAAAATGGCCTGGTGATAGGTGATATTTCCCAAACATCCATTGTTCTATACATAGCTAGTTCAGGTGGAGAGCCTGTAGTCAGTGGATACTGAGCTATACAAACAGTCAACCATCCCAATATATGAATGATACCAGTGGCCACATAATTATAATAATATAAACTATTTAACGTCCATGGCAATAGGTACCATAATGATAACCCACACATAAAACCTGACAGTACTGAATGAACCAGTATATTCAACTTGAAAGTTTTTGGTGGTATAATAAACTGAAATGTGTCACTTCCACAACAAGAATCAAACTCAATCTCATCTTCTTCAGCCAATAAATTTTGTTTCTTTATAAATTTGATGTCATCGTTCTGTTTAGCATGTTGTATAGAGCTAATGATCTGCATAACTAACACAAAACAAACTATACAAGCCCCATAGACTGAACAATACAGCAAAAGATAATTCTGAATAACATCTGCACTGTATGATAATTCTAGAGTCAATGTGAACGTTCCACCTAGAATCCATGGCATTATCCATATCAAAATCTGATTTAAATACACATAAGCTGGAGCATCATAGCCTAATCTCAATTTCGGACCACCTAAAATTGTCTGTGGTAATCTTTTCCAAAGAAATTCTTGTTTATATTCATTAAGTAATGGTACCCCACTTCCCATGATGAGGGTTTCCTGTTCACTGATTTAATTATTCTGTCTCTAAGTCTACAAAAGAAAATCATTAATTATTAAGTCTAATTAAGCTTACACATTTTGTTTACCGTAACCAAATGAAAAGAAACCTACCTTGATGGCTTTTAAAGTCAATGAAGTAACAATAACCAAAAAAATTGACATAGGCCTAATCAGGAAAGGAAAAAAAATCCTAAAAATTTATAAATCTTATAGGCCTAGGCTATAGAGATCAGATTTATAATAAAACCAAAATAATGCTTCAGACTTACAACAGAATAACAATATACGGTATTAAATGATGATCTATTTCATTCCATGTATCACCTTAGACTGAATCAGAATGATGCTAGTTCCAGTACTCTTTGATTAAATTTGCTTCTTGACCTACTTTTAAGTAGGATAAATAATGGTGCCAATGAACCCTTATTCTTTCCTTTGTCTTGACCAAAACCAACTGCTTTGACCTGTTTTATTGCTGGGAGAACTGTTAAAAAATATAAGCTCATTAAACACACACATATTGGCTATGGGTTGTATGTGTTCTGCTAAATGAATGTTTTATTTACCAGTAAAAAGATAAATATATTACCTTATCTTATTTTAACGATGAAAGATATTCAAAACGAATACCATTGTTTGGCCGTCAACGACATTGATTACTATTTATTTTGCTTCCATTCTTGGCATTTCTAAAGCTCAATGATTTAATTTCGAACCTTGAAATGTTTCATCGAAAATCAGATAAAAAAAAAATAGCAAATATAATAAGGTATATTTTGAGGAAAAACTAACTCTGAACATCCAAATTGAATGATGTCAGCTACTTAAAAAATGCATACGAAAGTAATAATAAATGTATACAAGAAATATCAAAGGGACTTGAGAAAGACTGAAACACAATGAAAGCAGTTTTTGCATAATTATAATGGATTTGATTGTGCGAATGAAAACATTCAAAGCCATTTTAGCGTGCAGTGAAGAAAATTTTTATTTTCAATAGGACTCGATTTATTGAATTAATGTTGGCTATAAAAAAAATCATTACCCTTGTGAAAAAAAATGTTTTGGGTTTTAATTTGGTTTAAAACGCGACGCATCCTATTATGGACCAGGTTAGAAAATTATCAAGTCCCTGTGTGGTAAATAAACAAAATGGCTGTCCCCTCAGTCACTGTCAGTGTTGAACCAGTAATAGAGAATAAAATACAAGAAGTTAAGCTCGATGGACAAGAGATTTATGTTGCGTAAGTTTGGGTTTTGAATGGTAGTCATTGTCAATGATTGAAACAGCTCTTTAATCAATGTGCCTAAAATGTCGCAAGAAAATCTGACATGCAAAATGGTGTCTGTAAAATGCCAAATTTTAGTCTTTTAAGAAAAGACCAAACTTGCTTTTATATGAGACAAGATCTAATATCTGTTTAAATTGCTTTTGTAGTTATGAAACCTAAACTTAGCATATCTTTCCATGTCATTGAAATGTAAGGTTGTTTAAAGTAGTTAAATTCACAAAACTCTTCAAGTCAGTAGGCCTAGGCCTATCCTATGCCAACTATGCCTGTTGTTCATTTTAATTTATTGTTTTCCAGACCTTTGTCTATGTCAGAAAATTTGACCAAACTTGCTCATAAAATAGATTTTTACAAAGATGAAAGTGATGAAAAAGGAAAACCCACATCAGAAGGAGAAAAAGAAGAAGAAGATGAAAAGGTGTTGGCTTCTTTTCAACCGTCATTATGGCCGTGGGACTCTGTTCGAAATAAGTTGAAGTAAGTAATTTTTATCCCAAAGGATAGTCCGAGAAACTGTCACCCTAGTTTGTTGCTTGCTCTCCCAGAAGACATAATTCTAGTTTAGTTGCTGAAAGCTATAGCAAAATATTAACTTGCAAAGCGTAGCTTAAAAAATTCATTGTTATGTTTCTTTCAGAGCAGCATTCACAGAGATGTGTGTGTTAACTGATGTACTAAATATAATTAAAGAAAAGAGGTATATGGTAGCTGATCCTGTTTCAAATGAAGCACCAGAAAATAAATCTTCTGTGCTCTTATTAGCTAAAAAGAGGGTAAGGAATTTTATAGTCTTTAAACCTTTTTATCCCTGAAACTAGAAAGCTGAACACTTACATGCAAGTTTTGTGTTATATTAACCTTGGTGTAATACAGTACATACTGAGACGTATTAATGTGATGTAAAAATGTTTTCAAGTCAATCTCAAGTGTTAAGATTTACATTGAATGATACTGAATTATGTATTTAAATTGTATTTCATTAAAATTAACAGCATTTTTCTCTTTAACCATCTTGTTGATGGGGCATGTGTTTGCTTTTGAGAAAAGACTAGTTCTGGTAGCTGATCGTACCAAGGATCATGGAGCTTGGAAGGAACTTGACTAATTACCTGTTATACTATTCTATTCTGTAAAGGGTCTTGTAGTTGCTGCTAATGTATTAATCAGTGGAGCTGAAAGATTGAAAAGATCTCATTCAGAACATTCTAACAGAGCTCAGAATGATTATTTTATTGAGTTGTTGAAGTTAAGACAGAACTGGAGGTTAAAAAAAGTTGGAACATCAATATTGGGAGATTTAACTTATAAATCAGGTAGATTCACATTATATCAGTGTAGGATAGATCTATATCTAAAAGGTATTAGGGGGTGAAAGCAGACGCCAGATTGACTCTCATCAGAAGCACTGGTACAGGCATCAGATTTTTTTCTTACCTTGATGAGGATTCCATACTTATCACATAGTTAAACAACATTAGAGTTCATTTGCTTATTCAGAACCTTTCGTAATGGCTTTCAATATGTATAAAGCCATCATGTGATTGGATCACAACAGATGTTTTTCTTGCAGCTGGTTCTAGATTTTTACAAAGTGGTACATTTGAAGTAACAAAAGTAATAGAAGAAAAAACAGATGGCGATGGTAGTCATTCTAGAGGATCATTAGAAGTTGTGATACCTAGTGAATTAGAGGGTGTAGCTTATATACAAGTTGATGTCAAGTCTGTTCCAGGTAATATTCTAGTGCCATTTGATTTTCAGTAGATCTAAAAAAAAAAAGAAAAGCATCCAAAGGTCTGACATTGAATTCTCTATGAAACTGGTCTTAAAGTGTTCGAGTTATATTGAAAGGGATATCAGACACAAAATTTAAATTCCTAAAAGTGATAGCCAACTGATAAAGTAAATATCTTAAGTAGAATATCTCTGTATATGTTGTTTATTTGAATATGTATATTGTGACTTACTGTTTTATCAATCTCCAGATTTAATGGATTTAACCAGTGTAACATTAAAGATGCCTGCTGGATTAGGTGTTATTAGGTCTGATGCTTATTGGCAACAAAAACTAGAAGTAGCACAAAATGTTCTCTTCTGTAAAGAACTCTTTGCTCAGGTTGGTATGTTTGGAAATTTTGTTACAGTCATATGAATAAGTCTTCCGCTTTTATGTGTTCACAAAAATGATGGTTGATAGTTTTGTGGTATTGATGAACAAAAGGTCAATGAATAAGTCAAAAATATGTATGCTTGTTTTAAATATTAATGTGTTGATGAATTTATAAGGGCATGTCCTTATGAAGGAATAATTAGTTGTTTACTTTTATACATGAAACATCCTGCTTTGTAAATAATAGTTAAGCTAGTTTCAATTGTTTACTTGTTTATTAATATCTCAACAGTTAGCAAGAGAAGCAGTTCAAATTAAAAGTTCTACACCACATATGGTAGTTGGTAATCAAATTATTACCAATGTAAGTATATATCAAATTAACAGATATGAACTTTAAATTTCTACATAATTTTTAATATGCTCATATTCCATGTTATATGTATTTTGAAGCCATAAAATACAATTGTAAAATGTGTTCAGATCAAGAAACTATTTATCTTATCTAGTTGAATCCTTACAATGACATATAAATAAAGATTATTATTTTCTGATTTTGTGATTTCAGGCATTTCCAGGAATTCAACTTTCTATTGTACTTTGTCATTATACTGGGAAGGAAAAAAAGGTAATAATGATTGTTCTTACACTTTATGCTTTTTTTTTTAATTCCAATTATTTCCTAAAAAGTCATATTTGTTTTGTTTTTTTTTTGGGTTTTTTGAAAGATGACTATCAGGGAAGGGTAGATCTAGATCATAGAATCTGATTATGATCAAAAAGTGAAATCAACAAGCAGATCTTACTTTGAGAAGCCCAAACGAAAAATTTCAAGTCTAACTCCCTGTTTAGAAGTGCATAATTCAAAAACAATATCAATATGCTGTTATTCTGTAAAGGCATTTATTCATGTTTTTATTTTCAGACTCCACAAGCTCCCCAGAAGCTAGAACACAATCATGTTTTAGAACATTCTCTGCATCAGCTATTACGAGAAGTACATTATAAGAATATTAACTATGTTCCACCACATCCTGTTAATGCTATGTTAGGTATGAGTAAAAGACGAAGGTTGGCAGGACCACTTGGCACTTCGAGAAGAGAACTGGTAGAAATGAATGTCAGGTGTGTATTTTTGAAATGCTATTGTCTATTAGGCCATATAAGAGTTATATGTCAACATTTGGATGAACATTTACTCTCAGTTTATCAAGTATTAAATTTCCCCTTACCAAACAAGCTGTCTCAGTGACTATACATTTGAAACTTATGTCATCAGTATAAGAGAAAATCTTACCAATATAATCAGAGACCAGACTCTTCATACTGTAGAATATCTTCATTTTTGACTTCTGGCTCAGTGAATTCCTTTGCTCATATGCCTAATCTATTTATACAGATGAATTGATGTCTATTTCATAGTATGCTGGGTAAAAACTATCAAGATTAATCAAATCAAATGACATTTTTTCATCAAAACCGATCAGTTTCTTCAAATTCTTCAACTTTTTATTTGTAGGGAGACATTATTGGAGCAGATTATTAAACAAACAAAACATGCAGTATTAAGATTACGGTAAGTCTTTATTACAGTATAGGGCATGCAAATTGTGCAGCATTCATTACCTCTCAAATGAATTGGAAGCTCACAGTAGGAAAAACTGGCAATTATTCCACTTGACTTATATGTTTGTTTTGGTGACTTGATTTTGACTAAAGCAACATTAACCTATGTAACATTTGCATCATCTTTCTTATCTTCTTGTACTTCAGGACAATGCATGTATTAGATAAACTAGCTATCTTATCAGATCCACAGATAACAGCTCATTGGAGTTGTTTAAACAGTTCATTAGAATGTAGTGTTCGAATCAATATTACTACTGCAGGTTATGAAATAGTCAGGTAGGTTTTCTTTCTTGTTAATTTGACAGCATAGTATTATGTTTTAGGTATTGCAGAGTTAGCAAACATGGTTGGAGAGAATGTGGTGAAATAATATAAACATGTAAATGATATTAAATTCATGAATGATCAGCTAAGTGGCCACATTGGTAAAATGTCAGAAAAAACTTGACATATTAACCAATGAATTATGTTAAACGTAGTTGAAATAAAGATTTTAACAAAACTAATTCAAATTTATTCTGCAACATGCTACAAAAGAAATCAAGTGTGTATATATTCAAGTGATTTACAGCAGTTTTGTTGAATTAAAAATTTGTTTGTAAAATGATATATGTTGTGTTTTTTAGGTCTAACAGTTTAGTATTAATAATAGAAGTTGATAATATACAGGCTATACTATTAAAAGATAGTAAAACTATAACTCTATCATTTGAAGATAAAGCTTTACAAGATTTAATATTGTGGCAGGTAGGTGGTAAATATTGGTTTCTCTGATCAAAAATGAAGCAGCAACATCATATTTCTAATCATTTTACTAACTTCAGTTTTTTTTTCCAAATATAACTTCCATGGCTATGAATCCCTTTCATCAAATCTAATCTAATGCCATAAATCTGCAAATGTTTTCGAATCAACTGTTGGTGGAACGTGATTCTCAAGGATAAATTTGAGACAATTTGAAATGAGTATTTTCTCAATCTATGACAATTGTATAATTGCTTATCTCTTTCTTTGTAGGTTTCCCAGCATCACATTCAAGTAGTAACACATTTAGCTAAATGTCATTCATGGACTGTGATTTCTACTAATTTAAATGTTGGTATAGGTGATATTGATGTGTATGGTACAGCTACCTCTATTATGATGTCATCACCACGAGGAGATAAGTATGTAATGCACAATACATTATTTTACTATGCTTACTTGGGTTAGAAAACACCTTTCAGCGACCATCACTGCTTTTTCAGGTTTTTTGAGATTTTAGGATCTTTCTTATTAAAATTGTCTATTCTCACCTCTGGGCTCTTGGTTACATTTTCCTGCTATGGTTTTGATCTTGTGGAAGTTTTACATTATAAAGAGCTATGCCACAATAACAAATTTCATAATAGTTTCATAATTAAATTAGTAGAGGGATATACATTTTGTGTGGAAATATTAAAACGGAATCTGAAACATGTTGCAACTTTGAATGGGGTTCTGTTTCGATATTTCTCAAGAGCAATGTTGTGTAGATTTGACACATTCATCACAAAATATTGACTTTTATGGAACTTGCCTTGTTTAATGGTTGACATTTTAAAGTGGCAGCTCTTCAAACAGATAGATAACATTAAGTAAAGTTGTTTCGATGTTATATTTTTCAGGGTACTTTCTCTAAAGAGTGGAGCCTATAATAAGATACAGATGTTTTTAAAGGAAGTGACATCATCCGAGTTAAATAACCTTTCCACAGCTGTTGTGGATCCAAAATGGCAGAAAATTATGGGAACATTTAAACAGATCGATGTAGATAGACTACAAGGCAAAACATTTGCCCAGAAAGTTGACATGTTAATGGCTAAGTTGTCAACAATGAGCTGAACTCACATCAGGCTTAAAGGACAAAATGTGGGTGATATGATTAACCCTAACTGCCATGGTTGCAAAATTGCCAAATTTTAACTGTGTGACTGCCATTTAAAAAAGTGATGAAATTTTTCTGAAATATCAGTAATACTTAAGCCACATGCTTTAAAAGAAGTCCTATTTTAAATAAATGCAATAGTTAAAAACCTATCATAACTGTTTATTTAATGAACAGGTCTTCTAAAATGCTAAATTTCGCTTTACATAAACTGCAATATGCAGGTCATCAGTATGATAGGTACTGGGGTACAAGCACTTAGTAAAAATACAGTATACTATCTGAATGCCTGGCTTGAGTTAATTTCATAGTTGTTGAACAAAATTGGAACATGTCTGTTATTCTTGTCTGTCAAGTGGATATTTAGAACTAAATTAAGAGATTTAAGGGGTAACCTCATGCAATCCTAATTGATTATTAGATTGATCAAAAAACTGTTAGACTCTTGAGAACTGATTTAAGACTGTTACAAAATATGTTCACGTTTTTGGGAATATTTGAACGAATCCAGCCAGTTTATATATATCTCAAATAAACAAACTCAAAAAGGCATGTTGTTTCGACAACCCAGTTGCAGATATTGGCGCTATGCAGGGTATGCTTACACTTCTAGACACCTGATACCACTTTTCATTATGAAATCCTTACTCACTTATGATTGATATACTTCCTCGTGTTAAAAGATCATTTGCTGCTACCAATGTTTCGTCAAAATATTGTTTTGGTTTCCGTTTCGGGTTTGGATAGTTTGTATTTGGTTTATTTATTATTGTCCAGAAAGGTAATCATGTCCTACCTTGCTGCCACAGTGCTTATTGTAATGGAGCTAACATTCAATAATGTCTTTGTATGTACATGGATTAAAGAGTGTAAAGCTATCAGGAAGATAAAGGACAATCTTTTCCACTAGAGAGTAATCAGCCTGGTATCAAATAAACAATATTTACTATGTTGATTCCAGATGGTGAACAACATTTCTGTTTTTAAACTATTACTCTGAGGCTATAGATAATCTTATATTGTTATTCCCTTCAAAGAGCATTTCTTAAATGTTCAAATTATGTCAAATTTCAGTACCATGTTTATATATCTATGTTTTGTATTAAGCATAGTACATCTCCATTAATTTAATTGTTGTTCATCCTTAATAATATTGTACATTATTCATCATCATATGTCAGTAAAAAATATACTGAAATAAAAATCAGTGTCATGAATTGTGTTATAGTGTTCTATAATAAACCCAGGTCCTGTCTCGCACAGGTTGGGATTTAAGACCAATATTTGCTCTAAATATTTGCACCCATCTGAAGTTGTTCTGTTCCACATTTCAAGTTCCTGCCGCGCAAACTGTCTGTTACAGCACTTTTAGTGTCAGACTTTTTCCCAAACCAAAATACAAGCGATTAAAAATAAGGGTGAATCTTCAAAGTCGATTTTCTCGAAAGTTTTCAAAAATTCTGAATTTCTCTTTCCGACGGAAATAGACGCAAGACATGTTCAACTTTCATTCAATACAAAATTCATACCTCTTGGGTCCATATTAGCCGAGTTATGGCCATTTAAAGATGAGGGTGTGGGTCAGCCCCCAGCCTATATACGGACCTATACACAGTCTCGCTGCAGAGGTTAGGGTTAGGACCAAAACTTTGACGGACTGCCGTTCGGAAACTATCAGAGATGTAAAGTTGCAATTTGCACTGAATATTTGCACCCATCTTAAGCTGATCTGTTCCAAATTTCAAGTTCCTGCCGTGAAAACTCTGCCTATTACAGCACTTTTAGTGTCAGACTTTTTCTCAAACCAAAATACAAGCGATTTACCTCTTGAAAAAAAGGGTGAATCTTCAAAGTCGATTTTCTCGAAAGTTTTCAAAAATTCTGAATTTCTCTTTCCGACGTAAATAGACGCAGGACATGTTCAGCTTTCATTCGATACAAAAATCATACCTCTGGGGTCCATATTAGCCGAGTTATGGCCATTTAAAGATGAGGGTGTGGGTCAGCTCCCAGCCTATACGGTCCTATACAGTCTCGCTGCACAGGTTGGGGTTAAGACCAAAACATTGACGGGCTGCCTTTCGGAAACTATTAGAGATGTAAAGTTGCAATTTGCACTGAATATTTGCACCTATCTGAAGTTGTTCTATTCCAAATTTCAAGTTCCTGCCGTGCAGACTCTGCCTGTTACAGCACTTTTAGTGTCAGACTTTTTCATAAA
This sequence comes from Lottia gigantea, assembly GCF_000327385.1. Taxonomy (NCBI): domain Eukaryota; kingdom Metazoa; phylum Mollusca; class Gastropoda; family Lottiidae; genus Lottia; species Lottia gigantea. The sequence goes on along the minus strand of NW_008707225.1, from coordinate 635,128 downwards.
AAATTCACGAAATAAAGGCGAATTCGTGAACAAAAAATGTCAAAAAAAGCAAATTTTTAAAAGCGTTTCCCCCAAAAAGTTCTTCACCCCTTTTTCTATCAAGGAAGAACCTTCCCCAGGGTTCTCCTTCCCCAGTCTCAAAATAATACTGCTTTATTTTTGGTCCGTCTCCTATATTGAGTCCCAGAAAACCATGCACGTTTGTTTTGAATGCGGGGGTCTGAAAAATTGAAAGCCTGTGTTTGGAGTCAAAATTCACTTAAACAGAATTATTTTTAGATCGCCCCCCCCTCCAAAATTCTTTCTAGCCCCCTTTTTGTCTCATTTGCCTCCAGGGAAAACCCCTTTCCGGAATTCCTCTTCTTCATTCGCATTTTTAAAATTGTTGTCTATTATCCGTCGCCTATATTATAGTCCCACTTAACCAATGAACCATGAACGTATGTTTTAAATGTAGGGGTATGAAAATTCATATAAACGACACACTTACAAATAAAACAGTGTCATATATCCTTGAGAAGATATTTTAAGCAGTTTCATTAATTTATTTCATGAAAATGAATTTAAATGCAATTTTCTAATTATTTTTCATGTAGGAAATTTTATAGAACGATTTTAATAAACAATGAGACAGCATACTTTAGACTAATACCTGGACAATTAGACAATATTACACAGAATGAATATGAAAATAACGGATATATATCATAAAATCATAACAAAAATATAGGCACTTGAATTACAAAGAAGAGTTTTAATCTTTCACGTAATATATAATCTTAATATAATATAATAATATACACCAACTTACTTTGTATAGCATTATATATATAGTAGGGAAAATAGATCAATGTGTGAAACTCTGAGTAACTCTATTTCATTATTTCTATAATTCTTTTTTAACAGTAGTAATTCTATATCACTCAACAACTGATGTATTGAGTACTATTTTAACAGTGGTATTTCTATATTGCTCTACAATTGATGTATTGAGTACTATTTTAACAGTGGTATTTCTATATCACTCAACAATTAATGTATTGAGCACTATTTTAACAGTGGTATTTCTATATTGCTCTACAATTGATGTATTGAGTACTATTTTAACAGTGGTATTTGTATATAGTTCTACAATTGATGTATTGAGCACTATTTTAACAGTGGTATGTCTACATCGCTCTATAATTTATGCATTGAGCACTAATTTAGCAATGGTGTTTCTATATCGCTCTACAATTGATTATTGAGAACTATTTTAACAGTGTATTTCTATATTGCTCTACAATTGATTATTGAGCACTATTTTAACAGTGGTATGTCTACATCGCTCTATAATTTATGCATTGAGCACTAATTTAGCAATGGTGTTTATATATCGCTCTACAATTGATTATTGAGAACTATTTTAACAGTGTATTTCTATATTGCTCTACAATTGATTATTGAGCACTATTTTAACAGTGGTATGTCTACATCGCTCTATAATTTATGCATTGAGCACTAATTTAGCAATGGTGTTTCTATATCGCTCTACAATTGATTATTGAGAACTATTTTAACAGTGTATTTCTATATTGCTCTACAATTGATTATTGAGCACTATTTTAACAGTGGTATGTCTACATCGCTCTATAATTTATGCATTGAGCACTAATTTAGCAATGGTGTTTCTATATCGCTCTACAATTGATTATTGAGAACTATTTTAACAGTGTATTTCTATATTGCTCTACAATTGATGTATTGAGCACTATTTTAACAGTGGTATGTCTACATCGCTCTATAATTTATGCATTGAGCACTAATTTAGCAATGGTGTTTCTATATCGCTCTACAATTGATTATTGAGAACTATTTTAACAGTGTATTTCTATATCGCTCTACAATTGATTATTGAGAACTATTTTAACAGTGTATTTCTATATTGCTCTACAATTGATTATTGAGAACTATTTTAACAGTGTATTTCTATATTGCTCTACAATTGATGTATTGAGAACTATTTTAACAGTGGTATTTCTATATACCTTTACTATTAATTCATTGATCACTATTTAACAGTGGTATTTCTATATCACTCTACAATTGATGTATTGATCACTATTTTAACAGTGGTATTTCTATATCACTCTACAATTGATATATTGAGTACTATTTTAACAGTGGTATTTCTATATCACTCTACAATTGATATATTGATCACTATTTTAACAGTGGTATTTCTATATCACTCTACAATTGATATATTGAGTACTATTTTAACAGTGGTATTTCTATATCACTCTACAATTGATGTATTGAGAACTATTTTAACCATGGTGTTTCTATATTGCTCTACAATTGATGTATTGAGAACTATTTCAACAGTGGTATTTCTACATCACTCTACAATTGATGTATTGAGAACTATTTTAACAGTGGTATTTCTATATTGCTCTACAATTGATGTATGGAGCACTATTTTAACAGTTATATTTCTATATCATTCTATAATTAATGAATTGGGCACTATTTTAACAGTGGTATTTATATATCATTCTACAATTGATGTATTGACCACTATTTTAACATTGGTATATCTATATCACTCTACAATTGATGTATTGAGTACTATTTTAACAGTGGTATTTCTGTATCATTCTCCAATTGATGTATTGAGCACTACTTTAACAGTAGTATTTCTATATCATTCTAAATTGATGATTTGAGCACTATTTTAACAGTGGTATTTCTATATCATTCTCCAACTGATGTATTGAGCACTATTTTAACAGTAGTACTTCTATATTACTCTACAATTGATGTATTGAGTACTATTTTAACAGTGGTATTTCTATATCATTCTCCAATTGATGTATTGAGCACTATTTTAACAGTAGTATTTCTATATCACTCTACAATTGATGAATTGAGCACTATTTTAACAGTGGTGTTTTTATATTGCTCTACAATTGATGTATTGAGCACTCTTTTAACAGTGGTGTTTCTATATTGCTCTACAATTGATGTATGTAGAACTATTTTAACAGTGGTATTTCTATATCATTCTACAATTGATGAATTGAGCACTATTTTTACATTGGTATTTCTATATCATTCTACAATTGATGTATTGA
>NW_008707225.1:630441-631962 GCF_000327385.1 Lottia gigantea | reverse complement strand
ATATCACTCTACAATTGATATATTGAGCACTATTTTAACAGTGGTATTTCTATATCACTCTACAATTGATGTATTGAGCACTATTTTAACAGTGGTGTTTCTATATCACTCTACAATTGATATATTGAGTACTATTTTAACAGTGGTGTTTCTATATCAATCTACAATTGATGTATTGATCACTATTTTAACAGTGGTATTTCTATATCACTCTACAATTAATGTATTGAGCACTATTTTAACAGTAGTATTTCTATATCATTCTACAATTGTTGTATTGAGCACTATTTTAACAATGGTATTTCTATATCACTCTACAATTGATGTATTGAATACTATTTTAACAGTGTTATTTCTATATCATTCTCCAATTAATGTATTGAGCACTATTTTAACAGTAGTTTTTCTATATCATTCTACAATTGATGAATTGAGCATTATTTTAACAGTGGTATTTCTATATCATTCTCCAATTGATGTATTGAGCACTATTTAAACAGTGGTATTTCTATATTGCTCTACAATTGATGTATGGAGAACTATTTTAACAGTGGTATTTCTATATCACTCTACAATTGATGTATTGAGTACTATTTTAACAGTGGTATTTCTATATCATTCTCCAATTGATGTATTGAGCACTATTTTAACAGTGGTATTTCTATATCACTCTACAATTGATGTATTGAGTACTATTTTTACAGTGGTATTCCTATATCATTCTCCAATTGATGTATTGAGCACTATTTTAACAGTAGAATTTCTATATCACTCTACAATTGATGAATTGAGCATTATTTTAACAGTGGTATTTCTATATCATTCTCCAATTGATGTATTGAGCACTATTTTAACAGTGGTATTTCTATATTGCTCTACAATTGATGTATTGAGCACTATTTTAACAGTGGTATTTCTATATCACTCTACAATTGATGTATTGAGTACTATTTTAACAGTGGTATTTCTATATCATTCTCCAATTGATGTATTGTGCACTATTTTAACAGTAGAATTTCTATATCACTCTACAATTGTTGAATTGAGCAATATATTTTAACAGTGGTATTTCTATATCATTTTACAATTGATGTATTGAGCACTATTTTAACAGTGGTATTTCTATATCATTCTACAATCGATGTATTGAGTACTATTTTAACAGTGTATTTCTATATCACTCTACAATTGATGTATTGAGCACTATTTTAACAGTGGTATTTGTATATAGTTCTACAATTAATGTATTGAGCACTATTTTAACAGTGATATTTCTATATCACTCTACAATTGTTGAATTGAGCACTATTTTAACAGTGGTATTTCTATATCAGTCTACAATTAATGTATTGAGCACTATTTTAACAGTGATATTTCTATATCATTCTACAATTGTTGAATCGAGCACTATTGTAACAGTGGTATTTCTATATCGTTCTCCAATTGATGTATTGAGCACTATTTTAACAGTAGTATTTCTATATCACTCTACAATTGATGTATTGAGTACTATTTTAACAA
>NW_008707225.1:438481-630391 GCF_000327385.1 Lottia gigantea | reverse complement strand
TTAACAGTGGTATTCCTATATCACTCTACAATTGATGTATTGAGCACTATTTTAACAGTAGAATTTCTATATCACTCTACAATTGATGTATTGAGCACTATTTTAACAGTGGTATTTCTATATCATTCTCCAATTGATGTATTGAGCACTATTTTAACAGTGGTATTTCTATATCGCTCTACAATTGATGTATGGAGCACTATTTTAACAGTGGTATTTCTATATCACTCTACAATTGATGTATGGAGCACTATTTTAACAGTGATATTTCTATATCATTCTACAATTGATGAATTGAGCACTATTTTAACAGTGGTATTTCTATATCATTTTACAATTGATGTATTGAGCACTATTTTAACAGTGGTATTTCTATATCATTCTACAATTGATGAATTGAGCACTATTTTAACAGTGGTATTTCTATATCATTCTACAATTAATGTATTGAGCACTATTTTAACAGTGGTATTTCTATATCACTCTACAATTAATGTATTGAGTACTATTTTAACAGTGGTATTTCTATATCACTCTACAATTGATATATTGAGTACTATTTTAACAGTGGTATTTCTATATCACTCTACAATTGATGTATTGAGAACTATTTTAACCATGGTGTTTCTATATTGCTCTACAATTGATGTATTGAGAACTATTTCAACAGTGGTATTTCTACATCACTCTACAATTGATGTATTGAGAACTATTTTAACAGTGGTATTTCTATATTGCTCTACAATTGATGTATGGAGCACTATTTTAACAGTGATATTTCTATATCATTCTATAATTAATGAATTGAGCACTATTTTAACAGTGGTATTTCTATATCATTCTCCAATTGATGTATTGAGCACTATTTAAACAGTGGTATTTCTATATTGCTCTACAATTGATGTATGGAGAACTATTTTAACAGTGGTATTTCTATATCATTCTCCAATTGATGTATTGAGCACTATTTTTACAGTGGTATTTCTATATCACTCTACAATTGATGTATTGAGTACTATTTTAACAGTGGTATTTCTATATCATTCTCCTAACAGTGGTATTTGTATATAGTTCTACAATTAATGTATTGAGAACTATTTTAACAGTGGTATTTCTATATCATTCTACAATTGATGTATTGAGAACTATTTTAACAGTGGTGTTTCTATATCGCTCTACAATTGATGTATTGAACACTATTTTAACAGTGAAATATTAATGTATATATCATTGAACAAGTATCTTTATCATAATTTACTATAAGACGGGTTACAGTACTGTTCTTAGGTCAAAAATATCAAAATAAATGCATTCAGAATGAACACCAAATATTATTTTGTCTCGTTATTTAAATGAAGCCTAATTTAGATTGTGAAATGAAATGAAATGAATGGAGTTTTACGCCCTACTTTTCTGCACCATGTGGGCTAATGAAGACGAGCAACGCCATGCAGGGTGCAATGAGGGAAATTTTGCCAGGACAGCGGCATTAGCCTGCTCTTATTCGATTTCCAACTGTCGAGGGATCTTTAACGTGCACAGCCTGTAGCTCACGGGGCCTCGGTTTATTGTCCCATCCGAACGACTAGACGCTTTTTCCATGTACCTGCCCCCCGTACCTGCATCACTGACAGGGGGAAACCGGGTTGAAGAGTGCGAAGCTATTATCTCGACCTATGCCTATGCGTCTAACTCACTGAGCCACCGCGGCTCCTAATTTAGATTGTGAACATGATGCAAAATGTTTCCCGCATAAGTGCACATAAATTATGTCTTTGATGTTGTTTTGGCGATTAAACTCTAGATGATGGATCCGGGAATATTTTCCTTTTTCTGTTCGATTGATATAGAATCTTCAATGGTGTTCTGAGAATGGAATTAATATAAGGAAAGGAACATGAATAATTACTAAAGGTGATCAACAGTTTTCTTTTCTTTTGTATTTCAAAACATCGTCTCGGTTTAACATGTCGACGTTTTTCAATCGATCTTCAATTGATGATTTTATTATATCTTAGCTTTTAAAACTTGTTTGATTTGGTTTAAATTTTATATCCATTTTATCTTTTTAAAGTATGTATCTTAAGTTTCATTTCTTTGTTTGTCAATTTGAAAGGTAGAATGTAGAAGTATGCATGTGAACTCAACTGTTACAGATTTATTACATGCTATTCAAGGGATTGTAATTTTGTTTTCTTACTTATAATGTGTATCGGGGACAATTCAAATTTTCGATCAGAGGTCTGTGGTTTCATTAAACTTATCCCAAACTATGCTTTATCACCAGATTCCTCTTGCTATTTTTACGTTATAAAAACGCTTATAGTTTTAGTGGAATTGTGAATAACGTCTATATAATGAAAACACTTTTACAATCCCTTTAAACTATTGGGATATCTATTACAAATTTATTACAAGCTGTTTGGGTTTGTAAAAAAAAAGGTTTTTCTCAACTTCTCACGTGTATCGGTGGCAATTCCAACTTTCAATCAGAGGTCTGTGGTTCCATTTGACGTTACTATCGGAAAATATGCTTAAATCATAAGTTCCTTGGCGATAGTGACGCCATTTAACGCTTAGTGTTGACTATTTGGATATCTAACCAATGGGAGGACACCAAACTTTAGATGGGCTCGTATTAAGACTGTCAACAACTAAAGTCTCGTATAGGATCAGATGGGAGAAGGCTAGAAAATAGTTATTAAATAGAATTTAAGGTGAATTTACATGAAATCGAACCAAAAAAAGGGAACACTGTCTACATGATATTTATAATAATTATTTTATTTTACTTGGTGAACTTAGTGAATTCAACTTAAATACATATAGATTAAATTATATCTCGTATAGGGTAAGTGAATATTCATTTGATTGGTTAGTTAGTTTATTACAGCTATTGCGTGAAGCTGTTTTAGACATTCAAAATTCAAAAGAAACTCATTTTGTACTGAATTTTGGGCAAAATTCTAATTTCTTGAATTTTGTTTCGCCTTCATGGAAACTTGATAGATGGAAAGATTCCTGATTATCGACTTAAAGGAAATAGGACCAAAAACGACCGAAAATCATAAAAAACAACGTTTCCGGATTACCTGTTAAAAAATTGCAAATTTGATACAAAATCGGGAGTAATAACTGTATAATAGTGGACTCAAACGAGAAATACCATCAGGTGATTAGTTTAATAAAAATTTACAGCGTCAGAAAACTATCTCTCGATATAATAATCTTGAATAATTATGGACTATTTTGTGGTTTGTCTGCTGTTTCCCACATACATATCGGGTTTTATAAAATTTAGAGATTTTTAAAAACTGAAGTATATTACTAATATAGTACATATTAAGTCGAGTTGTAGATACTCAACATAGTTGTGAACTACGTATGTGTGTGTTATTTCCATGCAAGAACCATACTTAGTTTCGTATCGTTTTCAAAAATTACCGCCCAGTTTTAAATCTGACTTTTTTGTCCAAAGTTTTAGAGAAAGTTGTTGCTTCTAGATTTGATCACCACGTTGAATCTAATAGCTTATATGACAATATGCAATCTGCATACCGACCAAAGCATTCTACAGAAACTGCTCTTCTGCGCGTGCATCATGACAAAAACTGTTGGAGCGTCTTAATCATTTCTTTGGAGTCTCTTATAGTACAATGGATCGGATCCTACTTGAAAAATAGAACTCAACGAGTGGCTAGACTACGGGAACGCTTTGTTATGTAACGTGAACTGTTCATTATTATCAAGACTGCAACGCGTTCAAAACACCGAAGCAAGACTTAGTAAAAAAAGAAGTTTGACTCGATAACTCCCGTTCTTAAACAACTTCACTGGCTTCCTGTGCAATATAGACCTCAATATAAAATTTTACTTTATGTTTTTAAGTCACTGCATGGAATAGCACCTAAGTACTTGGAAGAACTGATCAAACCTTATACACCTGGTAGATTACTTAGGTCAGCTAACGAAAGTCTGATACAACAACCGAATGATGTAAAAACTAAAACTTACGGTGAACGACGGTTTAATAGTGCTGGTGCTACACTGTGGAACGACCTTCCAGTACATTTACGTAAAGAAAAATCGCTCTCTTGTTTTAAAAAAGGCTCAAATACTAATATTTTTAGACTGGCGTACTGTGATGTTTAAATTGCTGTGATAATTTAAAATAAGGTTTTATCTTTGGCTTTACTATTTTTATAAACATATATTTGATTTTGTCACTGAGATAAGTTTTCCCTTTTAATTGCTGTTTTATTCATTTATTAGTTTATTTTCTTTTTTAGTAGGTGTCAATATGTAACAATTATCGTTCTTAAATAAATAAATAAATAAATAAATAAATAAATAAATAAATAAATAAATAAATAAATCAGTCAGTCAGTCAGTCAGTCAGTCAGTCAGTCAGTCAGTCAGTCGGTCGGTCGGTCGGTCCGAGGGAAGGAACGTACACATTGACAGACAAAAAGGAATGGACGCGGACTGTCTTGTGCATCGAAAATGCAATAATTGATCAAATCATACTGTCCAAGTGTAGTGTTCTAGACGTCTCTTATAGTGCTTTCAGTAATCGGGCCGCCATGTTGAGAAATAACACGAAAGATCTTTATAGATTAGGGGTGATAGGGTTTCACTAGACTCCGTGACAGGGTTTCACTAAACTGTGTGACGGGGTTTCACGAGGCTCTGTGACGGGGTTTCACTAGACTATGTGACAAGGTTTCGCGAGACTCTTTGACAGGGTTTCACTAGACTCTGTGACAGGGTTTTACGAGACTCTGTGACAGGGTTTCACGAGACTCTGTTACAGGGTTTCGCGAGACTTTGATAGGGTTTCACTAGACTGTGTGACAGAGTTTCACTAGACTCTGTGACAGGGTTTCACTAGGCTCTGTGACAGGGTTTCACGAAACTCTTTTTTATCAAATATCATAGCTGAAATAAAGACATCAATTTTTTATCAAATATCATAGCTGAAATCAAGTCATCATTTTTTTTCAAATATCATAGATGAATTAAAGTCATTAATTTTTATCAAATATCATAGCTGAAATCAAGTCATTATTTTTATCAAATATCATAGCTGAAATCAAGTCTTCATTTTTATCAAATATCATAGCTGAAATCAAGTCTTCAATTTTATCAAATATCATAGCTGAAATAAAGTCATCAATTTTTATCAAATATCATAGCTGAAATAAAGTCATCAATTTTTATCAATTATCATAGATGAAATCAAGTCATCATTTTTATCAAATATCATAGCTGAATTAAAGTCATCAATTTTTATCAAATATCATAGCTGAAATCAAGTCTTGAATTTTATCAAATATCATAGCTGAAATAAAGTCTTCATTTTTATCAAATATCATAGATGAAATCAAGTCATCATTTTTTATCAAATATCATAGCTGAAATCAAGTCATCATTTTTTCATCAATTTGGAGACTAAAGGATTGCGAGATATATGATTTAAATCGTCATTGGTGAGTGTTGGAAAAAACGCCAAATTATAGAGAAATATTACCTCCTGATCTCTGACTATATAGGTACGATTGGTTGTCGCAAAAGTTGGAGGGCACATTGAAGATACATTGAAAGTACGTTGCCTTGATAATGTATTTTTGACATGTTTTTGACATGTTATTTAGTTCGGGGCAGTACTTGTACAAATTTTATTCGATAACATATTTTCAGGTATATCTGTGAGAATTTTTTTTTGCGACACCCGATTTATATAAATATACAAATATCCGGCAGAACATCAAGAACTTTACCATTATAATACGGTTGTATAATCATTATGAAAATGAGAGTAGTAACATACAAGTAAAAATACTTATATTATAGGAAACTTTATGTATGATTCACAAGTTTTTAACAATGGAAATTTTTCATACTGTTTCTTTAAAGATAATTTCAAATTTTGTTTGGTGTTTGAAGGAAATAAATACAAAATTAAAAAAACTTTTTATTTTATTAAAAGTTAGTCAGGTAGAATCAGAATTAAGGATGGGTTTCCCTATTTTTTAATTTATAAAAATGAAAAAGCTAATACTTATATGAAAAGAAAGTAGAGGTGTTCTAATGACTTGGAAAAATACCAGTTTGTCTCGCATGTCGATAATTATTTCATAAGTAGCGAAATTAGAACAGAATAACCAGCACAATTCCAATGAGTGACCGATAAAGAAAGGTCAAAAAGTCTTTTTGTTTATCCAGACTACATACATTGACATTTATGATTGGTTAAAACTCTTAATTATATGCAATAAGAACAAAATGATATGATTAATAATACATGATAATTCAATAGAAAAAATTTGCTTAATTTGACGCAAAAATAAGGAAACCCATCTTTAATACGATACTACAGGTGTCTCGCTAACATGCTTTCCTGATTAGACGTGTATTTATATCAGTCATAAAGCTAGTATTTAGTTATAACCCATTTGTTTATGATTTCGATTAGAAATCGGTTTTGTTGTGATTCTCTATTTAACCACATTGGAGAAGATCCTTCCTGTTCATGCAGTCATCTCCTCTCATTATCTCTTGATATATAGAAACTACACTTTTCAGCGAAACCAGACAAACCTCATTCACCCTCCTTCCTGGTCTCAGACGCATATTCTCTCGAATGGTTCAAATACTGCTGACAATGGAATCAACAGTCATATTTTTTTAGTGGTCCAGTCATTTATAACACTAACAAAGCGATTCAGTGTTACAATAATTGCTCTGATTTCATCCAATCTAATCTAATAATGTGATACACTGATCTTTTAAAGTGATACTACGTCTTAGAATGAACAGAAAATTTAAGTTCTCAAGAATGGTCAATATGAGTATATATTCATCAGTGAACTTACCTGGTGTCATAAAGTTACAACAGAATCCCTGTAAAATCTGGAAAATTGGAAAATTCATAAAATTAAGTAATTATTGAAAAACGCTTATTCTTGATATTGAACGTTTTTCAATAATTTATTGCATATTTATGGATTTACTAAGTTTTTTAGATTTATCAGATTATATAAGGATCCTGTTATGTTATTTATGACATCAGGTATATATACTGATGAATATATATACTTAAAAGTCAAGTTAAAATTTTTAAATTTTATGTTTATACTAAGCCGTAGTATTCCTATAGACCAAGTATGCCTTCAAATTGGGTCATGTTTTATTTAACTAGCACTACTATCTAATTTTTCAAAAAAACTTTGATGATACCGCAGCAAGTTATGTCTAGAAATATATGACTGTCCTTTTCCCTCAAACCAAGGCCAAAATCACCTTTCTTTTCCTCCCTATATTAACACACACCATAATATCAGAAATGCAATTAATCTCTTACTTATTACTTGTATGAGCACAATTAGATTCAATCGATGGTAAGGGATTTATATAAGCCTCGAACCATTAAACCATAACTCTGTCTATATGAATGTAAATATATATTGTAAATCATTGTGAATACATATTGTTTCAATCATTCTCTCAACGAGCGACAACTGCGATTTTGTATTAGTTGGTGCGCTACGGCAACACGCGAAAAACTGCGTTTTTATTTGTTGGTGCGCTACGGCAACACGCGACAACTGCGATTTTGTATTAGTTCGTGCGCTACAGCAACACGCGACAACTGCAATTTTGTAGCTGTGCGCTCATGCCAATCGGGCAGATTCAGTCGGTCGACCTTTAACAATCGCTCAAATTATTGTTACTCTCAAAATCTATCATTACTATCAGTTGTAATGTCAACCGATTTTGTTTTGTTAAAATAGTGCTCAATACATCAATTGTAGAGCAATATAGAAATACCACTGTTGAAATAGCGCCCAATACATCAATTGTAGAGTGATATAGAAATACTACTGTTAAAATAGTGCTCAATACATCAATTGTAGAGCGATATAGAAATACCACTGTTAAAATAGTGCTCAATACATCAATTGTAGAGCAATATAGAAATACCACTGTTGAAATAGCGCTGAATACATCAATTGTAGAGTGCTATGGAAATACTACTGTTGAAATAGTGCTCAATACATCAATTGTAGAGTGATGTAGAAACAACACTGTTAAAATAGTTCTCAATACATCAATTGTAGAATGATATAGAAATACCACTGTTAAAATAGTGCTCAATACATCAATTGTAGGGTGATATAGAAATACCAATGTTAAAATAGTTCTCAATACATCAATTGTAGAGTGATATAGAAACACCACTGTTAAAATAGTGCTCAATATATCAATTGTAGAGCGATATAGAAATACCACTGTTAAAATAGTGCTCAATACATCAATTGTAGAGTAATATAGAAATACCTCTGTTAAAATAGTACTCAATACATCAATTGTAGAGCGATATAGAAATACCACTGTTAAAATAGTGCTCAATACATCAATTGTAGAGCGATATAGAAATTCCACTGTTACAATAGTACTCAATACATAAATTGTAGAGAGAAATAGAAATACTACTGTTAAAATAGTGCCCAATACATCAAAGAGCAAAATAAAAATACCACTGTTAAAATAGTACTCAATACACCAATTGTACAGAGATACAGAAATACCACTGTTAAAATAGTGCTCAATACATCAATTGTAGAGCTATATAGAAAATCCACTGTTAAAATAGTGCTCAATTCATCAATTGTAGAGTGATATAGAAATATCACTTTTAAAATAGTGTTCAATGCATCAATTGTAGAGTGATATAGAAATACCACTGTTAAAATAGTACTCAATACATCAATTGTAGAGTGATATAAAAATTCTACTGTTAGAATAGTGTTCAATACATCAATTGTAGAGAGATATAGAAATATCACTGTGAAAATAGTGATCAATACATCAATTGTAGAGCTATATAGAAATAACACTGTTAAAATAGTGCTTAATTCATCAATTGTAGAGTGATATAGAAATATCACTGTTAAAATAGTGCTCAATACATTAATTGTAGAACTATATACAAATACCACTGTTAAAATAGTGCTCAATACATCAATTGTAGAGTGATATAGAAATAAACTGTTAAAATAGTACTCAATACATCAATTGTAGAGTGATATACGTATAGGTGTATATGAAATAAATCTTATCTCATCTGTACATATACATATAAGACTGAAATCCCCCCCCCCCCCCCCCCCCCCCACCCCAAAGAAGAAAAAATACTTTGCACGCTCGTCCCTTTAAGTGCAGGTTTTATATCTTAAAATGTTTATGAACAACATGTAACCTATATTATAAAGGGGTTCGTGTGTAACATATCTTTGTCATGGGAACCAGTAACATACAATTGGAAACACGATATTATATGAACAATCTGTACCCAACCAACAAATAAATTCATAACCGACAATACATTATATATTAAGTCAAGACACACACCTTTACAACGTTTTTCAATTAAGTTTCTCGAAAGGATTTTAAATAGATTTTTCTAGATTACTTATGTGATATAAATGTATTTTGCTTTTTTTTTTAAAAACGTTCTAGAAGTTACATATTATTATGTAGTAGACCATATCTTTTATTATTAATAACGTGATTCACCAGTCGCTTATCACTCGGGTTGTTTTCGGGTTGTCATTAGTGTAGGCCTATCTTAAAAATTATTTTTATTGTGACATTTATGTTAATTCTATATGCATCCGATTATCAGGACAACAAATGCAAGCAAGAATTTTAGGAAATGTCCCGCTAAAACAATCATATGAACAATCTGTACCCAACCAACAAATAAATTCATAACCGACAATACATTATATATTAAGTCAAGACACACACCTTTACAACGTTTTTCAATTAAGTTTCTCGAAAGGATTTTAAATAGATTTTTCTAGATTACTTATGTGATATAAATGTATTTTGCTTTTTTTTTTAAAAAACGTTCTAGAAGTTACATATTATTATGTAGTAGACCATATCTTTTATTATTAATAACGTGATTCACCAGTCGCTTATCACTCGAGTTGTTTTCGGGTTGTCATTAGTGTAGACCTATCTTAAAAATTATTTTTATTGTGACATTTATGTTAATTCTATATGCATCCGATTATCAGGACAACAAATGCAAGCAAGAATTTTAGGAAATATCCCGCTAAAACAATCGCGTATTTTTTAAATGCGATCGGATTATTTTAACGGTATACTGAGCAAAATTTTAGACTTGATTCAAGACGGTACGGATCACGGTGTAATGTGCCAGATATGTGCTTAATATTTGCTGGACCGATAATGTCTTTTATTTCCTTCCAAGTTTCAAAAATTTGTCTAGATCTTAATATATTAGACATTTTGATAGACTGGTGTAAAAATGTTCATTGACCAGTGTTTATAATATTATTCTTAGCACATGATTTTGTTAAATAAACATTTAATGTGAACAATAATCGATGGTGTTTATTTTGTAAAACCATGCATGTATGTTTTAAATGCAGGGGTCCGAAAAAATTCACGAAATAAAGGCAAATTCGTGAAAAAAAATTGTCAAAAAAAGCAAATTTTTAAAATCGTTTCCCCAAAAAACTTCTTCACCCCTTTTTCTCTCTCATTTACCTCAAGGAAGACCCTTCCCCAGGGTTCTCCTTCCCCAGTTGCAAAATAATATTGCTTTATTTTGTCGTAGGTAGGTAGGTAGATGACAAGTTAACGTTCGCTTCCAGCGGATGCTAATATCGCAAACTAGGTAGTTGTTGGTAGTCGTAGTAGTTGGTAGTTTGATTGGATCAAATTGGATGATTCGGTGTTGTTGGTTTGGTTGTTGATTCTTTGTTAAATCTGGTCGGGTCGAATGACATGGCGGTGAAACTCGGCCCTGGATGGTGTGGCGTGAATTACTCGGTCTCCTTCCTTCTTCCTTCTTCCTTCTTCCAAACTCGTTCTGATCATGGTATTTATTGTTGATTGGTAGTCGAATGGTAGTCGTTGGTTTGGTTTGGTTTGGTTTGGTTTGGTTAGATTATCTGTTATCTGTTGTAAAACTTGAAGACCTGAAAAAAAAAAGAAAAAAAAGTGAGAAAAGAGGGAGGAAAAAGGGGGGGTGGGGAATCTTTCAACAAAAATGGGGGAAGATGTTCTCTTATGTTTCTGCAATGAAACTTGTTGAATTGATTGGATATAATTAAAAAGTGAAGCTTTGAGTATAAAAACTTAGCCTATCTGTTCAAGACAGATTTGGTTATAAAATGGAAGACTAGTTCTATTATCGTATACCAGTGGTCCGTGGGTGGAGCCAAAACATTCTGTATGGTGAGTGGTATGCCGTTGGTTTCCAGGTACTCTAGCAGTGGCTTACGAGCGGGTTTCAGTTCAGTGCATTGAATGAGGACATGCGACCTTGTGGCAACTTGGCCGCAGCGACATTTAATGGCGTTGAACTGATGTTCCGGAGTCTGGTTGCCACTTTGCAGATGGCTACAGATGGATGGTTTGGTTTGGTTTGGTTTGGTATCTTGCGGTGTCGAGGTTCCGTAACATGTCGGCCCATTTCTGGTTGATCCTAGAAGATACGATACTGCAGAACTCCGAATAGGAGCATTCTACAGGCTCGATATCCTCCAGACTTTTCTTGGCACAACGGTCTGTGTCATTGGAGACGTGCGATAGAACCCATACTAATTCAATCTTCTGGTCGTTGTTGGTTTGGTAGTTGTGGATCATTCTTCTTATTCCGGAAATAACTTCTGACCTGCAATTAGAAGAGGTGAGAAAAATAGATTGGAGGCTGCTTAGCGAGTCGGATAGAATCGCGGCATGCTCCGTGTGATTGACGGACAGCCATGCTACCGCGTCCCTGGTGGCAAGAAGTTCTGCTGTGCAGTGCCCGTAAGAAATACTCCGATTCTTCTGGTTATTTCCGACACGAGTAAATCTTCTGATGCTGGAATACGTTGGACAGTTTTCGGACAAATACTGAAGTTTCCCCCAGAATTTGAGAGATAGCTCCTCCCTCCGAAGAGAGAGGGGTTTCTCTCCAACCTCCTGAAGTAGCGCCTCATTCTTCGTACCTACGGCTGCCCTGGTGGCAATACGTATAGCTTTCATGTGTAAAACGTCGAGTTTCTTCAGTTGAGTATCACTTGCTTTACCATAGGCAATACAACCATAATCAATAACAGAGTTTCTCTGTTTGCTCGCCATGTGGTACCTGAAACATAACGCCTAACATTTAAGATTTTTATAGACCGGTTACAGATATAGTCAATGTGCGTACTCCAAGTCAGACACTTGTCAAAGTGTACTCCCAGGAACCTTGCTGAATTCTCATGCTTAATCTTCACACCATTCAGTCTGAGGTCAATACTATCGTGATCTTTCTTTCTGCTGCAGAACAAACCGACGGTTTTAGCTTCCGAAATAATGAAGCCCCAGTCGTTTGCCCATTTAGCAACTTGGTTCAGAGCAGTTTGCATACGCCATTTAACTTTATTGAGGTCATTGTGACCAATCCATATCGAACTGTCATCTGCATATAGAGCCGTGCTAACCGAGAGCTCTATATGCTTTACATAATCCAGGGCCAGATCATTGATCATAATGCTGAAGAGGGTAGGGCTAATAACAGAGCCTTGCGGGTGCCATTCTCCAACGAGTGCTTCTCGCTGAGAGAATTGGCGACGTTCACTTGTATCTGGCGATCCCTTAAGAAGTCTTGGATCCACCTGAACACGCGACCCCGAATGCCAAGTTTATTAAGTTTAAAAAGCAAACCATCAACCCAGACTAAGTCAAAGGCCTTGGACAGATCCAGGAATACTGCGCTGAAGTAGTTCTTCTTTCCTAGTTGGGCGGCCATGTCGTGTTGAAGTCGAACGATTTGATCCATTATTGACCGTTTCTCTCTGTAGCCGCTTTGGTTGGATCGATAAGACCATTTAGTTCACAGTGGTATCTAAGTCTATTATTGACCATTGTCTCAAATGTTTTACATAGAGTCGAGGTCAGAGAAATAGGCCTGTATGAACTGCATAGACTTTTATCTTTCTGCGGTTTTGGTAGAGGAATGACCATTGCCGTTTTCCAACTTTCCGGAATTGTACCATTATACCATGATTTGTTGAATAACTCTAGTAGAACTGAAGACGCTTCCATTGGTAATTCCTTTAACATGCTGTACTTGATATTATCTTCACCAGTAGCGCTGTCTTTCTTACTGTACAGTGCTTTCTTCAGCTCGTCGAGGGTGAAGGGAGCGTTAAGATCCCGTTCGTCCTCTGAGGGCGAGTGATGAATGGGAGTGTGGTTGGTGTAGAAGGTCTTCTTGTTCTTTAGAAATTCTTTGGTATGGTTGGTATCAGCACTGCCGTCAGCATAACACTTGGCTAACAAATTGGCTTTCCTTCATTGCTGTATTCTTTGGAATCCCTGTAACAAAGAGTTGGAATTGAAGAATTAGATTTTTTACCAAGCATTGAGTCTATTTTACCCTAGACAGATCTTAGGTTGGTCTTCTCATTTAATGAGTTGCAGAACTCCTGCCAGTGCTTTGTTTGTGATTCACGCAACAGAGCAGCTGTAGAAGCCTTGATCGCTAAGTATTCTGCCTTGGTATAACGGTCCGATTTCCTCTGAAACCGGCGTATTTTGTCGTCCCTACCCTATAATTATATAATCCCGGGAAACCATGCACGTTTGTTTTGAATGCGGTGGTCTGAAAAATTCAAAGCCTGTATTTCGAGTCAAGATTCACTTAAACAGAATTATTTTTAGATCGTTCGCCCTCCAAAGTTGTTCCTAGCCCCCTTTTTGTCTCATTTGCCCCCAAGGAAAACCCCTTTCCGGGGTTCCTCTTCTTCATTCGCATTTTTAAAATTGTTGTCTATTATCTGTCGCCTATATTATGGTCCCACTTAACCAATGAACCATGAACATATGTTTTAAATGTAGGGGTATGACAATTCATACAACACACTTACAAATAAAACAGTGTCATATATCATTGAGAAGATATTTTAAAGCAATTTCATTAATTCATTTCATGAAATTAAATTTAAATGCAATTTTCAAATCATTTTTAATGTAGGAAATTTTAAGGAATTTTATTTTAATAAACAATGAGACAGCATACTTTAGACTAATACCTGGACAATTAGACAATATTACACAGAATGAATATGAAAATAACATCTAAAAAAACAGATATATATCATAAAATCATAACAAAAATATAGGCACTTGAATTACAAAGAAGAGTTTTAATCTTTCACGTAATATATAATCTTAATATCATATAATAATATACACCAACTTACTTTGTATAGCATTATATATATAGTAGGGAAAATAGATCAATGTGTGAAACTCTGAGTAACTCTGTTTCATTATTTCTATAATTCTTTTTTAACAGTGTATTTCTATATTGCTCTACAATTGATGTATTGAGAACTATTTTAACAGTGGTATGTCTACATCGCTCTATAATTTATGCATTGAGCACTAATTTAGCAATGGTGTTTCTATATCGCTCTACAATTGATTATTGAGAACTATTTTAACAGTGGTATTTCTATATTGCTCTACAATTGATGTATTGAGTACTATTTTAACAGTGGTATGTCTACATCGCTCTATAATTTATGCATTGAGCACTAATTTAGCAATGGTGTTTCTATATCGCTCTACAATTGATTATTGAGAACTATTTTAACAGTGGTATTTCTATATCACTAAACAATTGATGTATTGGGCACTATTTTAACAGTGGTATTTCTATATCACTCTACAATTGATGTATTGAGAACTATTTTAACAGTGGTGTTTCTATATCACTCTACAATTGATGTATTGAGTACTATTTTAACATTGGTATTTCTAAATCACTCTACAATTGATGTATTGAGCACTATTTTAACAGTGGTATTTCTATATCACTCTACAATTGATGTATTGAGCACTATTTTAACAGTGGTGTTTCTATATCACTCTACAATTGATGTATTGGGCACTATTTTAACATTGGTATTTCTAAATCACTCTACAATTGATGTATTGAGCACTATTTTAACAGTGGTATTTCTATATCACTCTACAATTGATGTATTGAGAACTATTTTAACAGTGGTGTTTCTATATTGCTCTACAATTGATGTATTGAGAACTATTTTAACAGTGGTGTTTCTATATCGCTCTACAATTGATGTATTGAGCACTATTTTAACAGTGAAATATTAATGTATATATCATTGAACTAGTATCTTTATTATAATTTACTTTAAAATAAAACGGGTTACAGTACTGCTCTTAGGTCAAATATTTCAAAATAAATGCATTCAGAATGAACACAAAATATTATTTTGTCTCGTTATTTAAATAAAGCCTTATTTAGATTGTGAATATGATGCAAAATGCTTCCCGCATAAGTGCACATAAATTATGTCTTTGATACTTATAATGTGTATAGGGGACAATTCAAATTTTCAATCAGAGGTCTGTGGTTTCATTAAACTTATCCCAAAATATGCTTTATCACCAGATTCCTCTTGCTATTTTTACGTTATAAAAACGCTTATAGTTTTAGTGGAATTGCGAATAACGTCTATATAATGAAAACACTTTTACAATCCCTTTAAACTATTGGGATATCTATTACAAATTTATTACAAGCTGTTTGGAATTGTAAAAAGATTTTTCTCAATTCCTCACGTGTATCGATAGTGACGCCATTTAACGCTTAGTTGACTATTTGGATATCTAACCAATGGGAGGACACCAAACTTTAGATGGGCTCGTATTAAGACTGTCAACAACTAAAGTCTCGTATAGGATCAGATGGGAGAAGGCTAGAAAATAGTTATTAAATAGAATTTAAGGTGAATTTACATGAAATCGAACCAAAAAAAGGGAACACTGTCTACATGATATTTATAATAATTATTTTATTTTACTTGGTGAACTTAGTGAATTCAACTTAAATACATATAGATTAAATTATATCTCGTACAGGGTAAGTGAATATTCATTTGATTGATTAGTTAGTTTATTACAGCTATTGCGTGAAGCTGTTTTAGAAATTCGAAATTCGAAAGAAACTCATTTTGTACTGAATTTTGGGAAAAATTCTAATTTCTTGAATTTTGTTTCAAGGAAATTTGGTAGATGGAAATGAATCCAGATTATCAAGTATGACCAAAAACGACCGAAAATCACAAAAAACAACTTTTTCGGATTACCTGTTAAAAAATTGGAAATTTGATAAAAAAAAAAAAACGGGAGTAATAACTGTATTATAGTGGACGAGAAATACCATCAGGTGATAAGTTTAATAAAAATTTACAGCGTCAAATTTAGAGCGAACTTTCTCTCGATATAATAATCTTGAATGATTATGGACTATTTTGTGATTTGTCTGCTGTTTCCAACATACATATCGGGTTTTATAAAATTTACAACAAATAAAAACATTAACGTATAATTTGAGAGATTTTTAAAAACTGAAGTATATTACTAATATAGTACATATTAAGTCGAGTTGTAGATACTCAACATAGTTTTGAACTACGTATGTGTGTTATTTCCATGCAAGAACCATACGTAGTTTCGTATCGTAGGTCCTGTAATCATTCTCTTTTTTGGGGTTTAGATTATGTCTTTGCATACATTCCTGTCAAAATCTCACTGGTCACAGTTTAAATCATAATTTGTGACCTTGACCTAAAACATCTCCTTTAAATTATTGTAATGTGCTTGTTATGCTCGTCCTTAATTTTGGTATTTCTATATTTTGAGACTGAAGGATGTTTTTAATATTGTTATTTCTATAATTTGAGACTGGAGGATGTTTCTAATATTGTTATTTCTGTAATTTGAGACTCGAGGATGATTTTAATATTGTTATTTCTATAATTTGAGACTGAAGGATGTTTTTAATATTGTTATTTCTATAATTTGAGACTGAAGAATGTTTTTAATATTGTTATTTCTATACTTTGAGACTGAAGAATGTTTTTAATATTGTTATTTCTGTAATTTGAAACTCGAGGATGATTTTAATATTGTTAGTTCTATAATTTCAGACTGAAGGATGTTTTTAATATTGTTATTTCTATAATTTCAGACTGAAGGATGTTTTTAATATTGTTATTTCTATAATTTCAGACTGAAGGATGTTTTTAATATTGTTATTTCTATAATTTGAGACTGAAGGATGTTTTTAATATTGTTATTTCTATAATTTCAGACTGAAGGATGTTTTTATGCCCAGGCGAAAACTTATCCAGATATCAAGACGAAGTTCAAATCCAATCGTATGAATACACTTCCTACTACCGAGAAATTAATCAACCGGCCCAAGAAAGGTCTTAATAATGCAAAGGTACTGAAAAAAACAAACAGGCCCAAATATTTGATCTACCTCTGTGACAGAAAACGAGGTTGTGGTGGTTTAGGTGATCGACAGCGGGGAATAACTTACGCCTTTCTGTTTGCGATTCAGTTGGATAGGAAATTTGGAATCATCATGTCTACACCTTGTGATGTTCGACAATTTTTTATTCCAAATAAATACAACTGGATTATTCCTGAAAGTGACCTGATCGGGAAACCACAGAAAATCATCGACATTGTGGATGGAAGGATGGTTGATTTGTCAAACGACACTACTGAGGTGATTTATTTACGAACCAATTCTCCTCGAAATGATTTCGTGTATCGCCAAATCCGGCATAAATTACCCCCATATTTAAAAGGTGGGACGACAGGAGGCCAAATGTTTAAACTTAGTTGGGAATCTTTGATGAAACCATCACGTCACGTAATCAATCATTTAAAAACTCTCCCTCTGTCCGAAAATATGACTTGTGCGCATGTCCGGATGGGAAGAAGTAAAAATTTACCCATCGATCCATCGAGGAATAATTTAACGAATGTGCCTAAACTTTGGGATTTTATGGAAAAATTTGACAAAACCAATACAATATTTGTCGCAACTGACAATATCGAAGTTCGAGATTCGGCACGACGGCGATTCACGAAGCGTTATTTTGATTCCGAGGGAAATATCATACACATTGATAGACAAAAAGGAATGGACGCGGATTGCCTTGGGTTCGAAACTGCAATAATTGATCAAATCATACTGTCCAAGTGTAGTGTTCTAGTCGTCTCTTTTAGTGGTTTCAGTATTCGAGCCGCCATGTTGAGAAATAACACGAAAGATCTTTTTAGTTTTCACATGGAAATAAAGCCTTTCAAATTGCCCTAAACACGGTAAACAGTAATGTCGGTCTAAGGAATGGTTAAAAGCAATGGCGGTCTGGGGAATCATTAAAAGCAATGGAGGTCTGAGAGACTGTTACAGCAATGGCGTCAGAGGAACGGTTAAAACAATGGCGGACTGAGGCAAGGTTAAATGTATTGTTTAAGTTATGTTTATTTATTGATAGATAAAATGTAATGATTAATAATACTTCATGCGGCGCCAATGGAGGTAGAAAATGGTTTGCACCCCAGTTATACTACAGGGTTGCACTACAGGTATGGAGGGGGGTCGTTGCCAGAAGTATTTACAAAGTCAAACTTGAAAACAAGGCCTCGACTTTACAAAGTTATATTTCAACATTACACAATTACAAAATAAACCTTCCTAAAATCAAAGATAGGTTGCATACGCCCACTGGCAGCTGTCAGAAATAATAAAACAGTCTTTAGTGACTAAAGTACAAATTTTCTCATATTGAAGAAATTATTTATGCTGAATCAATATCAATAACCCAAATACAACAAACAATTAAATCACACAGCTCTAATAAAGGGCAAAAAACAACTTTTGACGCCTGTTTACAAAGTCAAGGGCAATAACTAAAAAAATGTTCATCAAAAATATCTCTTGTTAGAACTTGTCCGAGATCTTATCAATTCCAATGATCACACCAATCATCAGAATCGGTTGAAAACTGTAGCTTCTATTGTGCTCACTAACAAATTTTGACGCGTTTTTACAAAGTCAAGGGCAATAACTCGAAAACCGTTCATCAAAAATGCATCAAGTTAGAACTTGTCCGAGATCTTATCAATTCCAATGATCACACCAAGTTTCATCAGAGTCGGTTGAAAGCTGAAGCGTCAATCCTGCTCACAAACTATTTTTAACAAATTTCGACGCATTTTAACAAAGTCAAGGGCAATAACTCAAAAACTGTTCATCGAAAATGCGTCAAGTTAGAACTTGTCCGAGATCTTATTAATTCCAATGATCACACCAAGTTTCATCAGAATTGGTTGAAAACTGTAGCTTCAATCCATCACAACTATTTTTAACAAATATTGACGCGTTTTTACAAAGTCAAGGGCAATAACTCGAAAACTGTTCATTGAAAATGTGTCAAATAAGAACTTGTCCTAGATCTTATCAATTCCAATGATCACACCAAGTTTCATCAGAATCGGTTGAAAACTGTAGCGTCAATCCTGCTCACGAACTATTTTTAACAAATTTTGACGCGTTTTTACAAAGTCAAGGGCAATAACTCAAAAACCGTCAAATTAGAACTTGTCCGAGATCTTATCAATTCGAATGATCACACCAAGTTTCATCAGAATCGGCTGAAAACTGTAGCGTCAATCCTGCTCACAAACTATTTTTAACAAATTTCAACACGTTTTAACAAAGTCAAGGGCAATAACTCAAAAAACGTTCATCAAAAATGCGTCAAGTTAGAACTTGTCCGAGATCTTATCAATTCCAATGATCACACCAAGTTTCATCAGAATCGGTTGAAAACTGTAGCTTCAATCCTGCTCACGAACTATTTTTAACAAATTTCAACACGTTTTAACAAAGTCAAGGGCAATAACTCAAAAACTGTTCATCGGAAATGCGTCAAGTTAGAACTTGTCCGAGATCTTATCAATTCGAATGATCACACCAAGTTTCATCAGAATCGGTTGAAAACTGTAGCTTCAATCCTGCTCACGAACTATTTTTAACAAATTTTGATGTGTTTTTACAACGTCAAGGGCATTAACTCAAAACCCGTTCATCGAAAATGCGTCAAGTTAGAACTTGTCCGAGATCTTATCAATTCCAATGATTACACCAAGTTTCATCAGAATCAGTTGAAAACTGTAGCTTCAATCCTGCTCACGAACTATTTTTAACAAATTTCGACGCGTTTTAACAAAGTCAAGGGCAATAACTCAAAAACCGTTCATCAGAAATGCGTCAAGTTAGAACTTGTCCGAGATCTTATCAATTCCAATGATCACACCAAGTTTCATCAGAATCGGTTGAAAACTGTAGCTTCAATCCTGCTCACGAACTATTTTGAACAAATTTCGACGCGTTTTAACAAAGTCAAGGGCAATAACTAAAAAACCGTTCATCGAAAATGCGTCAAATTAGAACTTGTCCGAGATCTTATCAATTCCAATGATCACACCAAGTTTCATCAGCATCGGTTGAAAACTGTAGCTTCAATCCTGCTCACGAACTATTTTGAACAAATTTCGACGCGTTTTAACAAAGTCAAGGGCAATAACTCAAAAACCGTTCATCGAAAATGCGTCAAGTTAGAACTTGTCCGAGATCTTGTGAATTCCAATGATCACACCAAGTTTCATCAGAATCGGATGAAAACTGTAGCTTCAATCCTGATCACGAACAATTTTGAACAAATTTCAAGGCGTTCTAAGTCAAGGGCAATATCTCAAAAACCGTTCATCGAAAATTTGTCAAATTCGAACTTGACCGAGATCTTATCAATCTAAAGCATCACACCAAGTTTTATCAAAATCAGATAAAAACTGTAGTCTCTATAGTGCTCACAAGAAATGTTGACGGACGGACCGACGGACAGGGGCGACGACAATATACGACCACATATTCATGTGGGCGTATAAAAAGTCAATGTACTTGTTACAAAGTAGAGATATTGATACTTTACTTTACTTTATTTCACATCAGACACCATTCAAACTTTCCTTTACGAAAATGATTTCTTAACTTTGCATTATTGACATTATCAACTATGTCTTCCTGACTTTGCATTCGTGAAAGATGTAAGTTCGACAACTATATTCTTTATTCTTTAGTTCTGCATTCTTGAACGTTTACCATATAAGGTAACGTGACCTACTTCATTTACATAATCCGGAAATTCACGGAAACTAACGGAAATATAAATCAATAATTGCTCATTGTCAAAGGGATTTAACTCTAAATAAGCCTCAAAACCGGATGTTCAAATGAGTCATTGGTCAATTGACACTTCGTCATTACTTCAGTGGCCGGCCAATTTTTGTGGCCGATGGATACACTAATTTTTTGGATTGATTGTAATTGTAAAAATTTGTAATTCATTTCTTATTCAAATGAAACCACTAAAAAGTCGTGTAATGAATAGAATCATTACAGTTGACAACTCTCAAGAATACAGTGGTCGAACTTACATCTTTCACGAATGCAAAGTCAGGAAGACATTGTTGATAATGTCAATAATGCAAAGTTAAGAATTCATTTTCGTAAAGGAAAGTTTGAATGTTGTCTGATGTGAAATAAAGTTTGAAAAGTAAACTATCAATATCTCTACTTTGTAATAAGTACGTTGACTTTTTGATTTTAGGAAGGTTTATTTTGTAATTGTGTAATGTTGAAATATGACAGGGTTTCACTAGACTGTGTGACAGGGATTTCACTAGACTCTGTGACAGGGTTTCACTAGACAGTGCGACTGGGTTTCGCTAGACTCTGTGACAGGGTTTTACGAGACTCTGTGACAGGGTTTCACGAGACTCTGTTACAGGGTTTAGCGAGACTCTTTGACAGAGTTTCACTATTTATTGATATATAAAATGTAATGATTAATAATGCTTCATGCGGCGCCAGTGGAGGTAGAAAATGGTTTGCACCCAAGTTATACTACAGGGTTTCACTTGACATTATGACGGGTTTCACTAGACTGTGTGACAGGGTTTCATAAGACTGTGTGACAGGGTTTCACTAGACAGTGTGACAGGGTTTCGCTAAACTCTGTGACAGGGTTTCACTGACTGTGTGACAGCGTTTCACGAGACGAAGCTGTCACAGGAGCTTTTCGTCTGGCAGTCTATTTTCTTGAATAGATTCGGTTAATTCTGTGAAATTGAATTAATTTCCATTAACAGAAAACTGTAATTAATATCTTAACTTATAGTATTAAACTGGAAAATACAACAGAGCGCCAAATTGGCAGTCTATATATGTTTAGACCAAACTATCGTTCCTTTTTTTATTAGCTTTTATCAATAATATAACCACTTCAGATAGGGTCTAACGACATCCCTCTTGAACGTTCGTCAGATTAACCGTTGACCTAACCTGATAAATAACGCGCCACGTCACATACCATTTCCAATCGTAACGATCAACGAAAAATTTCTCTCCACTACTAACACTTTATCACTTTTCATATAAATCTTCCGTAACATGCATTCTATCATTCTGAAATAAAGTCATCATTTTTATCAATTATCATAGCTGAAATTAAGTCATTATTTTTATCAAATATGATAGCTGAAATAAAGTCATAATTTCTCATCAATTATAATAGATGAAATAAAGTCATCATTTTTTATCAAATATCATAGATGAAATAAAGTCATCATTTTTTATCAAATATCATAGGTGAAATAAAGTCATCATTTTTATCAATTATCACAGCTGAAAAAAGTCATTATTTTTATCAAATATCATGGATGAAATAAAGTCATCATTTTTATCAATTATCACAGCTGAAATCAAGTCTTCAATTTTATCAAATATCATAGCTGAAATCAAGTCTTCAATTTTATCAATTATCACAGCTAAAATAAAGTCATCATTTTTATCAATTATCACAGCTGAAATAAAGTCATAATTTTTATCAAATATCATAGATGAAGATAATTGGGAATCTTTAAGACACGAATGGGAACCTTATGCTAAAAGTGATACGTTATGTCTTGGAGCTTGTTTGATAAAATATAACAAAGTTATGAAAGAAGTTGTATTCCAGAATATTTCCAATAATCTAACGGCTCCTTCTCTATCTTTAAAGGGTTGGTATTATTTATATCATTACCATAAAGAAATGGTTGAAGAAGAATGGTATGAAACTACTAGAATGGTTCCAAAGAAAATATAGAAAAAGTTTACTCACATACACACCCTTTTATAAGATATTTTATCAGACAATCCATTTAAGGAGGAAGAGTTTCTGCTAACAGAAAATCATTTGAAACGAATAAAATGGATGAAATTTGTAATGTATTAAAGGAATACACAGAACTCGAGAGTAGTTATATAATTGATTTATTTAAAGAATATAGTAAGAATAAAGTTAAAACGGAAGTTGTTCAAAACTTAAAAAAATAAAATGTACTAAACTAATGGCGTTCGACGCCAATGGTTTGTATGCTTCCGCCATGTCAAATTTAGACAGCGAATATCCTAAAGCGGAAAGTGGTAGACCGCTTCTACAAGAAGAAAATAAAGAATTTGTTAAGCTGCTTAATGCGCAGAAATTCAGACTTAGAACAGCTATTTTAAAAGTCTGGTTTGAATATCCTACTAACATGTTCTTCCAACCCATACCAGCTAAAGATAAAATTACTTTTACGAACAAAGAAGGTAATAAGGAAACTGGAACTGAAATCAGGTTTAGAAATGGTTTCTGTTCAGATGTTTTAACATCGGTCGATATTCAAGAAATAGTTAAATCTGGTAGACGAATTATTAGATGGTATAGTATATGAAAAAATTTTAAAACTCCACCATATAGAGATTATATTTTAATTATGAGAGATCTAAGAAATAAATATAAACGAAACGGTAATATTGTGGGTAGTAACTGCATGAAATTATTAGGTAATTCCTTGTATGGTAAATCTATTCAGAAGGATATAACTACAGCCAACTTCGATTCACATGTCAAAAGCTATCCTAAAGTAAATGAGACTCAATATATCGTTGAGATAAATGAAGAAGAATTTGACTGTATACCTCCTAATATACACGACTAACACCTAGTCATTTGGGGTCATTCGTATTATCCCACAGTGAAAAAATAATTAATAATTTTATTCACGTAATAGATGGATTTTATAAGCCGCAAATATACTATACAGATACTGATAGTTTATACATTTCATCTAGCAACTGGGATAAATTAAATGAAGCTGGGTTGGTATCTGAAAATGATTATTGTAAAGGAAAGAATGATTACGGTGATGGTGGAATTATATATGGTTTATATTTAGCGCCAAAAGTCAAATAAAACATCAATTTAATGTCTGATTTATTTGAGGTGATAACGAATAGTTGTTCTTTATATGACATTTTTAATCACGCTTTTATAAGCATTTTTATCTATGATACCATTCTGTAGGAGTCTTATTAAATTTATATTTATATACAATTTTCATTATATTGTCTGTGTGATCGATGACCTTTCTTCAATGCCGCTAATATTATTTGTAATCTATTAAGTAGTTCCTCGTTGTTGTCGGATAAAAACGTTATATCTTGTCCAGATACCATATCTTCGAATTCGTCTATTTCTTGTATGATTGGATTGTCTTCGGCATAATCACCCGCTTCGTCAACTTCGTATTCATCATTATAGCGACCACAAACTATATTCGTTGTATAAAAAAAAAAGTAATTATTCTAAATATCAATTTATCTAACGGCGTAATAAACAGTCACTAATTGCTGCCAATGCATAAGAAAGTCTCCAGCCACTATTAATATTATCTACTACTTCTAACTCTTGGCTTTTATGAGGCTCTTGATGATTGACTGAAATAACAATAATTCACACTATTTACAAACAAAAATAAACTATTTACCATAAAACTTAAACACTTACAACTAACGTCACTATGATGGCTTATGTTTATATCTTATGCGCATGTCAAACCGGAAGTGCTAATTTTTGCGCCGACAAGGACTGGTTTTCTACTTTTTGCATACGAATCTGACGTTTTCATTTGCAATACATACATCTTTAAATGGAGAAAATATTAAACCAGAATATTACCGAATTTTTAGGCCTGTTTATCCCAAAGTGGTCCTTGAATCTTTACTAATGCGCTAGGCCTATTTTGACCTTCTTATTCTTGACCTAGCAATGACGTCTACAAATTATGACGTCAGTGACCTTGAAACTAGACTCGATTATCACACATGAAGACTATGTGAATTCTAAAGGAAGATAACCACGAAGTAAAATTAGGCTCCAGACAACCAGAATTGGTTAAATGCTCTTTGGTAAATCTGCTTTAGGGTTTGAAAAGAGACGATTTATATCATCTAATCATCCAAATTATAATACCACTATATTCAATCGGTTCGGGGTGATCTATATGAGCCGTAGGTTCTATACGTGGCGTGGGTATATATTCTAAAGCTAATTTCTTTTTAATATCCTCTTGAGTTTTTCATATTGGTTGAAATAGAGTTTGTAGATTTTTCCCAAACCGAATTTCTCTTTCCGATGGAAATAGACGCAGGACATGTTCAACTTTCATTCGATGCAAAAATCATACCTCTGGGGTCCATATTAGCCGAGTTATGGCCATTTAAAGATGAGGGTGTGGGTCAGCCCCCAGCCTACACGGTCCTATACAGTCGCGCTGCACAGGTTGGGGTTAAGACCAAAACATTGACGGGCTGCCGTTCGGAAACTATCAGAGATGTAATGATGCAATTTGCACTGAATATTCGCAACCATCTGAAGTTGTACTCTTCCAAATTTCATGTTCCTGCCGTGAAAACTCTGCCTGTTACAGCACTTTTAGTGTCAGACTTTTTCCGAAACCAAACTACAAGCGATTTTCCTCTTGAAAATAAGGGTTAATCGTCAAAGTCGATTTTCTCGAAAGTTTTCAAATAGTCCGAATTTCTCTTTCCGATGTAAATAGACGCAGGACATGTTCAACTTTCATTCGATGTAAAATACATACCTCTGGGGTCCATATAAGCTGAGTTATGGCCATTTAAAGATGAAGGTGTGGGTCAGCCCCCAGCCTATACGGTCCTATACAGTCTCACTGCACAGGTTGGGGTTAAGACCAAAACTTTGAGTGGCTGCCGTTCGGAAATTATCAGAGATGTAAAGTTGCAATTTGCACTGAATATTCGCAACCATCTGAAGTTATGCTCTTCCAAATTGAAAGTTCCTGCCGTGAAAATTCTTTCTGTTACAGCACGTTTAGTGTCAGACTTTTTCCCAAACCAAAATACAAGCGATTTTCCTCATGAAAATAAGGGTGAATCTTCAAAGTCATTTTCTCGAAAGTTTTCAAAAAGTCAGAATTTCTCTTTCCGATGGAATTAGACGCAGGACATGTTCAACTTTCATTCGATGCAAAAATCATACCTCTGGGGTCCATATAAGCCGAGTTATGGCCATTTAAAGATGAGAGTGCGGGTCAGCCCCCAGCCTATACGATCCTATACAGTCTCGATGCACAGGTTGGGGTTAAAACCAAAACTTTGACGGGCTGGCGTTCGGAAACTATCAGAGATGTAAAGTTGCAACTTGCACTGAATATTCGCAACCATCTGAAGTTGTTCTGTTTCATATTTCAAGTTCCTGTCGTAAAATAACTGCCTGTTACAACACTTTTAGTGTCAGACTTTTTCTCAAAACCAAAATACAAGCGATTTTCCTCTTGAAAATAAGGGTGAATCTTCAAAGTCGATTTTCTCGAAAGTTTTCAAAAAGTCCGCATTTCTCTTTCCGATGGAAATAGACGCAGGACATGTTCAACTTTCATTCGATGCAAAAATCATACCTCTGGGGTCCATATTAGCCGAGTTATGGCCATTTAAAGATGAGGGTGAGGTCAGCCCCCAGCCTATACGGTCCTATACAGTCTCACTGCACAGGTTGGGGTTAAGACCAAAACTTTGACGGGCTGCCGTTCTGAAATTATCTTAGATGTAAAGTTGCAATTTGCACTGAATATTCGCAACCATCTGAAGTTGTTCTGTTCCAAATTTCAAGTTCCTGCCGTAAAAACTCTGCCTGTTACAGCACTTTTAGTGTCAATCTTTTTCACAAACCAAAATACAAGCGATTTTCCTCATGAAAATAAGGGTGAATCTTCAAAGTCGATTTTCTCGAAAGTTTTCAAAAAATCTGAACTTCTCTTTCCGCTGGAAATAGACGCATGACATGTTCAACTTTTATTCGATGCAAAAATCATACCTCTGGGGTCCATATTAGCCGAGTTATGGCCATTCAAAGATGAGGGTGTGGGTCAACCCCCAGCCTATACGGTCCTATACAGTCTCGCTGTACAGGTTGGGGTTAAGACCAAAACTTTGACGGACTGCCGTTCGGAAACTATTAGAGATGTAAAGTTGCAATTTGCACTGAATATTAACAACCATCTGAGGTTGTTTTCTCCCAAATTTCAAGTTACTGCCGTAAAAACTCTGCTTGTTACAGCACTTTTAGTGTCAGACTTTTTCCCAAAACCAAAATACAAGCGATTTTCCTCTTGAAAATAAGGGTGAATCTTCAAAGTCGATTTTCTCGAAAGTTTTCAAAAAGTTCAAATTTATCTTTCCGATGGAAATAGACGCAGGACATGTTCAATTTTCATTCGATGCAAAAATCATACCTCTGGGGTCCATATTAGCCGAGTTATGGGCATTCAAAGATGAGGGTGTGGGTCAGCCCCCAGCCTATACGGTCCTATACAGTCTCGCTGCACAGGTATGGGTTAAGACCAAAACTTTGACGGGCTGCCGTTCGGAAACTATCAGAGATGTAAAGTTGCAATTTGCACTGAATATTCGCAACCATCTGAAGTTGTTTTCTTCCAAATTTCAAGTTCCGGCCGTGAAAACTCTGCTTGTTACAGCACTTTCAGTGTCAGACTTTTTCCGAAACCAAAATACAAGCGATTTTCCTCTTGATAATAAGGGTGAATCTTCAAAGTCGATTTTCTCGAAAGTTTTCAAAAAGTCCGAATTTATCTTTCCGATGGAAATAGACGCAGAACATGTTCAACTTTCATTCGATGCAAAAATCATACCTCTGGGGTCCATATTAGCCGAGTTATGGCCATTCAAAGATGAGGGTGTGGGTCAGCCGCCAGCCTATACGGTCCTATTCAGTCTCACTGCACAGGTTGGGGTTAAGACCAAAACTTTGACGGACTGCCGTTCGGAAACTATCAGAGATGTAAAGTTGCAATTTGTACTGAATATTTGCAACCATCTGAAGTTGTTTTCTCCCAAATTTCAAGTTCCTGCCGTGAAAACTCTGCCTGTTACAGCACTTTTAGTGTCAGACTTTTTCCGAAACCAAAATACAAGCGATTTTCCTCTTGAAAATAAGGGTGAATCTTCAAAGTCGATTTTCTCGAAAGTTTTCAAAAAGTTCGAATTTCTCTTTCCGATGGAAATAGACGAAGGACATGTTCAACTTTCATTCGATGCAAAAATCATACCTCTGGGGTCCATATTAGCCGAGTTATGGCCATTCAAAGATGAGGGTGTGGGTCAGCCCCCAGCCTATACGGTCCTATACAGTCTCGCTGCACAGGTTGGGGTTAAGACCAAAACTTTGACGGGCTGCCGTTCGGAAACTATTAGAGATGTAAAGTTGCAATTTGCACTGAATATTCGCAACCATCTGAAGTTGTGCTCTTTCAAATTTCATGTTCCTGCCGTGAAAACTCTGCCTGTTACAGCACTTTTAGTGTCAGACTTTTTCCCAAACCAAAATACAAGGCATTTTCCTTTTGAAAATAAGGGTGAATCTTCAAAGTCGATTTTCTCGAAAGTTTTCAAAAAGTCCGAATTTCTCTTTCCGCTAGAAATAGACGCAGGACATGTTCAACTTTCATTCGATGCAAAAATCATACCTCTGGGGTCCATATTAGCCGAGTTATGGCCATTTAAAGATGAGGGTGTGGGTCAGCCCCCAGCCTATACGGTCCTATACAGTCTCGCTGCACAGGTTGGGGTTAAGACCAAAACTTTGACGAGCTGCCGTTCGGAAACTATTAGAGATGTAAATTTGCAATTTGCACTGAATATTTGCAACCATCTAAAGTTGTTCTGTTCCAAATTTCAAGTTCCTGCCGTAAAAACTCTGCTTGTTACAGCACTTTTAGTGTCAATCTTTTTCCCAAACCAAAATACTAGCGATTTTCCTCTTGAAAATAAGGGTGAATCTTCAAAGTCGATTTTCTCGAAAGTTTTCAAACAATCTTAATTTCTCTTTCCGATAAAAATAGACGCAGGATATGTTCAACTTTCAATCGATGCAAAAATCATACCTCTGGGGTCCATATTAGCCGAGTTATGGCCATTTAAAGATGAGGGTGTGGGTCGGCCACCAGCCTATACGGTCCTATACAGTCTCGCTGCACAGGTTGGGGTTAAGATCAACACTTTGACGGGCTGCCGTTCGGAAACTATCAGAGATGTAAAGTTGCAATTTCCACAGAATATTCGCAACCATCTGAAGTTGTTTTCTTCCAAATTTCAAGTTCCTGCCGTGAAAACTCTGCTTGTTACAGCACTTTTAGTGTCAGACTTTTTCCCAAACCAAAATACAAGCGATTATCCTCTTGAAAATAAGGGTGAATCTTCAAAGTCATTTTCTGGAAAGTTTTCAAAAAGTCCGAATTTCTCTTTCCGATAAAAATAGACGCAGGATATGTTCAACTTTCATTCGATGCAGAAATCATACCTCTGGGGTCCATATTAGCCGAGTTATGGCCATTTAAAGATGAGGGTGTGGGTCAGCCACCAGCCTATACGTTCCTATACAGTCTCGCTGCACAGGTTGGGGTTAAGACCAAAATTTGACGGACTGCCGTTCGGAAACTATCAGAGATGTAAAGTTGCAATTTGCACTGAATATTTGCAACCATCTGAAGTTGTGCTCTTCCAAACTTCAAGTTCCTGTCGTGAAAACTTTGATTGTTACAGCACGTTTGGTCTCAATCTTTTTCACAAACCAAAATACAAGCGATTTTCCTCTTGAAAATAAGGGTGAATCTTCAAAGTCGATTTTCTCGAAAGTTTTCAAACAATCTGAATTTCTTTTTCCGCTGGAAATAGACGCAGGATATGTTCAACTTTCATTTGATGCAAAAATCATACCTCTGGGGTCCATATTAGCTGAGTTATGGCCATTCAAAGATGAGGGTGTGGGTCAGCCCCCAGCCTATACGGTCCTATACAGTCTCGCTGCTCCAGTTGGGGTTAAGACCAAAACTTTGACGGGCTGCCGTTCGGAAACTATGTAGAGATGTAGAGTTGCAATTTGAACTGAATATTCGCAACCATCTGAAGTTGTTCTATTCAAAATTTCATGTTCCTGCCGTGAAAACTCTGCCTGTTACAGCACTTTTAGTGTCAATCTTTTTCCCAAACCAAAATACAAGCGATTTTCCTCTTGAAAATAAGGGTGAATCTTCAAAGTCGATTTTCTCGAAAGTTTTCAAAAAGTCCGAATTTCTCTTTCCGATGGAAATAGACGCAGGATATGTTCAACTTTCATTCGATGCAAAAATCATACCTCTGGGGTCAATATCTGAGATGTAAAGTTGCAATTTGCACTGAATATTCTCAACCATCTGAAATTGTTCTCTTCCAAATTTCAAGTTCCTGTCGTGAAAACTCTGCCTGTTACAGCACTTTTAGTGTCAGACTTTTTCCCAAAACCAAAATACAAGCCATTTTCCTCTTGAAAATAAGGGTGAATCTTCAAAGTCGATTTTCTCGAAAGTTTTCAAAAAGTCCGAATTTCTCCGAGTTATGGCCATTTAAAGATGAGGGTCTGTCTCAAAATCAGGCATAAACTAAATTTGATTTTGAATTTATTTTTCACCTATCTTCAAAATACAGCCCATAACTGGAGATCCAGAGATTAATTATACCCCCAAGTGATTAATTAAATTAACCGACTTACAATGTTGACAATAAAGCAACCCGTTCTCCACCTGTACTCTATTACACCGTAAACGCGGACACTCCGGATTGGAGGACGTGGAGAGTTAGGACTGCATAATCGAATTGGCCCTATATAGCGGATGAGTATAACCGGTAGTAGTCTGCTTTCAATTTTAGAAGCTCAAAATTTTCATGGTCATCACATATTGAATTTTTAGGAGACATTGAGGATTGGTCAGGCTTTCATTCGGCATACTGGAAAGCTTTCAACGAGACTTCTGGAAAAAGTTGTAAAAGGTTGAATTTCGTGTTTTAACATAGGGAAGTTGGATTCTTGTGGCGTCCTTGTTGCGGTGTACTTAGTAAAACATATCGATAACAAAAATACAATATACAGTTTGAAGGAACCAGGAGCCGTGAAAAAATTATTTCTAGACTTAGGCACATATTGATCTACTTCACGGTGAATTTTCCGTAGAAATGATTACTTTTAACTCCATTTAATTTATAAAATGGCGATCTCTAAATCACCACAGATGGTTTGTTTTTCAATGTTAATTCATTCTTGATTAAATTAAGTAGGAACTTTAATGTTATTTTCGTTTCGTATTAGGCCTATTGTATCGAGAATAGTACATTTTAAACAACCAAAATGCATTTCTTTATCAAGTCGATGGAGGTTAACATGGCCATGCTGTAAAATCGAGTTATCTATATGTTTAACCTACATCATCCTGTTTATCTCTTGTTGCTGACTGATCTTAATATACAAATTCGACCAGCATATAGATTCGATCTTCATCTTTAGCCTATGAACCTAAGATTGGAAGTGAAAACTCTATGCCTTGTGCCATGTAGGCTATATTTGTCAAAAACAAAACAGAAGTGTGAAATATTTCAATGCAAAAGACCTTTAAAAGGCGAAAGGCGACCGATCCGCCGGTCCACAAATCCCCTATACCCGAGAAAGCACAATTCTTAACTGATTTTGACGAAACTTGGTATGTTTGTTAGTGATCACCGAAAGATAAACCCTATTGAAAATTAGAAAAATTGAAAAATATTTAGTATGAGTTATTGCCCCTGTTCTTTAAATGCTCGTTACTCTCTAGAACGTGCAATTCTTGACGGATATTGGCGAAACTTGGGGTGGGTGTTTGTAATTACCCAAGAACGAACCCTATTGAAAATCAGAAAAATCGAAAAATAATTAGTATTAAGTATTGCCCTTGTTCTTGAAAACGCATTCAATTTTAGCATGTAAATACTTTAGAAGGTACAATTATTGACAGATTTTTTACGAAACTTGGTGTGAATGTTTGTTATCACCCAAGGATGGACCCTATTGAAATTTTAAAAACGCGATCTTAAAGGCACTATTCTTGACCGATTTTGACGAAAGGATGAAACCTATTTAAAATCAAAAAATCAAAAAATGTTTTATAGGAGTTATTGACCTCGTTCTTGAAAACACTTTCCGTTTTTAGCTAACACTGAAAGGTACGATTCTTGTCGGATTTTGACAAAACTTGGCAATATTATTCAGCATCGCACCAAAAAGTTCCAAAAAGTGTTATGACTGAAGGTTGAATATTTCATACTGTTGATTATTACTATAGGCTACTGCAAATATTTTTATTCAAAATCAAAGCTGCCGGTGGGCGTATATTACTTTGCTTGGCAAGCTATCTGCCGTATCAATATTATCACACTTGTTCAATATCAATAAAAAAATCCTACGTGCGCATACCGGTCCCACATGACGTAAGTGACCGAATAAATTGTGTAAATCTGCCTTATTCTTGGAATTTGTACGGTAGCGTTTATCTGTATAATGGATGAATTTGTACGGTAGCGTTTATCTGTATGCTGGATGAATTTGTACCATAGCTTTAGCCTGGCAAATGGGGGAGTTTTGGATTTGATCATAGATAGAAAAATGGTCAATAATACTAATTAAACAAGTTGTCATCCATTTCAAGTCGTAAAGATGAGCAGTATTGCTGAAGTAACATTAGAACAAATTGACGACTGGTTTCAGATTGGTAAAAAGCCACAAGCACCGGCCAAATCAGTTCCAAAAAGTAAAACAGGTGGTCGAGTGTTCGATGGCAAAACTGGCGAAGCACGTGTAAACAA
This sequence comes from Lottia gigantea, assembly GCF_000327385.1. NCBI lineage: Eukaryota > Metazoa > Mollusca > Gastropoda > Lottiidae > Lottia > Lottia gigantea. Next base: position 597,348 of record NW_008707225.1, on the reverse strand, counting down.
ACCACCAGACTATCATATCTTGCACCCTGATAAGAGGTAATTCCACTAATAAAATGCTTTGAATAAACCCTCGTGTCTTAAAGGTGACTTATTCATTCATGAAATTTTGAAGGATACAGAATACAGGCTACAGGCTTCAATTTTCAAATTGGCATGATGGAACTCTGATAATAAGTTAAGTTAATTAGGAGTAGCTGACCATGACATGAGATGGCCTAATAGACCCACTTTTCACTACAGTTGACACTTTCAAACACTTAATCACCAGGGCCTACAGATAGGCAATACTTTACTTGCTAGGATTCTTCTTTGATATAATTTCAGATGCAATGCTATCAACCAAAGAGATTATGCGAAAGCTTATCAAGCAGAAGAAGAACAGAATCTGCTGCGACATGCCATGGTACAGTATTCAAATATTAATAAAACAGTCAGGGGCCGCTTTCACAAAAGAGTTACGACAGATCACAAGTTTGTGATTGATCGCAAGTCGTTATAAAACTTGCGATGGATTTCAAAAGTTCTTCGCAACTTTGTTCGTATTTTAGGATTTACGACCAATATGACATGAATTTAGATGTCGTACGACAGATCTTTCATAATGAAAATGGTGGGATGCATGGAATGTGTCTGTAACACGTCAAGATTTACGGGGTAGAACTGTTAAATATCACTTTAACGAAAAAGGAAATTAAGTGAATTAGTAGGGTTCAAAGCATTAACAATTACAATAGGTGCTGAAGCAGTCGTTCATAGCCTATCCCACATGGATTTAAGCCGGGGCCCAGATGGATGTGTAGGGCAAGTAGAGGCCCTAATAGCCTAGTCTAATGAACAGGTCTAGGATTGAACATCTATTTTATTGGTCTCGCCTTTTTACAGTCCCCACTGACTGGCACTGACTGACTGACTGAGACAGTGCAAGGGTTCGCTTCGACAATTATATTGACATCATACATAGGTCTGAATAAAATACCGCTTTTTCAGATTTTGCCAATATGTCCTGCCGTACTAATGTTCTATAGTCCACTAGAGAATGCAAATTCACTGAAAATTTGGTAGAAACACATAACGTCATGCTATGGTTTTAGTCGTAACTATGTCGTAGCTAAGATCCTCACATGATCGTTTTGGGCAAGTGGTTCTAAGATCGGTACTAGCTACAAACGTATATTTCTTCTACACTTGATCATAAACTTGGTTTGTGAAACTGGCCCAAGGTATCTACTGACAGTCTATTGCTGAGGCATAGTCTTTATTAGATTCTCTCAAATCTGTCAGTTTGAGAACAATACCCACATTTATTATTTAGGATATTTGGCCGCCTAATCCTTATGAAGTGATTTAACGTATATAGTGTTTGATAATCATCAAGTATTGGTCAACATCTAAACTTACTTGTCTTTTATTGACGCTTCCAGCCAAGAAATCCAGGTGGAGCTGAATCTATTCTGGGTGAAATGGATCAGTTAGAATTAGATAGTACAGTAGCTGGCTCTGTGGCTGGCTCTAATGCCATGCCTGATGACCTCATACCAGCCAATGCCACTGATGTATACAGGAATTATAAATTTAATCAAAGTCAGGGTGTAAATTTACCAATTAGCAGTCACAGAGAAGAGGTGAGTTGCCAGAATTGATTCCAAATTGAAAAGAGAGTAGACTAAGATTGGTGTGTCCTGGCAAAATTGCTCTCATTGCACCATGCATGATGTTGCCTGTCCTTAATAGGTCTTACAGTGCAGGAAAGTATGATTTAATGTTTTATTTCATTTTCCAGTTTCTAAACTGGATCTATGATATATGACTAAATCTTTGTGAAAATAATTGCTTCCATTTACTAAGATACCAGAAAATTTGTATCTGGTCATTATTTCAGATTGTTGCCACCATTGAAAGTAATCAAGTCACAGTTATTCAGGGTTCAACAGGTTCGGGTAAAACAACACAAGTACCACAGTTTATATTGGATCATTATGCCAGTGAGAATAAATATTGTAATATAATAGTCACACAACCTAGACGAATAGCAGCTACAAGTATAGCTAGACGTGTTTGTGCTGAAAGAAATTGGACATTGGGCTCAGTTTGTGGATATCAGGTATAACTATTGTAAAGTACATATGCCAAAGTAACAATTCAGTTCTCCAAACTCTGTTATTTTTTTCAAATAGACTTCTGCTGCAAATAAGTTTTGCAAGTTGTTAACCCTGAACTTTTGATGATACTGGACCTTCAAATTTTTATGTTAGAATTAATCATCATTTGTTTGGTTACAGCAATTTTGATCATTGGTGCTATTTTAGTTCATCGTAAATAAAATTTTGTGACCATGAACAGGTCATATTAACACATTATTCTTGATTATTGATAATTCCTAATCCCTTTTGTAAAAAGTCTTTATTTCTTATTATAAATTGTAGATTGGGTTAGATCGTAAAGCTACAGAAGACACTAGAATTCTATACTGTACTACTGGTGTTTTACGTGAAAAATTAGTTGGTGAAAAGAGTATGGCTATGTTTACACATGTTATATTAGATGAGGTTAGTCTCCAATAAAATTATAATTTTGATTCAACGACTTTGATGCAGATACAGACCAGTTTCGTTGATGATTGATATTTTTATCAGAGTTGACCATTTTATAAATTTTACAAATTTCGTATCTGAATATGTAAGATGCCTTTTATTTGAATTTGAAATCAGTGGTCCTCTCTTGAAGTATTGTGGGAAATAGAAAAACAAAACTTTGCCATAAGATTTAGATTTATGTTTACATTTTTTTTTCAGATTCATGAAAGAGATCAAGAATCTGATTTTGCTCTACTGATTGTGAGAAAACTTCTTAGAACAAATTCTAGAAATGTGAAGGTATATGTCTATTGGATGTTTTGAATGTTGGAATTTAACTGTCTGTTTGGTTTCTTCTTTTTTCTTATATTCAATACATTGAACAAGTGTCTGAGCTTCCTGAAGGACCGGTTGTACAGTATTAACCAAAGATTTAAACTGCTTATTTTGATGCAAATTGATCAAACATTATGAAATTTTGATTTAAGGTTATATTGATGTCTGCTACATTAGATTCTAAACAGTTTGCTCAGTATTTTGCTCTACCTATAAGAGATAAATTAGAACCAGCACCAGTAGTTAATGTAGAAGGTCGTGTATTTAGAGTATCAGAGTTCTATGCTAATGATCTTTATCCTGCTCTTGGTGATGTATGTTCTTTTTCCCTCGGTTATTTAGATAATATGTATTATGAAATGAAAATTGAAAGAAGAAACTTCTCTTGCATTCATTTTTGAAGATTTTTGCAGAGGAAAACTCCTTAAGCCTAAGGTTTTATTGTTTTTTATGTTTTTTAAGCTTCTATTGGACTTAATGGTCAAATGACTTAAAGCACATGTAGTGGTTGCATCCAAGATTAAAGTGTACATTAAAATATACATGCTCATAGAATCATCATTGCGATTTGATCTCAAGATAAAAACCCTTAATTTATTCATCAATCCCAATGTGTTTCTTATTATTTTAATAAACATTGCTCACCCTTTTAGAACACTTGTTGCCACTTTGCGATTTGGTTAGATAACTTAGCTTATGGTTCTTGGAGTTCACATAGTTGATGATAAGTCTGTGGTCTGTTTGTTGCTATTTTGTACCATTATGTATTGTATATTATAGCTACCTGTAGCTGATGATAGGAGTCCCTGTCTTTCTGAGGAAGCTTTACACATGTCAGTTAAACTTATACAAGAATTTGATAAGCTAGAAGTTAAAGAATCAGGGTAAGTCTGTTTTCTTTAAGCACATGAAATATTTAGTAAACCTTACCCTACAAATCTGACCCCACCAGTTCCTCAGATGTTATAATAGAAAAGAAGTTTATTGTCTGGCATCTATCCAGGAGGAAATCAGGTTTGATCATGAAGAATTAATCTTACAATATGCATATTTATTGTAGTACTCCATCATTGTTCAATTTTTGAAACCTTCTACTATATTTACACTATCACTGTATTTTTCTAAGTAAATACAAAATCAAGGAATCAATTTTCATACATACTGCATTAGGTCATGTGAAACTACCATCTTGAGATGGCCAGAATTTGAAACACTTGTATTGCCAGATATTTTCTGTAATATAAACACAGTTTTCAATTGTTGAATGTTTACACTATTTATGTTATGCTTTATTCTTATTCAGGAAAGATGCTGAAACAGGCTTTGCCCCAGTAAGAGGTTCAGTTCTAGCTTTCTTACCAGGTAAGTCATGAGATATTTAGAAACATCCCCTATCACACTATTTATATTGAAAAGTAATTTATGTCTATAGCCTAACTATGAAATAAGGAGGATATTCAGCTGTACTATTTAAACGGTAGATATGTATTTCATGTTGACTCTTCGGAAGTTTAACAAGTTTATTTATCTATCTATGTAGGTTATGGTGAAATATCAGATATGTTTGATTTGTTATTACCTCTAGAAAAAGAACATTGGTATGTAATTGTTGGCTTTTAAACTCTCTTACTTTCCTAAGACTAAAGATATATTACTCGTTTAACTTGTTTCTGATAATCTGGAAACCCTGATACCTACACACTATATAAACTATCTTGAAATTTGTTAAACCGAACGTTTTATAGGGAACGGACATGCACGTATAAACAGGTTCCACTGTATATTGATATGTGAAAAATATTTTAAAAGACTGAAGCATTCTTATAGTTGATTAAAGGGACAGATGTGCCATTGTTTTTAACCAATCATACTTTAGTCTCAGAAACAGGAATTTTTAGCTAAGCCAATCATTAATTGTGTTCACAGATCACCGTCAAAATTTGAGCCTTCAAATCCATGTGTGACAAGAATTGTCTGGGTTTGAATGTTCAAATGATGACTCATCAATTTAAAATACTCTGTGATATATAGAAAAGACATATAGAAATAGTGAGTAAAATTCCTAGTTCAAAGTATTCTAGGAATTATGTGATTTCCGTAATTTCTAGTACTTCTGGAGACTATTTGCATATATTCAAGACCAAAATCAACCCCCAAAATAGCTGTCCCTTTAACACGTTGAAATTGAAATAGATTTTAAAGGATTGTTTTAAAAGTAGATTATTGATATAATTAATGGTCATGATATATGTTATTTACAGTTTAAGGATAATACCTTTACATTCCACAATTACTAATGAAGAACAACAGAGAGTATTTGAACCTCCACCTAAAGGATATAGAAAGGTAGATTGATTGATTGTCATTATAGATACCCAATTCTATATAATGATGAATTATTTGAGGTTTTTTCGCTGCTTTACTCAAATTGTTCAAACAGTGGACAACAAAGTTTGGTTTTTGATATAATAAGTTTGAAGAAAATTCAGCTTAACCTTTCCTGTGGAAATTATTTATCAGTAAGCATAATTCACTTGAAGTTCGGTTTAACAGACATTTTCTTTTAATTTTATTTCAGGTTATATTATCTACCAATATTGCTGAAAGTTCTATTACAGTCACTGATATTAAATATGGTAAGTCTTTAAGGTATGGGCGTTCCATTATTTTGACCAATTGTACCTTTGTCTCAAAAACAGACCTTTTTTTAGCTAAGCCAATCAGCAAAAGTGTTCACAGCTCACTGTTGAAAATTTGAACCTTCAATTCATGTGTTTGTTGGATTGAAAGTTAAAAAGAAGAGTCATCTTTTATAAGACATCTATAGAATGTTTATACGATTTTCATACATTTGTAGTACTTCTGTTTGATATATTCAAGACTCAAATCAACCGGCCAAAATGGCACACAGATACATCTGTTACATAATGAATTTGTAGTTTAAATATTTACTGGTTTTCTTTCAGTTATTGATTTCTGTTTAACTAAAAGTCTAGTCTGTGATCCTGATACAAACTATACACATTTACAGTTAAAATGGGCATCGAAAGCTAATTGTACTCAAAGGAAAGGTATGGTTCTTTTTATCATTTCACTAAAGTGAACTTTAATAGTTTACTGCAGGTTTCAATACAGAATCATCTTTTCTTATTATTCCGGTCTGTAAATGGTAGAAGGTTTTCTCATGAAATTGAGTTTCTTTCTTTCTTACATCATAACTGATTCCTCACTTTGTGATTAATTTGACAACTCAATATTTCTTTGGAGATGTACATCTTAATAATGTTGATTTGTCATTAAATGAATTTGATTGATCTGTTGTAGGTCGTGCTGGTCGTGTATCAAATGGAAGAGCTTATTTTATGGTCACAAAGAATTTCTTTGAAGATTGCCTACCAGAATATGGTGTTCCTGAAATGCAGGTATTTAATTTAAGAATTTTGAAATAATTTTAAAATCTTGGCACCAAGAATTATAACAAACCCCAGTTTGATTTTATTGGTCTTATTTTGCTAGGAATATAGACTTCTTTGTGCAATTATTGTAAAAACTTCTAAGCTGTTGAAATGATCTAATTGAAGTATTTATATTGTCATTATATTTTGAGTACTATTAATTAGAATTTAATCTTTTCTCTTCAGAGATGTCCATTAGAATCGTTGGTATTAAAAACAAAGATTTTTGATATGGGGGAACCGAAAGCTATATTAGGTCTAGCTCTGTCACCACCTAGATTAGATGAAATAGAAAGAACTGTACTTAATTTGAAAGAGGTGGGATTTTTTATAGAAGTTATCCTTTAAAGGCTTTTTTCAACATTTCGAAGGGTGATGAGGGTCTTGAATTTATCTAAATAGTCTTCAAAAGTACTAGAACTGTACAATTCCTTTTCACTGTCTATTTCTATATATGTCTTTTCTATTTATGAGTCTTCTTTTTAACATTCAAACTTCTGGGCACATATGAGCGACAGTGAGCTGTGAACACTATTACTGATAAGCTTACTTAAAAATGTATCGTTTCTGAGACTAAGGATGTTGAATCTGTCCCTTTAAAACTCAATGCCACTGTAGAATTGTAAAAACGCTTAGGTTCTTAGTATGGTATGTATCATCGCATACACTTATATTTTGAAACTATTATAGGTTGGAGCACTAGCTACAGGATTAAGAGGAAGCAATGTGAAACATGATGGTGATCTAACATATATTGGACGTATATTAGCTGATTTACCATTAGATATTAGAATTGGTAAATTACTAGTATTAGGTCATGTATTCTGTCTATTAGAGGAATGCCTTATAATTGGTAAGTGTTGGTATGGTATTTATGTAATTTTAATATCCTTGAATTGTCAATATGTGACAAAATGAAAAATAACTGGAATTACAAAATTATTTTTGATGTATATTTCTTGTGTCATGGATAGCAAGCATGAATAGTTATTTACCATCAGAAAATAAAGGATTAAGCTTCAAAATGTAACTTTTAATGTATTTTCTAGGTGCTGCCTTGTCATTAAAGAGTGTATTTGCCAAACCATTTAAAGCTAAATTAGATGCATACAGGTAAGATATGTAATTGATAGTTTGAGGATGATTTATTACATGTTACCATAGCATGATGTAGTGGTCTTTTCCATTATGAAATCATGCTATATCACATAAAATTCATTTATAACAGGTCTTTTAACATTGAAACTATATTTTTAGGCATAAACATGGTTGGGCTGATTGTACATTAAGTGATTGTTTAGCTATACTTAATGCTTATAAGGTTTGTAACTATTTTTGTTAAAGTCTATGCACAAGCTAAACTAAACATAGGCTTAGAGGACATTGATGGTGCAACCCAAAATAGAGCGATATGACTCTATGGGTTTTGTATCCTGTAATTTGTCAAGTTTCCCAACATCTCTGCAGGTCGTATAGGTTGACAAGAAAAAAGTGTCTTGTAGTTCGATTAAGACAGTAGACCGAAACCTTGAAAAAAAATTGAAATGATTAGAGGATTAATCTTACTTCATTTAACTACAGGTCTGGGAAGAGAAAAAGAAAATGCATGAATTTCGACGAACTGGTCAAAGTGAAAAAAGATGGGGAGAATTGAATTTTATACAGATTCGTAGAATAAATGAAGTAGCAGAGCTAGCTAAGGAAATAGAACAGAGACTACAGAGATTTAGTATAGAAAAACCTAGACAACGTCCACATTTTAAAGATGATATTAAAGATCCACAAGAACGTTTATTGTTAAAGGTAGGGCTTTATTTTTACATTGGGCTTCATAGGATATAATAATTCTATATGTTTTGAATTGTATTTCAGCTTTACAAGATTGCAAACATATTGTAAATTAAAAGTATATTTGAAACATTATTTTATTTTGTAGAAAAAAAAATAAAGCCATAACAAAAGGAAACTAGAGCCACACGTGGCACAGAGTGGGACTTTGCAAATGTAGCAAATTGCAAAAGACCCTGAAAAAATCAACCTTCCACGATAATTAGATCATGTGCAAGAACAGTCTAAAGTTGAGAAATTTTCATTGTTTAGAAGATTCTAATACCGGAAGTAGACGTCAGACCTCACAAATAAAAATATCAGCAGATAGCCAAGGTCAATGACCTTTGATCTTGTAAAAAAAAAAAAAGAAAGTCTAAAAAGAGATATATGTCATCAAAATTTCTAATTGCACACGACTATAAAACCGGAAGTTGACATAGGACAGCAAATATAAAAGTATAAATAGATAGCCAATGCCAATGACGTTTGATCCTACAAAGGTCAAGGTCAACAAAGGTCAAGGTCAAAAATTGAAAATTTTGAATTTCCAAAACCTGTTCCTTTTTTTGAACTATGAAGCGGAAACAACCGAACTTCTAAGACAAAGTGGCTCAAAACATGAGATAATTGTATGCAAAGTACCATTTTGAACAAATAATGAGTAATTTAACCCGGATGTGCCACGCCCACCTCAATTGTTTTTTTGCATAGGTTAATTGATATTCAAAATGTTATGTCGTGTTCCAAATTTCAAGCTTCTACATCATACAGGTCAAAAGATATAGGTCAAAATCGAAAAATGAAAATATCCAAATGTAAAAAACCTGTTCCTTTTTTGGAACTATAAAGCTGAAACAACTGAGCTGTTAACACAAACTGGCCAAAAGGATGAGGTAATTGTGTGCAAAGGCCCTTTTTGAACAAACGCATCCTATGCGAGTTATGCCCCTGCCTCTAAATGTAAACAATTAGTACTTCAACCCAGATGTGCCACGCCCACATAAGTTTTTTTGTCATAGGTGGATTCATATTCAAAGTGTCTAGTTATATTCCAAATATCAAGGTTCTACATCAAATAGATCATAAGATATACAGACACCAAGCTCAAAAAGTCAAAAACCCTATGAAGGTCAAGGTCATCAAAGGTCAAGGTCGCGAGAAATATGCTTTCAAACTTTGAAAAAATTCAACCGGAAGTTGCGAAAATGCAAAAGCAAAATTCAAAAATCGACTGGCAACGTTTTGTGAACATTAGACAGCAGATTACATCAACACCAAATTTATGCAGATTTAGTTTATCCCTAAGGACTTATTTCGATTTTAAGAAAAATTAGAAAATCAAGATGGCGGCCAAAGTATCACTTCCAGTCTGGATTTTTTCTTCGTTTTTTTGTATTAGCATTTACTTACGACTTGCATAAATTCCGTTGACCTATTTCATTTACACTGGAAGTTATTCGATTGGAAGTAGATTGTACTTTCAATTGATTCCACCTTCAAAACCGGAAGTGACGTCAAAACTCTGACATATCATTGACTTTATTGATGTCTCTTTGCATTTTAAATTTCAGATCAATCGATGCAAAAACAAACAAATTTTTGAATTTCGTAATTTTTCAAGTGCTATCTAATCAGAAATTACAGCCAGATTTTAAAAAAGAAAACCCGAAGAAAACCGATGCAAAAATGCGCCTTCCAGAGCCAATTTATGAGTTTTTGCATATGTTGCACTGTGGCACTTACGGTTTGCAAAAATGTTCCAATTCATATTCATTAACAACGTTGCCACTGCAGAAGGTTTACACATGTAGAAATGTAGATGTAGCTATTGAAGCCTAGGCTGTGTGCCCTGTGGAAATTTCGAAAAAAAAAAAAAAGAATTGACATTTCGATAACAAACTGGGACTTTGCTGAAAGCAAAGTCCCACAAATATTAAAAACACATTATAGAAGAGTAACATTGAAATCATTGCATATATAGAGGCATAGATATGATATAAAGCAATGTTGAAGAAAACTATAAAAACACAAAATAGAAAAAAATATTAAAGTACAATATTGAAAACACAATGTAGAAAAAACATGATATCGAAAAAAAAATTTAGAAACCTAATATAGTAAAAAAAAAACATTGAAAACACAATGTAGAAAAATTTTGAAAACACATACAGTAAAAAAAAATATTTGAATTTTCAAGATACAATATACAAAAAAATATTAGAAACATGATATAATAAAAAAAAATATTAGAAGCATATTATAGAAAAAAAAACGGAAAACACAATATTGAAAAAAAATTTTGAAAACACAATATCAAAAGAAAATACTGAAAACACAATATAGAAAAATATTAAAACATACTATAGAATAAAAAATATTAAAAACGTGATATAGTAAAAAATAAAATGGAAAACAGAATGTAGAAAAACAATTTGGAAAACACATTATAAAAAAAATACTAAAAAAGAAAAATATTGAAAACACAAAAAAGAAAAAAATATTGAAAACATAATATAGAAATAAATTATTAAAACAATATATATGAAAAAAATATTGATAACACAATATAGAATTTTTTTGAAAACGTGATATAGAAAAACATTATTGAAATGATAATAATGAATGAAAAATATTCAAAATGTGATAAATTAAAATTGAAATGGAAAACACATGGTAGAAATAAAAATGGGAAAACACATCACATAGAAAAAAAATACTGAAAGAACTATACAGTAAAACTATATTGAGAGCACAGTATAGGAACAATTCTGAAAACACATATTGAAAGCACAATCTAGATAAACATTATTGAAAGCACAATATAGATAAACATTATTGAAAGCACAATATAGAAAAACATTATTGAAAGCACAATATAGAAAAACATCATTGAAGCACAATATAGAAAAACATTGAAAGCACAATATAGAAAAACATTGAAAGCACAACATAGAACACATCATTGAAAGCACAATATAGAAAAACATTGAAAGCACAATATAGAAAAACATCATTGAAAGCACAATATAGAAAAAACATCATTGAAAGCACAATACAGAAAAACATTGAAAGCACAATATAGAAAAACATCATTGAAAGCACAATATAGAAAAACATCATTGAAAGCACAATATAGAAAAACATTGAAAGCACAACATAGAACACATCATTGAAAGCACAATATAGAAAAACATTGAAAGCACAATATAGAAAAACATCATTGAAAGCACAATATAGAAAAAACATCAGTGAAAGCTCAATATAGAAAAAACATCATTGAAAGCACAATATAGAAAAAAAAACATCATTGAAAGCACAATATAGAAAAAAAAACATCATTGAAAGCACAATATAGAAAAACATTATTGAAAGCACAATACAGAAAAACATTTTTGAAAGCACAATATAGAAAAACATTATTGAAAGCACAATCTAGAAAAACATTATTGAAAGCACAATCTAGAAAAACATTATTGAAAGCACAATATAGAAAAACATTATTGAAAGCACAATATAGAAAAACATCATTGAAAGCACAATATAGAAAAACATTATTGAAAGCACAATACAGAAAAACATTATTGAAAGCACAATATAGAAAAACATTATTGAAAGCACAATATAGAAAAACATTATTGAAAGCACAATACAGAAAAACATTGAAAGCACAATATAGAAAAACATTATTGAAAGCACAATCTAGAAAAACATTATTGAAAGCACAATATAGAAAAACATTATTGAAAGCACAATCTAGAAAAACATTATTGAAAGCACAATCTAGAAAAACATTATTGAAAGCACAATATAGAAAAACATTATTGAAAGCACAATATAGATAAACATTATTGAAAGCACAATATAGAAAAACATTATTGAAAGCACAATATAGATAAACATTATTGAAAGCACAATACAGAAAAAGCATCTTAAAACTCATAGAAAAAGAAAATATTGAAAACACAAGATAGAAAATTAAATGTTGTTTTATGTCCTACTCTTCTACAAAAAGATATAGATTTAGATACGTTTTTGGCAAATGAAAATTGTTAGAAATAAGTTTTCTGGACCTTTAATTCTTAAAATTAGTACAAAATCTGAGCCCCTGCACCAATTCATTCCTGGCAACGGAGCTGATCAATTTTGGTTTATGACGTTTAGGTAGTCAATGATATATCATCATATTAATCATAGCACTATTTCAGACTGAAAGTTATGATTATTTTCGTATTTAAAAAAACACAAGGCGCAGTAATCTAGAATGTATTTAGAAATAAAGGATTCATAGTTTGGGAATAGTTATACTGAGTTGAATTGATTATGGTTTGGAATGCAATGTGCTATGTTAAGATATTTTGGTTGGGATTTGGTTTCAATAGGTGGGGCTATTACATCTATGGTTCTGCATTTAGTCATCTCAGTTTTTATAGCCACCTTGTAAAACGTATTTCAAAGTATTTTTATCTTACTGGTCAAGGCTAGTTTTTTTTTCTATGATATAAGTAACAAATCTATGTTTGTATTAAAGAGATTAAACTTCAAACACTTTATTGAGTTAAATACATAGACAATAAATCTCATAGAAGCTATTCTTTCTATTAATAGCCTAGACTACTGTTTGCCAAGGTACAAAGCTAGTAACAGTTATATAGCTATTTATAGTGTAAAGGTCAAAGTAACCTGGATTATTCACTACATATTTGAAATAACATATCTTGCATACATTCATTTTAACTGAAAACAAATACATTTGTGTTAGTTATTAGCCAAAGAGTAAAGAGCTTGAAATCCCCAGGGTATTCTTAATATAGTAGTAACAGTTTGTGAAAAGATGTCTGCTTATCACACACGACTGTCAATATGTTTGATCATAGATGTGTATCTAGGTTAAACCACTCCATGACTTCCTATACTCTCCCTTGCTTAACGTTTTCTTTGTTTTCTGATACACTTCTTCATATTGTTATGGTTTTCTTCAAATTTGGAGGTTATTAGACATTCTTTTCTTAAAGATAAAATATCGAAAAATTCATGAATGATGTGTACTAATGTATAAAAAATAACTAAAATTGTGATACTAGTATTGATTTTAAAAGCCATTCATTCTCAATTGTGTAAACCATATAATAGATGAATTGGCTATATTTATGACGTTAAGAAGGACCTGAATCAAGCATACTTACCTGGTACGGGAGGCACCGTGATCAGCAAGGCGGTCCTCCCAGGGTGAGGCCTTTCCATTGCACACCGGATTGGCTGACCCCTGCGATCGCCCCAAATGTGGGCGACTCGAGTACGTAATTTTTTAGTGTGGGGGACTGCGTTCGCGCTATCCCCTGGAAATTCAATTCAAAAGAGCTCCTTCTCCCTAGAAATAAATGTCCTTTCTAAAATATCCCTAATATCAGGACTTTCAAGATTTTTATGAGCTTTGATAAACTGTTGATATATATTTTGTAAAAGACACAAGTATAATCAAATAATATGATTTCTGTTTTCAGATAGTTATAGCTGGTTCTTTCTATCCTAATTATTTTCTTAAGAATGAAATAGATGAGATTGATGCTATAAAACAACTATCTAATAATGATCCCATGAATACAGTAATGGTAAGTGTATCTTTCATAATAATAATAATTATTGATTATTAATAGCCACTTATGAAAAACTATTTGCTTTTTTAAAGAATTAAAATTAAATATCTATTTTTAAGAAGCCACAAAGAAAATTTTATTATGAATATGATGAAAATATTTTATGGCTATTTTACAAAAAGGATGAAAATATTACAATTTACTGAAGAAAGCTACGATAATTTATGAAAGGGATAAAAATATTTAATAGCTCTGTTTTATGAAAAGAATGAAAGTATTTGATATTGAAGAAAGCTACTTCATAATAAAATATAATAAACAGTTATATAGAAGATTTAATAGCTTTTTTAAAAATATTTACTAATTTTACAAGAAATTTTCTTTTGAAATAAAAAATGGACAGATTTTGAACATTATTGTTATTGTTAAATTGAAGAATTATTGAAGACAAGCCCCTTGTGGGGATAGAAAGTTCAATTCTCTAACTTTCTCTTATTAATTTTCACAGTTAAAAGGTTTACCTGCTAATCAAGGGATGTTATATAGAGAGAAATTAGAACATACATTTAGATGGTGCTATTCTGGTCCACCACTTGTCATTAGTTTTGAAGAAACAAAGTAAGTGTACTTAAAAAAATATTTTAATGACAGTTTGTTTGACTGTTACAGGTCCGATATCGTAAAAATATGATTGGTCAATCACTAAAATGATATTTTAGATTTATTTGCATTATTCAATTAGATTAATGAATTTTTTTTTGTGTGTTATTTATTAGTTTTGAAAAATGAGGCCCATGTAAATTATAACTGTTCTATAAATTATTCAAATATTTATTTACTTATTTCCGGATATTTTGTTACATTTTGACACTTTAGTGCTTTCAAAGCAACCGATTCTCTTAACTAATTCTCAAGTCATTTTCAGAGCTTTCATTCAGTTTCCATGGAAGAATAATACAAGATATGAACATAAAGTACATCAAGCTGTTTACATGGCAATTAAATTAAGGTTTGTTTGATTTGGGTTTTTTGTTACATCAGCTGTGAAAAAAGGCTTGACAATTTGAAATTTACTGTTAATCATCATAGAAATGTATGATACTGAAGAAGCTATTTAGATACAGTTTGATTAACATTTCAATAAGGAATATTTTTGTCTTAATGGCAGCTTAATTTCAAATAGCTGGAGCTATGTTCCACAATAAATTTTAAACATATATAACAGAAGTTTTCAAACTGGGGGCAATGTTGAAATTTTTGTGAAATGATGTGGGCCTTCATAGTCTAGCATAAAATGTTCTGAAAAAGATTGCAGGGATCATCATGAAATAGTAAGAATGTAATGGGTAATCAGAAGAACAGGTTGAAAAACTCTGATATATAATTAATGGACCACAATTAAATAGTTGTTGTAATGTACATCTATTTGATATTTAAGATTATTAAGAATACCTATAGAAGTAGAAGTTTATAATAGAGATGATGCTCAATTATTAATGAAACAGTTACAAGATGCTAAAGATGATGCTATTGAAGATGGTAGACTTCGCACAAACAGGTACATGTAGTTATTTATAGATATAGGCCTTGAAATAATGTGGCCAGGCATGTGATGGAGTGGATTTCCTGTCGTATGTAGCATTTAGTGACAAAAATTAGCTAATATGAATTAATATAATCTAGCGAATAGGCATTACTTGAAATTATGTCAATATTTGATAATAATAATAATAATTGAAAAAGCTTTAAAGATATCAATTAGGTAGATTCCTTTTGTTTCATGATTATTTGAAGGCTAAAATTTCTATTTCGTCAATTTTTTTTTAAATTTTCATTTAAAATACAGAACTGTTTGGATAAGAAAATTATTAATTCATTTTCCTTTTTCTTCTCTGTTATTGTAGAGTTATGGCATCAGAAAGTGTTTTTGGTGAACAAATACAAACAGATTCACTAGTTGTCCCTCCACCAGGACCTGAAGAGTTATTCTGTACTATGTGTGTTACTGAGGTAAGTGTAAGATAAATGCAGATGAAAGTGTTTCATGTCATATTTTGATCATAGAAAATATTTCTTAAAATTGAGTACGCTTGAATTTTGTCCTGTTGTATCTTGGTTATGCTAATACAGCTAAAAACTCTTTTACCCAAATATTCCATATTTCCCAGAAATTAGTTGAGAAAGATTTCTTTAATAAAGCATTTGATTTTAGAATTCATAGATAATGAATATCAGGTTGATAAATATTTGATGATTGTTTGCAGACATGCTTTGTCCAGACTAATCATAGATATTTTGATTGTAATCGAAGTAAACTACATATATACATTTCGATTGAAATCTATTCTATTTGATATTTAAAGGTTATAGAATGTGGTCACTTTTGGATTCAGTATGTAAATTCTCAAAGATTTCAAGAATTAAAATATATACAAGATTCTTTAAATGTTAATAATGGACAGAATTTAGAAGTGAGTATTTATTTATTATTTAATTACTAGCTTGAATCAACTCTAATTCTTTGACTAGATTAGACTTCTGCTATCCATGGCTTTGTTTTTAGATTTTTATATTAAGACTTTATGTTGCAATAGTTTTCAAAGATCTATTGATAGTCAGAAATCGAAGAAAAATCCTTGTAGTTTTCAACTCATTGCACTGTACATTCCTTTTCACTACCCCTGATCAGGAGCAGAATAGTAGAACGGTCATTTCATCTGAGTCCTTTGACTTATGTAACATAGATATACTATAATGTAATTGAATGACACAGAAATGATATAATATATATATTATGTGTTTTAGCCTCTAACAGGATTATTAAAACCAGGAATGTATTGTGCAGCACCGTTCAAAGAGAACGATTCTGTAGCATATTATCGTGGACGTATAGAATCTATAGATAATCAAAGTGATCCAACAGGTCATAAAACTAAAGTTCAGGTATGTCATTTAATATGTGCTTTTTGTGTCAGCAGGCTTGATTTTTCCTGCATATCTCAAAACAGACTCTTGATTAAGATTTGTTTTCTAGGCATGAACATAAAACGACTCAAATGTGAGGGAATTTGTTAAAGAAAATGCCAAATGCGGAAACAGTTTTTGCTGAAATAGACACCAATGCAGTAAAGACCAAAACATGGAGGATATGCTTATTTATAAACAAGCACTAACTAATATGCATCTATTTATATAGCAATATGTAACATCAACTATGGACAATTATTTATGTAGCTGGTAGCCATGTTTTCAATCAATGTATTTCTAGGTATTTTTTGTTGACTATGGTAATACTCAAATAACACCAAGAGCTTTATTAAGGGTTTTACCAGATGCATTTTTAAGCGTTCCATTTCAGGTGAGAATATAACACAATAAATAAGATTTTAGTTTGATAAATTTATATACACATCCTCTAAATGTATACTTCCAGTAAACTAAGCTAGTTTGCGAATAGCTTGACGTCATTTGTTAATTATCAGGAAAATGGTGAACTTTTTTTTTTTAACTCTGTCTCTATGTGAAAGTTTCACCTCAAAAAGACCTGGCTCTTACTGTTGAGCCTACTTATGTGGTTAGTCCAGTTAAATATGAAGATTTCTATTCTGTTTTGATGTTATTGTTCTAGGCAGTGGAGTGTTTTTTAAGTGGAATTCGGCCGTCTGCTGTTAAATGTCCAGATGGAGTATGGAGTAGAGAAGCTAATAATAAATTCAGAGAGAAAGTTCTTGGTAGAAATATGTTTGCTCAGGTTATTATTCAGATTTCATTTCATTATTATGTGTGGTTATTTTATTGTCACAAATCTTTACTTAACAACTGCGCTACATTGATTTGCCTTGATATGTATTGATACGCTATATCATTATGTGACAAACTACAGTTTATCAAAAGATAGTGGACCACAGCCATATACGGCCACCACGGCATGCGGATGGTAAAAAGGAAACATCCGTTTTAAGTTTCGTGATAATCGGTTGAAAACTAAGAGAGTAATAGCATATTTAAGATTTTGGGGCAAGGGCAATAACTCTGCTTCTAACAGTCGAAAATAGCTCAAATTCAAACTTGATCTTCGTTTTATGAATATGTATACACATACCGAATTTCATTTGATTCCATCAAAAAATCTAGTTTTTAGAGCGTTTACAAGCAAATGTTAACGGACAGACGGACAGTGGTGTCGACAATATACGTCCACATATAGCGATGTGGGCATATAAAAATTAAAGGGAGAAAGGAGTGGTAATGAAAACGTAAATATTAGGTGTGGCTTGAAAACTATGAAATTTAGGAATAAACAATAATTCTGGTCATTTTCTACAGATATTCTCAGTAGTAAGAGATGCTATAAGAGTAGAATTAATAGAAAAACAAGCCAATGGTTTTGAATACAGTATAAATCAAGAATTGATACGAAGAGGATTTGCAGACCAAGCTGAAGAATCTTATTTATCAAAGGTTAGTTTTGAATGTATTAAAGCTGCTATATTGCTCATATGTCCTAATTAGTAATAAACTTTACTTTCTAGAAATGAAATCAGATCTGTAAATGATATACACAAAAGGTACCTGTACTATATAACATGAAATTCCTTCTTTCCAGCAAAATCATGATGCCAGAGAATTAGAAAGAATACAATTATCTACTAATACAACATTAGATCAAGATATAGCAGCTAAACAGGGCTTTCTATCAATTCAACTTAATACAGATAAAAATATCAGAAAACGGGGAAAAAGGGTTAGTGATCTAAATACATCTGTTTAAAGATTGAGAATTTGTTTATTAACTACACTAATGGCTACATTTTCAAATATTGTCTCAAGTCAGATATTTATTCTTAAGAGAAAGCATGAATTAAGTGTTAATCCTTTCAATAGGCTAATTGGAATCAGTTGAACCAAACTGAACTGATGGTAGTTTTAACTTAAATTTACTATCCTTTAGCAAGCAGTTGTTATTGAATTGGCTGGGATAAGTTTTCCTTCCATATTTGCTTCATCATTATTCCATTTTTTTGTCTTTTTTTAGATTCGTCTTGTAGGACCACACAGTCCACTAGAAATGGCTTTTGCAAATATGACTTCACTGGGTAGATTAAGGTAAGAGACTTATTTATGGTTGTTCTGTCATGTGGTTTGCACTGAAATTCAAAACTCGCATTAATGCATGGCTGATTTTTCTATTGTATAGGGTATCAAGAATAGATCAAGACAGTGTCAACTCTGTTGCTATAGATGATGAACCTCAAAATAAACAATCTAGGATGATGGTGGCTTCATTTGTTGGTTTGGATCCATCTGGTAACAAGATGATAGCTAGAGATACAACTATCATGCCTTTAATAGATGGTTTACCTGCTTTAATTACATTATTATTTACTCCAGTAGCAGAATTAAGGTAGGTTTAATTGTTTGCACATTGAAAGTTGGATTTCAACTTGTTATTGTTTTGTTGTTAACAGGAGTTGTAATGATCTGAACTTGAAATTTTGTCTAAGTTATGATTCTGGTTTTAAAATTGATTCAGTCCATATTAGCATGAAAATAAATGTTCATGGTACAGTGCCTGCTTTCAAACAGTTTTAGAAAAAGCTCACTTTAAGCATTTGTACTGCAGTTAGCACTCATTCTATCAGAATGAGCTCATAGGCAAAACATGAACACAACTTGTCCACTTAATTTTCAGATAGCTTTATAAGTAATAAACACAATAGAAGTCTGGCATGTAGGCCTATAGTTTGAATTGAAAAGTTTGGAAACCGACCTGAATGTGTATAAAAAACATCTTTGTTCCACTATACAGCCCTCAAAGCCCAAAGAAAATGTATCTTATAGTCAGTATATTATTAATATATTGTAGAACTGATAAAAGAAGAGAAAGATATATTGGTGCTCTATGTGGTTTAGGTTATGATACACACACTGGTTATGCTATATTACCTGATCATGATATAGAACTCACATTTGATACTAAAATTGATATTAATGATATCTCTAAGGTAGGCCAGATACTTTTTTTTTCAACTAAAATGTTCAATGATGATGGTTTGAAAAGGTTTAAAAGGACCCAAGATGTGTGAATAGATGTTATATCAAAATATTTTCATAACATAACCCTACTATTGCAAAACTGTTCTTTCCACACTGTAAAGATGTTTTCTATGCTTTTTATGTGTATTGGGGCTAATTGTGTCATCTATTTGCATCATTCTAATAACGTCAGTTGTCTGTGGTTCCTGTTATTATAGAAATTCTTAATGCAAATGAATATTTTATCTGTAGCAATGTAGCGATGTAAAAAGCCAAAAAAAAGCTTTATTTAGGGGAATTGCAAGACTGACAGAAAATTTGAATGGTACAAATAGATGATTTTGAATTAAATTTCCATCTATGCAGTTTTTACAAACCAAATGAGAATGTAGATTTTGAGAAAGCATTGAGAAATCTTTTGGCATTAAAATCAATATACATATATAAAAGATATATTTCAGAGTGAATAAATATAAAATATGTTGTGTTGTAGATCAATGGTATAAGAATGGCCATTAATTTAGCAATTGGTAATCAGTCAACTGTAGCCGGATGGGGACCTGATGCTGTATTTAGATTACAGAAAAAAGCTAGAGAAAATATGATTCAGTAAGCAGTACTTTTTATCACCACAATCAAATTCCTAAATCTTGAATGATATTTTTACTAGAGAAACTTAGATTACCTTTTGACTCTTGCTCTCACTTTCAACCAATAACTTTAAAGCTAAGAAGATTGCCATTACATTTTTGACTATTGACTGAAAAGTAGGCATTAAACAAAGTACGTTTCCACTTTGCATACATCTAATCTGTCTTTGTAATTTGAAAGAGAATATCTTGAAATGTGAAAGAGTTTTAGGTACTGTGGTAATTAACTTCCTTATCTTATCCCTAGGTTGATACAGAAAAGAAGGGAACCAATGGAACCATATGATTATGAAAGAGCTTATTCCTGGAACATGGTAAGTAATCCACAATAATGCACTGAAACCACAGGAGGAATTTCATGGTAAAAATAAGGAAGGCAAGAAAGCAATACAATACATAATAAATTTACATATCAATATAAGATAATGCTATAGAATTTCATGTTTTATAGATGTTTGTAAAGGTAGATTCCCAATCATTGTTATACTTATAGTCAAACACAGATGTCCCTTTCAAACATAAAAACAAGCTGTCTACTTTATAAAAATGAATAGTAATAAAGTAAAAAACGGATGAATCAATAAGATTCTTTCATCTTATCAGTGCATTGTGTCTGATAAAATAATCGCAAAATATCAACAAGATTATTTATCAGCCTCCTTTTAATAATAAATGATAAAGAATTCCTCTGTATATAAGAAATGGTGTCATAATTTGATTTTTTGATATATTTTTCACTGTTAGTGAATCAAATCTCAACTTACATAATCGTTACAGCCTTGGCAATCATTATAATTATTTCAGGTTGATGAAGCCAATATTTTGTCTCATGACTTACCTATAGATGAAGATTACTCCATGTTGAATCCACACAGTGGTATTGTTTTAATAGAAGAGGAAACAAGAGAATCTGATGAACTTAAGAAACATTTAGAAGTTTTATATGAATTCTCTAGAAGGTAGGCTAAAATAATTAATGTAATAGTTGTTATGTTAAAATAGGATTTAGTAACTAATAGCCTGAAAATTTTGAATTTTTCACTTTTAATGTAATATGATCTGGGTTTAATTTTTTCCAGAAAAATGCTATCCAGTTTGTCTAGTATTCTGTCTTTTAAAGCTTATTAAACAAGATATATAAATATTCCTTTCAACAATTTGATTATAATTGTCATTGACGTATTTCAAGTACCAAATCTTCTGAACAAGAAGCTAGCAGAGAATTACATATTTTTTTCTCTTTTCAGCCATAGACGTGAACCAATAAAATGCCAGTTATGTAACGTAACTTGTCAGACACCTCAACTTCTTGCTCTACATTTACAAACACAAGCCCATACAAATCGTGAACAAAAACTTTACAGTATGTATGGTAACTAGTACAGTAACTACTGGTAGTAACTTATATGTTTAAATGCTCACATTTCAAGTTCTAGACCTCCGTCCATAATTTCCGTTAAACCTCATTTTTTTTTTTCTCTTTGAAAAGTAAAATAACCAAATGTGAAGCACATTTGTTGCCATAATGATATCAAGGAGATTCTGAAGATTTCGTGTTTTAAGTTACATGAGTATCTTTATACATGGATGAAAGTTAAAATGAGATTTCTTCAAATCATTGTCATAATAAGTCATTCCATCATTATGTTAATTCATTTTATATAAAACCTCTTTTTGAGAATATGGTGACTTTCCAAGGTTTCCACAATATGATCTCCTCTAACACTTGTATTTTTTATTATTGTGCAGTTATTCATACTGCTATCATACTTCTAGTCATTTTGTTATTCATATACTTCATTATTTTATCAGTTAATTGTATGTATGCTTATTTGGAAATGTTTTCAAACGTAAGCACTAATAGAACTGTATTTTGAGGTACTTCTTAAAGAGAATTTTTAAATATTATATGTGTATCGGGGACACTAAAAGCATCAATTTACACCATTCCAATTTTTCGATCAGATATATGTGCTTCCTTTAATTCCACTAAAACTAAGAATTTTGATGACGTTACTAATAGCAAAAATTGTTTGCGATTATTGACAATAATCCTTTGTTTACATCTGAAAATATCGAAATCTTGTTATGTCTTTCTGAGGTTTGTTTATTTGTTTTGTTACAGTGTTTGTTCTTCATATATATATTTATTAATGACATTTACTTAGTTCCAAGATATGGAAATAAACCTTGTTTATATTTTGTACAAGTTTTGGCTGTGTAGAACCACGGTATATATATACTGTATATTTAAGTTTGTAAGAATTAAAAAAATTCATCAATTACTTCTTGTCTGTCTATAAAAAAGTATTGGTAGCAGTTGTAGAGAGGAGATTGTTGTTACTTGCTATGAATCAGCATCGCACAACTTAAGAACTGAAAGTCAAATTTTAATTCTGTAATTGTTGAAGCAGTTGAACGTTAAGCGGGCTTTGAATCTGGACTTACAGCTGAATTTCAGCTCCATCAAAGGAAAGGATCTGGTAAAATGCGAGGTGCTTGTGTCAAATGCTGAGGCAAAATCACCTAATTCAGAAGCGCTTCAGGTCCAATGTAGAATCAGACTTTAATATTACATTTACAATTTAATAAACCTGTTTTATAGTAAAGTGATGATCAGTATTCAATTACCCATTACTAATAAATTTAATAGGTACAAACTGATCATTTCAATCCAGGAAAACAAAGACTTAAACATAGCATTTTAATTAGATTTAATTTATATTTTTGTAGTTCCACATATTTTGAAATGTCTTCCATGACCTTTGGCAGTTTTGAAATATTTATGACATACACTGCACTCATAATTTAAATACTGATGCATATATTGGTGTTTTTCAAACCAGTCTTTCTTCCGAAACATGGCATTACAGAATGGTTTACAGCATTTCAATATCATTTTATCAGATGCAACATATTCTGAATGGCTTTTTACATGCTTTTCATATTTATTAACTTTAGAGAAAGTTTTATTACAATATCCACACTTCAAATCTTTTCCCTTTCGCGGCTTGTCACCATGAGTTTGAAAATGGTTGAGGAAATCATCAGAGAGAATCACACACTCATAATTACATATATCACACACGTACCTGACTATATCATTTTTCTGTTCATGCATTCGCATATGCATAGTCACCCCATTCTTCGAGTCAAACCAACGACCACAATCAACACATTCTAAACCAGTTTTCTCATCATCATTCTTCACAGGTTCCGTTGAATCTTCAACAGCAGGTTTATACAAAGAAGTTCTGCATCGTAAGCAAACTATGTCGTCAATTAATCTATTCTCTTTTGTTGGAGTTAAACAAATTTTCTGTTTACAGAACTCACAATGCTTAATAATACTTCCATCAGATGATTTCTTTTTTATTTTATGATACTTTTCCTTATGTATAGTGACAGCTTTAGTTGAGAACAGAACTTTCTTACATTCATCACACACGAATCTCCCTGTTACATTTTCTGAATCACTTTCTTTTTCATGATCCAAGTCTGATGTCTCACTTGTGCAACTGATGTCAGATTTCTGTGAGGCAGGATTCTCTTTTGCCTTTCTTACATTTTGACTGCTTTTGGTTTTAGACCTCTTGATTTTAAAGTCCATATTTAATTATAAGCCTCCTGATTCTTGACACAACTGATAACTGAAACAAAATTAAACAAAGACCCCTGTTAGTATAATTCTCCACAAACATTTAGAAATTTAAACATATGTGGTCCGGACTTCCATTTGACCAAGGCACAATCTTTACAGAATCTCATTTTGCCAATTTGAATTTGTTTTTTGTAAGAATTGAAATATCAATTTTAATATAAGTAGGCCAATTTAAAATAAGTTTTTTTTTATTGGCAACCCATCTAGAAAATAGTCCATTCCAAATGTGGGTCATTTTCATGGAAAATTCTGTGTACAAGTGACAAATCGATGGTTAGGCAAAAGTTGGAATGGTGTACACACTTAATTTCTAAAGACAGGCATGAAAGTAGTCTCTCCTATCCAGCCAAACTTTATTTACGAACAGTTTGCAAAGACGAGACCGAGACTAGCATGGAAGGGTAACAAAATTGACCTTCAACATTAAAGAGCATTTATTCATGGGAGGTAATTAAGCAGCTACAGACGACAAATAGTGTCATTTAAAAAAAAGACGAAAATAAGGATCTAACAAGAACAATCTGAACACGAATATTTAGTCCTTGGAACTCACTACCCATTCTCTGTATATGGTATTGGAATGACACGTTGTTCTTTCTTCTTGCTGTCTGTTGCAATTCTTCTTGCTGCCTAGCTGTTGCAATTCATCCGAGAATATTAACTGAACAGGATAATCATCACAAGTGCGTGGGAAGTGGCAACGTAGGCCTATGCGCCCGGGCTATATACGCCTTATACAGAATCGGGTTTTACACGGCCAATCTTCTTAAACTAAGATCTATGTAAAGCCTTTCTACATTCTCCCCGTAAAGTGTAGTCTTTAGTTTTCATGGAACTTGGCAAATTATGAAGGTGATGTTATGAGCTGTAGCCTTCTGCAAAATTCAAATAAAAAGTTAATTTCTTTTGATTCAAAATTGAAAAAGGTTTAGTCCAACCGATCATCATAACACTTGTTTATGTTTCTGTTTTAATATGATGATTGTTGATATGAAATGAATGGAGTTTTACGTTATCTGTACCGTGTGGGCTAATGAAGACGGGCAATGTCATGCAGGGTACAATGAGGGAAATTTTGCCAGGTCAGTGGCATTGGCCTGCTCATTTTTGATTTCCAACTGCTGGGGGATCTATAACTTGCACAACCTGCAGCACACAGGGCCTGGGTTTATTGTCCCATCACGACGCTTTCTCCATGTAAACTCATCTTACCTGCATCACTGACAGGGGGAAAGCGGGTTGAAAAATCCGAAGGCAATATCTCGACCTATGCTGGGATTGGACACTGGACCTTCAGGTTATCCAGGAAACGTTTAACTCACTGAGTCACCAGCTCCCTTTACAATTGTTCTATTTGAGCACTATTTGAACAGTGATTTTTTTTACTATTGCATAGATGTGATATTCAAACCGGAAGTGCCTGATAAATATGAGCTGCGTTTTCCACGCTTTCAAGGAAACAGACTGATATTGGCATATATGAATGATATGTTAAGCCAACAACTGGAAGCAAGTCCCATGTTTCTAGATGATAAATGCCGCCAAGCAGTTAATATAAACACTAGAAATCTTTCAAGATTCCAAGAAGCACTTTTCTCTGACATCTGAGATAGTAATACCGATTTCGAGAGGTAACTTTGATAGATGAGTTGTATCACAGCCCACTCGACATTCATATTAATGTACACTATAGTAATAATAGGTTATATAAGGAGATAGATGCTGGCAATTCAATGTCATTAGGACAGGAAATCATGACGTTCAAATTACTCTTATAACATCCTCTTCAATTTGATGAGTAGAACATCTAGAAATCAAAGTCCATTGAAAAAACAATAACCTTGAGAGAATCTAGTTTCAGCTTTAAGTGCAATGAACCTTCAATTGGGATTCCATCTAAGGGAAGCATGGAGGTATATGGGAGATCTTTTTTTTTTATTCGAGGCCTCGTCCACATTTATCTGCTCGCTGTAAAATGATCTTAAAGGTACATTCATTTTGATAACGCTAGACAAGGTTCGTCAGGATGTGAAAACAATACGGATGCAGAGAATCCAAAGGTTTGGGAACCCAATGTTTACAGGGAACGCGAGCTGGGTTAAGACCATCATGAGACTGTTTAGTTGTACCCTTAAAAGGAATAAAAAAAAATTGACGAGACGTTGTACAACATCATTTAGCCCCCTCCCCTAAAGTGATTTATAGTTCTGTCATGAATCAAGATAATGAATGAGTATACCGTTACCATTTGGCCTATAAGATTGTTACCATCCGTTTATTACTGAAGTGATGATACGTGTGCGAAGATGTGTCGAACGTGCTATTCGTGGGAACTTGATGACGTAATGTGAAATATTGAAATTGTGGCCAGCATTGTGAAGTGTTAGAAATGAATATGAATGAGTGGAGAGGAAATACTATATAATAGGAGCTATCACGAGTGATTAAATTTTAACAATCCTTAGAAAAACGTTCGCAAATTTTTATTAAAACAGGACACTAACCAAAAAGCAGTAAGTTTTTACTTTTGTTACAGCAATATACTTTTTTCATAGAATAAGTTTGTTTTTAGTTTAGTATTTTTGTATGCGATGAGGGGGATTTAAATCAAACTTTAAGCGAAAAATAAATATATGGGCACTTGGTTTAAAACAATATACAAACTTGAAGTTTCTGTTTTAGCCAAATGTAAATAAAATTAAGCAAATAAAATGCATATTACTTTTTAACATTTAAGTGGAGGTATCAAACACTCCTGAAAAAAAAACGGAAACAAAAATAACCTAATTATGTATCTCAGTACTATATTTAGTTTCTTTGAAATGGAATTTCTGGAAGTCTGGTTATTGTCAGTTCACACTACATATCTTTCGTGTTCACTGTAAACAATTTATACTCCAAGTTTATATTATTAAATCACATAATGTACAGTATACGTAACTTTGTTTAAAAGGTATATCGACTCCGTACCTGGGATTTTCATTATGGATGATCTGACCTTCGAAAGTGTAGAACAACCTATAAAAAGCATGTTCAAGAACGAGGTACACGCCACAGTTTATTTCATGCGTAAGACTTTGATATTGCAGAAACTTGAAACTTTGGACGGGCAACCGGGCTCAGTTATCTGTCACTCAAACACATCGAAACTTCTGAATATACTGATTCTATATTTTAGGTATGTTATTCAAATATCTTCTATTGGTTACCATTATCTCTATAGTCAATACCAAAGAAAGAAGAAGGAAACCTCCTGCAAAAGTGCTAGAAAGGAATGGAACCGAAACGTTTTACGCCAAGGTTGTATCGGACCATATTAGGTATTGTACAAATGGTCGAGTGTGCGAGAACAGAAGATATAAGACATGTGATGTTTGTGAACAATGTTATTGTGATGAAGCTTGTTTTGAGTTCGGTGATTGTTGTCCCGATAAAGGTTTGCGTCAATCGCATCCACGAAATCAAGATTTGGAATGTGTGAGTTCACTAGTAGAAAGTTTGTATCCATCAGACATTTTTGATACAAAAAAGGATATTGAAGATAAATATGCCATGATAGTAAGTTGTCCCCATGAGGATTCCAATCTTCAATTTAACTGTTACAATTCTATAACTTTACCAGTTTCCTCTACCGATAACTCTACAACTTTCAGAAATAAACATTGCGCCACTTGCCATAACATCACCAACATTCGACCTTGGCAGATATCACTACAATGTTCAGTTTCTGGTCCTAAAGACTTTAAATCTACATCTGAGCTTATCGAGGAAATCATAAATACCCAGAATTGTACCATAAAGTTCCAAGCACCAGATGGTGTGACAGAAAGAAAATGTTTCTTGAAGGAAGATACAATATCACAGTGTAATGTAACTGGTTTGTGGCCTCAATATGACGAGTTCCTAGAGAAAGCGTGTAGTAGTTACCTGACGGTCAAAGAAGTAGATAATCAGACGTATAGGAATCCATTTTGTTTTATATGTAATACTGATCAGCCTCGTCAGATGTTTACCCAGTCACCATGTAAAAGACGACCTCTAGGACTACCTCCATCTTTTACAGCTTTATTAGATTTCAGTGATCTGTTACACGATAAAGATGAAGTGATTAAATCACAGTGTCCACCTCAAACTATATATGATCCAGGCAAGGTAAGAGGTCAGTCTTTTTCAGCTTGAAGACTTTTTACACCTAATGAATAAAAACCATTAGTTTGGCAGGTATCGTTAGTGAGACGGATGTTACGATGAACAGATATTAAGATAGTGCGCTTAACTTAACCAAAGACATAAAAATCCCTAGATTTACCTTTTGAGTTATTACCCTTTAGAAAACATTAAACATAAACATCACAATTTGTGAACGCAATGGTTCTAAAATTCCAATGGGGTAAAGCTGCTATGAAAGTTGCTACTGTTTTGGATGACCATAAGTTCAATGTGGGTTGATCAATTAATAATTGGTTTATAATATTATATTTCAGAAAATATGTCGTCAGATTACCTGTTCTTTTGGTCGTGAATTAAACAATGGTACGTGTCGATCATTCTTGGGTAAATCCAGGGGTACTGCATATAAATTGTATTTTAGTCTTAACCTAGACGAAGAGATCCCATTGTCCGGTTCTGAAGGTCTTCTGGATGATTTACCAGCTAGTCTAAAAGCTTATTTTGCTTCCACTTATCTAATAGAAGCGAATCATCACGGTGAGGTGTTTGCTTTCAATAGAACAAGCCAGTATGGTAACTGTTCAGACTCCACTAAACAGATCCTCTTTTCCACTACTTTAGTTACCGTAAAAGATGTGTATCAGGATGAGTTTGAATCCAGATTGTTATCCATGAGGAACATGTCCTTCTGGCTCTACAATGGGATCCGGGAATTCAACTTTACGACCAGTGTTAGTATGGAAGCTGGAAACCTGGAACAAACAAATCAGAAATCGAATTCTGCATTTTGTACAATTTCAAGAACAGTTTCATACGACACCGATTCTTTTGATAGAAATTATACACCAGTGGATGGACTTCTTCTTTGTCCACAAATCATTCTGGAAACCGATGAATTCTTTGTTGACCAGGATGCTGGATTATATCTGGATTGGAAATCAGAGCCAATTGAACACGACAACTTTCAGGTGGTAGATGACAACAAGGTTAAAATATGTTTGCGTGACTTTAAACCAAACGCGAGAGAAATCCTCGATGGTAGCTTGAGAAAGCAGCCGTCCTTTGCTGAATCTATTGTATCAATGGTCTGTACTTCGTTATCTCTGTTATGTCTTTTCATTTCGTTTGTTGTGTATTGTGCATTTCGACCATTAAGGAGCTTGCCGGGTAAAAACAACATGAATCTCATAGTAAGTCTTTTTCTGGCACAATTACTGTATCTTGTCGGAGCAGGACGAACTGAAATAGTAGGCGTCTGTGAAGCTATGGCAATATTTATCCATTACTTTTGGCTCGCAGCGTTCTGTGCGATGAATGTGTGTTCGTTTCATATGTTTCGTGTATTCACGAGTATGAGATGCCGGGATGATGAAAGTGATATGAGAAGAAGATTTTTACAGTACAGTATTTATATTTATGGAATGCCGGCTGTGTTAGTGACTATAACCTTAGTAACCTATATAGTGTCTACTGATGGATCAGATATTGGATATGGAGGAGCTATCTGTTTTTTAGCATCTGATATAGCTATAGCCTTAGCATTCGGTATCCCGGTGGCTATAACCATTGTGTCGAATTCGTTATTCTTCATTATAACTTTACGTTCCATTCGAAACCGCCCAAAAATAGAAAAAAGCAAACAGGACGAGCAACACGCCACTGTCTATATAAAGTTATCAACACTTACTGGAATAACATGGACTCTTGGGTTTCTGGCAATAATTACAGGAAATCAGGTTTTATCTTATTTATTTATACTGATCAATGCCAGTCAGGGTATTTTTCTATTTATTTCATTTGTATGGAATGAAAGAGTCAAGAAATTAATTTCCCAAAATAGCCGTGAAAGTGGTATTTACAGTCGTACTGGAACTGCTAAAACAAATGTCAATAACGCAGTGAATTCAGTAGCCGCTGGCATGGACTGCAGATTAAAAGTTCACCATAAATAAGTTAAAGTTGTTTGATGGACGCTATGATGTATGCTACGGTTAATTTGAATCTGTTGTTTTACTTATGAAATGACTTTGTATTAATTATGCTTATCTGGCTTCTATAACCTTACCGTGCTTAAACGTCGAAATTAAAAATTGTGGTCCCTAATATTGTGGTCTCTGTATAATTGTGCAATATTTTGTTTATTATTCATAATGTAAATAATTGTTTAACCTATTGAACTAAATTGTTTACTCTATTTTTATTACTTGTATAAATATCTAATATCACCTAAGCTTATAGAGTACCACGTTCTGTTATCATGTAAATATATGTCAGGAGCTCGAAAGAGAATTCCAACATTACTCTCGGTTAAGATTTATATTGGTCTTAATTGTCCAGTCTTATGATACTATTCTACATAATAACTATACACTCTGCAGACTGGATCTAACCTTGATCAAATGTAACTACATGTACTACAATTGTTCTATGATTCTACCTTAGAATAGATACAAATATCCAACAAGACATCAATATGTGCATTGAAAGGCCAATAACCCAGTGAAGCCAAATTGTAAGCTATTTTTATGGCAAGCTAAATGCGTTAAAAATATAAAGAATCCGATCTCAAAATATTCGTCGGATATAGCTTGTATTATGTCCGTTTTCAGGGTCACAATTTAACAAATGCATTAATGATACAAAAACATTTAATTTTTTAATTAATATTCTTTCCTCACCTCACAGAACACAATGTATCTACAGAGTATAATATTCTATACATTTATATTGAAGATCTGGAATTGTCTTCCTTTTACTTAAAACAATCTCACTCTAAAGAAATAACATCAACATAAGGAAAAATAATATGAAATATATAAATAATATAATTCAAAATAAAATATTGCACTTGATTGGCCATTTTCGGGAATTGAATATAATTTAAATAGTCTTTAGAAGTACTAGAAATGAACAAAAATGTCTCTAGTAGGAATTTGAACATTCCATAAATATACTTGAGCGTACTATACGTTAAAGGGGCTGAGACTCTGCCATTTTAATAGTCTCTGTCCCTTTAAAGTATAGTACGCTCAAGTATATGGAATGTTATTTAAGTCGAATATGGCGTTATTATACATTAAAATTAATACAATAACAAAATATTTTCACTGTTAATGGTACTCAATACATCAATTGTAGGGCCACAAAGAAATAAAAGTAATATTGATAGAAGAAAATGTAGAAGCCATTTAGAGTTCGTTTGATTACAGGACTTTTACTGGTTGTTATTTAAGTAATCAACATTCCTTTAATTTTTGATTGACAATTATCTTATGATAATAATTAAAAGCTAAAATGGAACTATTTAAATCAGAAAAAAGCACAGACTTGTTGTATTACTGAAGAAACTAAATGCTGAATACATTATTCTTCAATTTTTTGCTGTAGGGTTGGCGGGATAGTGGTGGGGGTACGTTCAAACAGCAAACCATTATTGGCATCGTACATAGCATATGTATGCTATATCCAACCTTCTGGGAAAATACTCGCGTGTCCATCAGCAGTTACAGACAGTTCTCAAAAGAATTCATATCACAGGTCAATAACGACTAACTATTATGTACAATCCTTGGACAGTCAAAGTCACTTAATAATTTTAACTAGAATATACCACGAATTTATGTATGTGTTGGACATTTTCAAACTGTATCACACCTATCTTCGTGATATACACACAGATGTATAGAATGTTCATGTACTGGTAAACATTAAATAAATACAACAATATTTGTGAAAAACAACATCAGATTCTGTAACCCTCAAATCCACAGGATTTCATCAAAGGAAATTTGTCATTTCTTAAGTCTTTCACTGATTTAGTTGATATATAACACATCTTATCATAAACATTGAGGCAATGTTTATCTATTTTAAATGATGATGCTGAGGCGATCCGTTTTCTCCATCTATAAGCAGCCAGTTTCGAATTTGTTCGCACTGAACAACCGACGTTACAAGAATTTTTCTTTCCAACTCTCCCTTGGATAAATTCTAGATTTTTTAGTGTCATGTTAAATTTCAGAAACTTGAACATCTCTTTAGTTTTTTTCATTGGTTGAAAGGCGAGAGATTCGTACCGTACAACTTTTATTCTATTAGGAAATAATGCATGAAGTTTTCTGATCACTTTTATTTCATTGTCCATAGATTCACATATTCGTTGAGCAGCATAACCAACTCTAGTGAAAGAAAAACTTTTAAAGTTCATAATCTGAGAGCTGATCGTGCCTCTTGGATCTCGAATTAAATATATCACATACAGTTGAGGGTCGGTTAACATTTGGTTATGCAGAATTGATATTGGATATCTGATGGTCTTGATCAAAATTTTGGATTTTTCGCGACATTTTGATTCAAAGTCCTTGATACACGTAGATACAGAGTTGTTGGAATGCTTGAGACAATTGGTAAAATTCCATGTTGATGGTCGAAGAAAAAGTAAGGGGTTTTGTAATGCTGGTAAAGGTAAATGGGATATATTACAGTTAAAAAAGGATTTGATCACATTATAAACCTCTTCTTTATACGATGTCATATTTGGTTTGACACTGAAAAAGAAAGGAAAAACCGAACTGAATATCAACAGCACTATTCTACTGAGACCACTGTAAAGTTGTTACTTGCACTCCACTCCTATAATATGATCTGAAGATATTTCTATGGACCGCATGTATTCAATTTAACCAATATTGACATCCTGTTCAGAAAGAACTTGCTACCATATTTGGGTAATAGAAAAACGGGGATATAGACAGAACTAGAACTGCTGATGCAAACCACACAGAAGGTATAAATGAAATATATCAAGATCTGTGTTTTAACGGACTGCATACGATACGATTATTGTCATGGGTTGTGTTTGTACGACGACATAGACTATTGTTAAACGGTTAGGAAGTAACTTAAGAAAACTAAATCACTTACTTTCTGTCTTTAATACCATTATCAGTAATTAATAAATCTTTACCAGTATGTCTTATACATGTTTTATATAGAGGTTCAAATATATAGAACACATCTGAATTAGAACTCAAAATATCAGCAGTAAATGTACTTCCACTGCGTCCATGAGTTATAAGTAGTATCTTTTGACGCTTATCATTTTCATTTGGTATAACGGGAAGTTTACTGGTTTGAAAAACTCTCCAAAACTCCGTAAAATATCCAGAGCTCAGAGGTGCTGCAAAATACAAAAAAAGTATATACTAAAAAATAAAGTGCCTTTCAAGGTAGCTTTAAAAATATTTTTTTATATTATACTTCATAAAAATTATGCTTATATCTGATTTTTCAAGCCTCTCTGGTTCCGGGGAAATCAGGTCTATTGTATATAATGAGATAGCACAATGGTATTATGTATTCTGTACTAACCTGTATGTTGTTCTATATGATTTCTGGCCACAAGTATCATAATCAAAGTCATTATTGAAATAGTTATTAGAAATTTCTTTTTACATTTTGGTAAACAGCACTTGACACAAATCTTCCTTACCTGGAATACATAATACGTAAAATACAGACTGCACAAAAGCGACATGTCGCTATAGGTCGTAATAGATACAGATAGATTTGCTCTTTAATACTACATTGTTAGTAAATGAAATATCAACGTCCACTTCTAGATAAAGCTGATATTGCAGCTCAAGTAGTTGTTGGTAGTACTATCGTGAACAACTGGATGGTTTGGTACTGTTGCTCTGTTAGTTGATAGGGCCTTCTGTGTGTGTTTTGTGTTCTTTAAGTTCTTGCATAAATTTGACCAAAAAGGGTATATTAAGACCGAATAACACGGATTGACCAAACACGCTGTGTAGTATTAAGGTAACATGTTTGTATATGCATTAGATTCGAATCTCCAATCAACAATGTTTGCTATGTAATCTGTATTGAGGTCAACAGAAATAATTAATATAGTAGTCTATATAAAAATATAGTTACATTTTTTTGTTATAGACCTATCTTTTAAATCATATAAAATATTATTAGTGATATACATACAATAAGTCTACTCCAACATAATTTCTTGATTTTCAAATACATTAGTCATTTAACAGTCCTTATTTAGTTTTAAAGAATGAAAATTTTTACTTATCTTATCTTTGATATACTATCAAGAATATCGTATGAAATATCACTTTGTAATTAATAAGCCTATATCCCGTTAGGTCAAATGATTGTAAAACAAAAACAAAAGCGCTGGGGGCAACGACTTAATTTAATTGCAATAGTTGTTAGTTTCATTGACCTTATAAAGTGTTGAACTTTTTGCATGTATGTTTTAAGATTTGAGTTACTGCCCTTCATTTTAAATATTTTTGAATATTGTACATTGTACCGAATCAACACCCACGATGGAGTTTTACGTCGTATTTTTCTGCAGCTGTTTGGGTTAAATGTTGCTCAGATTGTGCTCGTGAACGTGACTTTATATTATGCTTTTAATATATGCGTAAAAACTCCATTTATTCCATTTCATTTTCTTCTTATTATAAGCAGATCATCTCATATGGTTTTCCTTAAAAATAATAACCTCTTCAGCTCGAGCACACTATAGTAAGTGATGGAAAGGTTACTTCTGATTTCAGCCTATTTTTCAAGCATACTTCCAATTTACCATGCACATTTCCTGTAGTTAAAAAAGTCTAAAAAAATCTACATACCATTGTGATATTGTATTCCGTCTTATTATAATCCGTGGTTTATAGAATTATCCAAGAGAAATAAACATATAACGTGTTCTTGGAAGAAGTCAAACTCTTCCTTCAGTCTATCACACAAGGAACAGATTTTTAACATGATAGTGGTATGAGTAATGAAATAATCCTTTGAACAAGGTTGGTGTATAATAAATTATGAATGCGTATCAATTAATGAAAGCCTTAGGGTAATTAATATTAGCCTATACTAGTAATTATTTATATCACATAACTCTCCATCTCTAATCATACTATTACACTGTTTATGCGTCTTGATTGAATCAATGAAACTGACATAAAATGAGTTATATGGCTTTATTGACTCGTTCACAGATTGATGTTAATTTCAACCTTTCAAAAGGTAATTCATTGCAAATGATTCTTTCAGATGAATTATTTTACATTGACCATCAGGATATAGCTTATACGAGTTTTAATTATGACGTCACATAGAGAGTCCTTCTAGTTACAACGTTCAGTTGACAACAAGGTGCAAGTCTACAGCATATTTTTGGAAATCAGTTTGATAATATATTTTGAATCGTGTGAATCTATCAAGCTTCTTTCCAATATGAACATTTCTGAAGGTAAGCCTTTCTAATATACGATGTGTGAAATGTCCTTTTATATTCAGGCCATCGTAAGTTAATATCAAATTGTAAGTTATCGGTCATTATTCCTGTCCGTATCGAGTACCAATAATCCGGTAAAGAAGTTTGGTCCAAGTTTGTCGGTTAATGGGAACTTCGGAAGGGGATTATTATTTGTTATCCGTACGTCCGTGTTTATATTATTGTTTTATTTTGTAGAGTCGGTTATATCTGTATCATCAATTAACCAAAGTGTTGGTTTGTGTGACATCATTACAGAAACAAAAGCAAAAGAACTGGCAGTTAATGCGAGAATGGGGAATTGCGACATTGACGATTTGAATTCTACCTACATGCAGTTGTTGTTAAACCACCACATACCAATATCTCTTCCTCCATTTCCTTTAAATATTTATCCTGTGTTAGATCTAGAAGCATTAGAGACAGTGCAAAGAACCACTGAGTCTCTGATAAAATATTTGAAGTTGGAGGATGTAATTAAAAAGATCGAAGATGCAAAAATACGCCAGCTTAGAAAAGTGAGAACTGTAACTTTCAAAGACACAGTTAGATTAGCAAATTATGATGATTTGTCTGAAGAATCTGCGCCACTTCATGATGTGTCCACCACTCATACAGCTAGTTGTACCAAAGTTCATAATATCGTAATTTCTAAGGGTGATGTAACAGAAAACGATGTAATGCCAGTCGGTAGGTTTTTATTTTTATCCCGACTTTTCGCCTACACCTTATTAACTCCGATCAAACAATCCATCCGATATTGTAACCTTGTAACCTTAAGGGGCTATACCACCGATCTTCTCGATCTTATCAATTGAATTACAAATTCAATTCTTCCACCGATCTTATGAATCCGATCACAGATTTTACAGTAGAATTAAAGATCCTAGCTATCTTCGATGTTATCGAGCCCACAAATTTCACTGTACTGTCAAATGGTTTTTGATTTTGTCTTGGGTTCAAACCGTTATTTTCTATTCATTCAGTAACTGAAATAAGAATGGGAGTGGGTGGAAGGCTGCGAAAAGGGCTGAGGAGATTTGGAACTCGCTGTTTTGGTTGTTTCCGTCGTTGATACTGGTGTAGCCTAAATGAACCAGTGGCGGAAGGACCCTCCTTTGAGTTGCAGCAATTTCAGGTAGATATCATATAATAAATATGAATGATTTCTTTTAAATATCGACTCACTTCTCTGTATGAATGTGTTCAGAGAGAAGCTAGACAGTGTGGTTGACATGAGCGCTTCCGGCTTAGCATTTTATGTTATGCTTCATAAGGGAAGTAACTGTAGTTAAAACTTTAAAAAGAGAGAGAGCAGCTGAGCTTTCCATAATACGTAAAAAGAAAATACTTGTCTGTTTTCACGTTGTATTTCTATATTCAGGAAAATTCCAATCAACCTATCATGAATGCCTACAACTACAACTAACAATGCTTTGAAACAATGACAACAGAAATTAGCTCGTTTCTGAAATTGACATGTAAGTATCTATAGTTCCTCTAAGTCTTAACAAAATCAAATCATGTAATTTTCTTCTGTGAATTTTTCATCTGCTCTTTCATAATGATTTTAAAAGTGCATCTTGTATCAAACAGATTTGTTGTTTATGTATTTCAGATAAGAAAGCTAAGATGCAGATTGTGCTTTTCCTTTCGTTCGATTTTGATTGTCTTCAGATTATAGCCAAGTAGAGAACATGTGATTACTTGAGATGAAACATCAGTAAATTATCTCTGTAGTCGAGTGCTGTTCATTGGAGATTCGGTTTACCCTGTGGTCTCCAGTGCCAACTATCAAAGTTATAGGTTTCCCTGATGAAATTTCTTAGATTGGAGGGCAAGATAAATTCTTTTCACAGAAATTATATTTCCCATAGAATAAGAGATCGATGGATCTAGTTTATTACAGATAAAGATGTACATGATTCCGGTTCGGTGTGGAACGTTGGAGCTTGACTCCACAGCCAAAAATCTTTTCATTTACTATTTTCATAAATAACACATTATAATGTTCGGTTTGGAACGTTGGAGCGCGATCCTATACATTCGAACTTCTTTTGATATACATGTGCATCTTTGAATTGCCCATCTAACGAGACTTTACATTCCAAGTTATTCTTTATAGATTGAGATAAATCTTATTATTGTTGTACAATATAGGCTATATCCTTTTTTTATTGTGAATAACATAAGAACATGTATACTACATTATTAATACAGTATATAAAAGAGTATGATTTAATATTGATTTTTTCATCTAAATAATCTGAGGTGCTATAATTGCACATCCCTTGTGCCTCTAACTTCAGAGTCGATTAATGGATGGTAATCTAAACTATGAATAAATAACAGAGACAACGGAATTGATATAATATTTACAAATCTGACTGTAGGTCAATTCTTAAATCGAGTAAAACTAGGAATAAAACTTTGTGGCCAGAGAATGATGGCGTTAGCTACTACAGAGCAAAGAACATGTTTTAATGTAGTCTGTAAAAAAATAGAACGTATTTAGAGTTTTGTCCCTTGTATTGATGTAATATTTAATTTTGGAGTCGCTGTATGCCTTTGGTTTTCCAAAGGCCATGCTGATGAAGTATGATACAGGACAAAACAGTGGTATGCAAATTTGGATTTTTGGATGATAATAAGAAGGAAAAAAAAAGAAACAAGTGCCACTATATAATAGATTTAATCGTTTTGTGAGGTTGAGATGATAATGTATATTAAAAGAAAGGTTGTATTTAATAAACGAGGGGGTAGTATACCATGAAATTGTTTCATGATTTAATGACATGGAGTTGTTAAAACAACATTCCGAATGCCGGAGAGTGGGCCTGTCACCTTTCATGTCCTAACTACATGCTGCCTGATTGTTTTCCATAAATATCTTGTCCTTGCTATCAGAGTCCTCACGTGTCACTTTAAAGCAAGATATATTTTTATCGACACATTTAGGCTTAGGATATCTAAATTAGCCCGAAAGTTGAACTTGTTTCTGGCTTCCGATAGGTTAACCAAGTACATGGGCATGAGTCTGCATTTTTCAGACTACTCCATTCTATATATGTCTGTTTTGTTATTAAACTTTTCATGCATGCTATTAAAATAAAATAATTTCAGTAGATATTTTTCTGTGTTATTTAATTGATGCCATATCGTGATGTTTGAAGAGCAATAAGCATCAATATAAACATTCTTCAGAATATCAAGTAGTGTATTCCATCAATAATAAACAACACGCATTATCATTAATCAATATTAATTCTAGCTATTATTATATTAAATAAAAACACAGTTAAATAATCCCCTTGTCTTACCCCTCTCACATTATCTTATTTTACTTGTCAAAAAATATTTGTTTTTTTATCGTAAACGTTTAAGAGGTATTATTGACTGTTTGAAAGGACATTTATTGAGAACTAATCCCTAAAAATCCCCCGATCATAATCACAAATATTAATTTAGACCCATTAAAATTAATGGCATATGTCCAAATTTATATAAATTCTTCATATTTATGAATGGTCTTCAGTGTTTAATGCTTTTAAAGGTCCGATTCATTATTTATTTTAAAGTTAATTCAAACAACCCTTGTCCACACGTTATAATGTCGATTTCTGTTTTTTTTTTTAATTCAACATACTAAATATGTTTAACTAAACCCAAACATGAACATACCCCATAAACAAATCGAAAGGAACTCAGTTTTTTTTTTTACAAAAGATATATAAGATATAACACTTTAATGAGAAAGACCGTTGTTCTGTGTGTATATGATATTTGTCCAACTGCCTTAGGTGTGCCAATACATATATCATTCTGATGGGTGTTTAAAACGGGTATATGTCAGACAGTCTATCAGAAATTAAATATCAGATAGGTATATAACACATGAGATATTAGTTAATCCATAAGTCATGGAATATCATATATATGTAGTTGTATCAGACATGAAATATCATATAGTTATATCAGACATGGAATATCATATAGTTATATCAGACATGAAATATCATATAGTTATATTAGACATGAAGTATCATATAGTTATATCAGACATGGAATATCATATATATGTATAGTTGTATCAGACATGAAATATCATATAGTTATATCAGACATGGAATATCATGTAGTTATATCAGACATGGAATATCATATAGTTATATCAGACATGGAATATCATATAATTATATCAGACATGGAATATCATATAGTTATATCTGACATGGAATATCATATAGTTATATCAGACATGAAATATCATATAGTTATATCAGACATGGAATATCATATAGTTATATCAGACATGGAATATCATATAGTTATATCAGCCATGAAATATCATATAGTTATGTCAGACATGAAATATTTAGTTATATGAGACATGGAATATCATATAGTTATATCAGACATGGAATATCATACAGTTCTATAGACATAATAGTTACGGTATATCCGATAGTTCTATAAGTCACGGTACATCAGATAGTTCTATAAGTCACGGTATATCAGATATAAGTATTGGATAATCGATAGTTCTATAAGTATTGGATATAGTTCTATACGACAAAGAAGCACAGGATATGAATATACTATTTCTGACAGTTCTATAAGACACTGGATATCCGACAGTTTTATAAGACATGGAATTGCAGATAGTTCTATAAGACATGGAATAGCAGATAGTTCTATAAGACATGGAATGGCAGATAGTTCTATATGACATGGTATATCAGATAGTTCTATAACACATGGAATGCTATCTAGTTCTACAGAAAAGGGGCATGTTTCAACGTATTGCTGAATACCACTTTGTAAATCCTAACTCTGACAATCTTACATGATAACGATAAGAGGAAATAGTTAATATCTTATAAAACATCATCGTTATTCATACTTCATGTCATGATCTCATTCTTAACTTTAATTTATGAACTATTATAATCATTACATCATTACTCCTGTATACAGCCTTTGGTCATCATAGTGGTCAGTCCAGAATGATTTATGATGACCACTGGTCAGGTAAGGTCACCAAATGTATTGAAAAGCTTTAATATGTTAAATTCTTCAAACTTTCATCTTCGATTCAAACAGTTTTAATGTATGTTCAATATTTCGTTATATGTACTCTTAAAGCGTTTTCGTCTGCATTAGCCCAACCGGTAGGAGAAGAGTAAGATGTTAATCTCCAATTTTACTTCATTTCAGTCATTCACTAGTCACAATAAAATAATGTAATTCGCATGATATGGCCAATTAATCTACAAAATGACCACAACAAAAAGTGTGCGATAAGAAAATAGAACAATTCAATATTTCATCGCTTGGCGAGAAGGTAATTTATGATCCAAATTGATATCTGCTCCTCAGTTACAGTCCATTGTTTTTATTGCCTTCATAAATTATATTGAATTATAACTGTGTTTTTAAAGTAGGAAACTTAGTCTGGAGTAACGCCTCTACTTGAACGTTATATTTTACCCTAC
This sequence comes from Lottia gigantea, assembly GCF_000327385.1. NCBI lineage: Eukaryota > Metazoa > Mollusca > Gastropoda > Lottiidae > Lottia > Lottia gigantea. The sequence continues at coordinate 556,242 of NW_008707225.1, read as the reverse complement.
TTCGCAGGCACCATAAATCTACTCTAGCCACGGGAGAAGATACGGAAACCTGCTAATCCCGTTTAAATTCCCTTACAATTTCTCAAATTTTCTTTCTTGACATTGTTACATTTCTGGGAAAAAATATGTTAAATATCAGATATATCTAACCAAACCTTACACATCTGCTATAGAAATCTCTTCCTGATACTTCCAATCAAATATTTTTATGATTGTTCAGATTGAATGTTCGACTCCTCGTTAAAATCTGACTGTCGGTGGTTGAGGTTTCTTTTGCTTTTTCCAAAGGCGATTAATATTGGGGTAACTGAATTAGATTCATTCAGACGTCTGAATGGTGGTTTGTGGTCGTCTACAAACTATTTATTATTTGACGATGGGACGTTGTACCTATTTTGTGTAAAATATCACTGTCTAAGAAGCAAATAGACTACAAACATACATCATATAGAAATCTACCTCGATCCACATAAGTTAGTGATTCAACTCAGTCAAACTATGGTTCACTCTAAATTTCATTCCGCTGAATTTTTTTCTTGCATGGGTTGCAAAAAGAATATGAAACACGAAAGAAGTTTTACAAATTTAAACTGACATAACTTTCGGTTTTTCTAACATGTAAATGTCCAATTTTCATATGGAAAAGTGTTACTGGTGGCTAACATCATGCTGAATCAGTTCGTAACTTGAAAAAAGTATGTGATCATATCAAGAAACAAGAATGTTCGAGACTCTAAAGGGGATAACGTTGTTTATGTTAATCGAGACTATACATTACAATATACATTACATAACACTGCAGCGTCTTGTAAAACACATTAAAAATTTGTGTAATAAAATAAGTCTGATGTTTATAAATATAGGGTCATAATTTACAGATTTATTACATATATTAATTGATTTGATTACATGATATATTTATCTATAGTTATTTATTACAACTTAATTATGATGTATATCAAAATTGGACCGTCAATTTACGGGTGCATGGAGCGTCATTATTTTTTGCATTTGTCAAGAGATATTTATGACTAGGGCCTAGAGATTCATCGAAGAGCTCACTAACAAAGCTTATATATGCAAATCTGTAGTATTTGACCGACAGCTACTTCAAATTGTATTATTATTTAATTCTATATAATTCGAGTTCGCGGTATCTCAGAATGTAGGCAGACACTCTAAAAATTCCCAACTGTTGGTAATCGAAAAAGTAGGTTTATGTCGAAGTCATGGCAAAATTTTCCCAATTGCAATACATGGGGCTGCCCAGCTTCATTAGCAAATACAAACCAAAAATCGCATTGCACACTGCATTACACACTACATTAGCCAAATCGGGATCAGCAAAACAAGACTCGTTTAATTTATATCTTATAAATGTATCAATAAAATTTTTATCGAAATCGAGTAAATCAACAATTCCAATATGATAAAGGATTTCTGTCAGGTGTTAAATACGAAAATTAGAGGAGTTGACTCCTTTAACGATAAATCTATGTCAAAATATTGTTTACATCTCTGACCAAATTAACAAAATATTTTTAAAAACGATTTAACACCAACTTAAAATAATAAAATAACAAAAATTAATTGAAATAAATAAACATTCTTCTTAATTTAATTAATTAATGAACAATTAACAGCTTATTCATCTAATTAAAGTTAAATGAAGCCTTTGATCCTATTATAATGGTGTTTAATGGGATCCAGCTTGCACAAATCAGTCGTAAAATCTACCAAAGTGACTAGAACAAATGAAATAGGTAGTAATAAGAGCGAACATTAGTACATTTATGGTATACTTGAAAAATACTTTTAATGTTATAAATTGATCTGTTAAATTGCCCATTTCCGTCCATTTACATCCTTGAGTTCTGAAACGGGGTCACTGTGGCTCTCGCACGACAAAGTCACAATTTTTGAAACCCTCTGGATTTCAATCTTCAAAAAAAAAAAAAATTGCTTTTTGATCACATTTTTTCTGAATCCTTTGAGTTCATCCCATGCCGCCGACAAGTGTTTCGGATACAAAGACCCGTCTGGACAGTTTCCGAAAGCTAGCCATCGAAATGGAGACAAAATTAATAATAATGGGACACTATGCATGTGGGGAAAGTAAACGTAATCTGAGGCAAAAGGGAAAACAGGATATATTAGTCTGCTACACATCAAGTACATATAATATTATGTTCCAGAGCTATAAGAGCTATATCTTATTGATATAAGGCTCGCATAGAATAGAAAGTTACTCCAGATCCAGAGTCCTAGCATAATAGCCTTTTTGTCATTGTACGCCTACAACTGTATAATATGTAGGCCTACAAAGAGAGTAAAACTCCATTTCATTTCATTTAACTGAGATGAAAATTTCGAAGGTTTGACATAAAAATAGAGAAGACAGACGTCGTAAAAGACAAGAGATATAGTTTGTAGATTGTGTAGTATGTGGCATATGGTAGCCGGAAATGAAAAATTACTACTAAATAATTGTCTTCCTTACCGACAAATTCTGAAGTGAACTACAGTGATTACGTTACTCATTGAATGAATGCGATCACAATCTAGAATTCTTTCGTTGAATCGGCCATGTGTCCAGATATAACAGACTAATCGCAAGAAATGACCAGGCCAAAATGTTTAGTAGGCCGGTCTGTATTCAGTTTAGACCTGCAAGAATTATTGATTCCCGAGCCACTAATCTCACATATTGCCAGCTCTTTTGTGCTACAAGTGGACTCTAATAACAGAGTCACGTGAAACTTATTGTTGTTGAAACTTTGCATATACATATAGTTACATTTGCATTCTCCCAATTGTTATACCAATGGCTTTGAAATGTACAACCCATTTCCACGAGAGTGCGATAAAACTATCTGCTCATTTCTGGTACGGTTTCCGTTGATTGTAGACGTAGCACAAGTCGGAATCTCATTCTTAAAAGCCAAAAAAGAAAAAAAGGAAAAGAGAGATGGCATTAAACTCTATCAAAATCGTTTGGAATTGTATAACTATCTCTTTAAACGAAGTCACTATCTTAAAATGGTCTCTTTTCAACTACTTCCGGTTGTGGATTTAAGTACCATCCTAAAAAATAGACATTATATGTGTGAAATTACATCTCCGCGAATGAATTTATCCCGAATGAGCTTATTTCAAGAGGAAACCTGCAACTTTATGCTTTTATTATCGTTGAAATTTTTTTTTATTATTATGAATATTGCATTATAGGCATTATGTAGAAAAGATATTAAAATTAACAGACAAGCTTTATGATTGTAATATACCAAGATTCCTATTAAGATTGTGACAATTTCAAATATTCCATAAAATTATTGAAATTCAAACAAAAGGCACATTAGAACATCATCGCATTTCTAGGTTTTATTTGATATAATAATAAAATATTATTGATCATAAACAGGCTTTTATTATTTTCATTGATTATATTTTTCAAACGTACCTTCTTGTTTTAAATGCTTCTAGAGGGGACGAGTTAGTGATAATTTCCACAGTTACGTCTACCATCAAAACAAAAGAAAAAAAGAAAGCATAATTTTCTCCTAATTTTCGCTTGAGCGGATATAAATGTTTTTTTTGTGCAGTCTGCTCAGTATAATAGCGATTGGAATTGATCATTGCTTGACAGAAGAAAATTCAGTTTAAATACTATAAAAAAACAGCCATTTAAATGAAAAAAAAAACCCCTCAAAACAGTACTTGTGCCCGAATTTTACGCTAATTCTATCACTACTGTATTAACAGCTATACAGTCTTGTATTCAAACGTGGGTTGTAAATTCGACAGTATTTAAAACAGGTTACTTAAAAAACGAAAAGGTTGTTTAACTATGAAAGGCATCAAGTCTTTTCAAACAATAGGTCTCGTATCGATTATAAAAGTGTTATACACATCCGTCTTTTAACCAATCAAATCCCTTAAATTCCTCGACAGGTCTACAAAAATTTCCAACCAAATATGCACCTGTCCCTTTACCATGGCAACCAAACATTCTAAAACAGGTGCCCTGCGGGGAGGCTCGTGCACGCGAGAGATTCACGTGGCTTGATGAATAAGAGACATAAAGTTATGAGTGATGGATAATAAAAGCAAGTGGAGATACTGACGATTGATTTGTCAGTTATTAAAACTTAGTCTTTCATCGTATTGTTAATGTACAAAATAGAGTTATTGAAATAAATTAAATGCGGCATGGGGTAAAGGTGGATTAAAACTCCCATACCTCGGCATGGGATAATCTATGCTAATTATTCACATATAGAAGCATTATATGGTTCCCACCGTCCTACCAAAAAGAAAATTTAAAATTTAATTTGAACATTCATACTATTGTGAATAGATCTACTCCCGTTCTAGATGACAAACACGTTTTTTGTTTCAGAATGAAAATTTTACTTAAAGTTCGTCTGAAATCAAATAAATAGAACGTTGAAATTGTATCATGCATGAACTGAGTCAATCTAATTGAAATTAAATAATTAGATTGGAAATATATTGATAAACCTGTAACATCTAAATATTTTGATGAAAAATTAATTTTTGACTTTGGAATATAATTTAATAAGATGTCTTCTACATAGGTCTTATAATATATTTATAATCATTTTTACTAGATAAGTCTATATCAGTTCCTCTGGCCCTCCAGTCATAACGCACATTAAATTAGGCCTACCAATTAAATTAAATTTTTCTGTGGTTTGGCTTTCAAAGTGATTCATTCAAAATTTAAATTTTCGGACAAGCCTCATTAATAAAAGTTACGATACCAAAACGATTAAATTTTGATTAACTATTTTTAATAACATCGTGTTTAATCCATCACGCAAAAAGCGACGGACGGCTTATAACTATCAACTGTAAAGATGTTTTGAAAGGAAATCCCTTACAATAACTTTAAACATTTCAATGCCCGTTTTAATAAGCAGCCATGTGTGACTATTTCGCGGGCTTTGTTATCGTAAAGCAGTCGGTATTTTCCGTAAACTCCTCCTCGCTATAGGTCTCGGCCAGTTACGCCACTTCTCGGATTTCACCGCCATCTTTGAACGAGTAACTTATGAACTGCAGGACTGGTAGTAAAATTGATCATAACTTAGAGTTTCGGACAGGGAAACAGAAGTTCCCTTACTCTGAACGGGGGGTAAGTTTGTAATGTTTTATGTAACAAGATATACTGTATGACAGTGACTGAAAAGACGTGCATTCCGAAGCACGGCATCTCGCGGGGTCGATCAAGAAAGTTCAAATCTTGCTTTGTGTGTGCTCAACCCGTTCTCATACAAACATTGTATACACAACACAGAGAACGATATTCGTGAGGTAAATGCACGAGGGATGTATTCATTCGGTTCGATGGTAAATATTTTGTGTTTACTTCATGGATTTTATATATTTTCTGGATATTGCCTGTAAAAATACTGTGGATAACATATATACATTTCTGTGTATTGTGAACTGTTCAAACATTGTTTATAGAATATACTACTAGGCCTACTACAGTACAGTAGTCAGTGAATGACGGACAGTGGCTCGAATTCATTTGGGTTGAATAAATACTTGCCTTGTCTTATTTCTGTGTAGCTTACTAAATTTTGCGTCGAACTTACTGATCTGAATTTGATAGTTTTAAGACAGAAATGTGTTGAAAACTGGGCGATGAGTTTGCATAAAACAAAATATTTTCTGCAACAATGTAACTTTCTGCCACAAATTTATACAGTTTTGCCAATAATATGTTAATATATTAAAAGGTGAAAGTTACAAGTTTACTGCTATAATTTTGTTATACTTTTCTGTTAAGCTTGTGCAATGTAGTTATTTCACATTTAAGAGTTACAACAGAGCTCTGTTGCTTGACCTTGCAATATAAATCAATTTAGTCTTCAAAAGCCTAGTTATATTGTATTAAGAGTGAAGAAGTTCCTAAAAACTCCTATGTAAAGCACTCCCCAAGGTCACAAATACAGAGATCTGCACTATATTCACTTGGAAATGTAATGGAAACAGTCAAATTGATGGAAGCTCTTGGATTACATGCTTTACAATAAATTTAGGTACCAGTATGCTTAGAGAGAGCCAGTTGTCAAAATTTGTTTGTTTTGTTTAATTAGATGTGTAACACTTTTCAGAATGGAATTCTGACATTCAGATCGCTTGCAGTTATTTACATTAAGAACTTATTCTTATGTTAAACCTTAAACTGTCACAATTAGTGTTTAAAAGAGTATATTTTTATCACTGTCTTACTTAATGTCCATTTTTTCTCTGAAAGAAAATGAATTTTGGTAGTTGCTATCAATCAAATGTTTAGATAGTTAAAAGAGTGGCTCTCTTTGGATTTTAAAAACGAAATGCCAATAAAATTGCCAAGTCAGCATTCTCAAAGATTCAATGAAATAATCAAAATTTGGTTAAAAGAAATCCTTTTTTTTTACTTGAAATCTAATGTTCAAATTTGTTTGATTTTATCAGCATTTGTCAGCTGTTTTCCGATTTCGGACTGTCAGCTATCATTAACATATATAGCACACAGCATTTTGGTTTATTGTCCAGTCCGATTGGACACAATGTCACAGCAGAGGAACTGCTTTAAAAAATCTAAGGGCAAAATCTCTAATCTAACTTTTTAAAGCATCTAGCAAAGCATAAAATGTATTGTAACTCTGCATTTTGGTGTTATTTACACCTTGGTAAACCCTCGAACTCTGTACTGGTAACAGTACGTTGATTTAGTCAGGGAACTACAACAAATTTTTGATGGAGGTTGAATAAGCTTATGATTGTAGGTTAATAGTTTTTTTAAAACAGATGTTTTTAATGGAGTGGTCTAATGATGATTCAGTTAAAACTTGAACAGGCAATATATTAATGTTCCATTTGCTGAATTGTGAAGGGTTTGATTTATAAAATGTGCAAAATGTTATTTTCAAAAGCAACATGACAATGAAACGTCTTATTATATAACATTACACAATACCGGTATGCCTTATTTAAAACAAATTCTCCAATGAACTAAAAAAAATTAGTCAAATTTAATTTAATCAATATCCTTTCACAATTTCCAAGGTAGATTTAAATCTTGCATTATTCTCATTCCAAATGTAAGCTTCCAAAACAGAATTAGAATTGAGATTGGCTTAGTTGCTTAGTTATTTTCTGTGTTATGTCTTCACAATGAAATGAAGAATGTTTTGTTAAATTGATTCAAAGTTTGAAAGAATTCCTTGTTTAAAAGTTTCCACTAAGAGAGTATTGTAAGAAAGTTGAAATGTTTGTGTAATCTGTTGCCCGCCCCAGTCACTGTATTTTGTTGACCTAGGCTCACCAAGTAGTTTGTGTGTTTGTTTAGTGTTAGTTCAGAAATGTGAATTTGCTTGTGTTGGGAAATCTTTTCTTCTCTACTACGAGTTTTCAAATTTGTGAGTTTCACATTTCCATGCACTTGTCAGATTCAGCCATTTCGTTAAATTTAGTTTTTGTGTGTCTATTAGCTGATTTCCTTTTATTCAAACTCAAACTACAAACTAAACTGAGGGACTTTCCTGATAGTATTCACTGGACAGAAAATTTTGAGCATCCACATATAGCAGATTTTCTGTATGTGGTGTAGTTATTAGACTAGATTTTATTGGTGGACAAAACTATTCCAGAGGTGGTTTAAAACTCTGAGCCAAAATTAAGTTTGAATTTAAAGTTCCACCACAATGAATACAAGGTGTTGCTGTTTGTTTTTTTTTCTGGGTAATCCTGTAGAGAATCCTCATAGCATATATATGGTAATAATTGTTATCTCTAACAGACAGATAGGTTTATGACAATTATTTTTCATTAAATCACCTGATATTATTAGCTAATATCTTGGTAGATTTTTGCATTAAGAAATTCTGCTAGCTTGTGTGAAGATATTCATGATTACCAACACATTTGATGAATCAACATTTAGTTATGAATTGGATACATTAATCTAGCCATTGAAGAAAATGGCATGAACAAAAGTATCTTTTTAGTGGTGATTTGCAATAGATTTAGACAATGTCCTTAACCTTTTGTATGTGCACAAAATAGGAATTAGCTGTGTTTAATATCAAAAGTTGGTTTTAGTGTTGAGTTGTTATACCAAATCATAACTAATCAAGTCCCAAGAACTCAATATAAACAACTGAAGAACTATATTCCTTTATATATTTAAAGCCTTTAGGTTCTTGGTTGATTAATAGAATAATTCCCAATGCTTTAATATTCACAAGATTCAGAAATATTTGACTCTAAAAATATTTGACTGGGGACTTTACTCTAAGTTACTCTTATTCATATTACTCGACATTCATAACAAAATATGGTGTGTTTACAGAAATATCATAAATGTATTTGAACATTTTAATGGGTAGAAAAGTACCAGTCATTATTTGCTCCATAAACCAATTTGAAAAGCTTCTTTCATTGGGGTCTATGTAGGTCTTCTGTTCTTTCTTAAATCTTAATGAGTTTACAGCCATTTTATTTTGCCTGGTTTATTCAGGGTCAGAGGATCAAACAGCAGGATAGCCTATAATAGGTCTTACTAAAACCAATCAAATTCTCCTAACTGTTCAGTAGTGTGTGACCAGGTTACCTCGGCCAGGAAATGTACCAGGATATTTAGCTGCAGGTTAAATCTGTTCACTCACCATGCTGTCTTGACCAGTCCACTCTTCAACCAGATGTGTGATAAATCCTACAAAAGTTCACTTCTTGACCCATAGAAAACACCTTGTGTTCTTAATGCCCTAAATTTCAGTAATTGAAAATGACTGGAATATCAAATGTGCATTCTTGAAATTTTCGAACAAAATGTGTCTTGAATTTTGATTGACCCAAGGTTTAGTTTTCATCCTTGCAAAAGAATTAAAGAATGGAAAAAGTGTCAATTGTACAAGAAGAATAAAAATGTAGGAGCTTTGTTTAAGTGAAAATCAAAGGCAAAAAAAGATTTTTTTTTATATCAACTATTGGCTACCCATAAGGTTACTTCAATAAATAAACCAGACAATATACTTCGGCATCGAAAAGTTAATGTCAGATATCCATAGCATTTTTCATATTGAAATATGAAAGTTTTAAGACAATGATTGTACCTTAGAGAGGTAAGTTTAGCTAAAATTTGGTTAAATTCTCCCCATAGAACATTCAGAATCTGTTCAGCATTTGAAAAGAATGAAGAGTCTAACATACGTTCACCTATATTACAGACAGCCTATGAGTCATCTGACTATACTGCTATACTAAAGATTATTTTATTTATCTCTACCTTATATAAATTGATAACAAGGGTATTTAAAAAACTTATCAACATTTACCTTCTGATTGTGATTCATTTCCTCTACAAATTGTAGGTCTACATGAAAAATATCATGTTTAAGCTTATAGTTTGTCTGATGCAACACTTTTCTCAAAATTGTTAGAAATTCTGTGCTGTTAACTTGTTTGATGGTACAGGTTGATTATTTCATTCATGAATCCTGAAAATTAACAGACTATAACCCTGGAAAAATTTGATGCACTGAAGAAAAGTACACTTTTGATCAGATTTTGATATTAAATGAGATGAATAGGTCAGGGACAACATATTAACCTGTGTACTTGAAATAGCACATTTTTAATCAGATTGTAAGGAGATTAGTATGTTGGTCTAGGCTACAGCATGTTATATATAACGTGTTTTCAGTATGAATTTGAGAGGTCTGGTTAATCTAAACTTGACTAAATCAAACTTTGACATTTTTTATTCGACCATACTTTATTCCAGTTTGAAAAGTCGGTTATTAGAAAGATTAGATTTTCCAATAAATTTGATAATCATGCACTTTAGAAGGCAACAAACACTGTATCATATTTATTAATTTCTGTTTGATTTACTTCTATGGACATCATTCTTCTTTTACTACATATGTTTTTCTGTACTGTGCCTTTAGTATGTTGAAGGGAAGGAAAAGGTCTTCTGATTGCAATATTTTGTTAAAAAGGATTATTAAAAAGGGATACAGACAAAGCAGATATGTAGGTGACTGTATTACATGTGTATCCCTTTAAACAATGGTTTATAGTACAAGGCTATTTATCATATCAATCTAGACTTCAATCTAAATGATTATTAAACAATATGAACTAAAGGTTTAATATCCTTATTATATATGGTACAGATTATACTTATTGTTTATCTTCTACATGCACCCACAATTTCTCAAGTGGAAAATGACCTCATATTATCACAATTTGACCCTACCTGGCTCCGTTCTGACTGCTTGACCACTGGCTATTGTAACAGCAAGTCCGGTTGGTGGAAAATGACCCAACCCTCATAATATTCTGTATATAAAAAATTCTCCAAATTTTTTCTTGAGTGATTGTTATGACACTATATAAGCTTAAGCTTTTTTGATTTAAGTTAACAAGATTAAGCCATGGTTAACACACATTATAATAATTGGGTAAATTGTAAAATAGTTAAGGCACTTTTCACCAACCAGAGTGAGCCCTATAGCTAACTGTGATCACTATCTCTGATCACTCAGCCATTGTTTTGAACTGTTCACAGGTAGTTAGGTGTATTTCCTGTTCATATTGATTAAAAAAAATACTATTCACCCTCAATACTTGAATAGAGAGGCCCCTCTTGGGACAGTTATTAAGTAACACCTACTCACTGACCAGAAGTCCTACTATTGTTTAAATTGTATCCCCATCCTAACAGGTCCTCACACCTTATTGTTGGTAGGAGTTCTTATCAGTTTATTAGTGTTTGTTTCTAAGGTGTCAAAATAGTAGCTGCTTTTACCTACTGTATTTTGTCAGGTTCCTGTAAAAAGGTATTTGGACTCTGTTATTTTCAGAATATCATTCTGTAAATTGTAATGTACCTAACCCATGTAACTTTCTAGTATCTTAAACATTGTATGATACTCCATGTTGTCAAGATTTTGTCATTGGTTATCTAAAGAAACTTCATGACATTTTTCATGAATCAAATATTTGCTTTGTTTCTAAAAGAATATTTTTCTATGTCTAAAGATCAAGAAAAACAGGGGCGCTTAGATTTTATTTTCTGATACAAATGTGTATATATGGTATACAGTTAGTGATAGAGCTAGTATATCCACTTCATCTCCGTTCTGCACAATTACTCTAGTAAATAGTGATTTAAAAAAGTGATATTGAAATAGTATGTCCAGGTATAAAAGACAATATTGGTATTGTACAATAACTATATTGATACCTATTGTTCAGTAACATTAAAACATGATCTGGTAACGTGAGTTTAGTTGTTACAACTATACATTGATCCTGAATACTTCACCAACCACTCGCTTCATATAAAAGGCATGTTTATAGAGATATTCTGTATGACGCACCAATCAATGATATAAAATACAAGTAAATGGCCTGCAGCGAATTTATCAGTTTTCCTTCCCTCAGCAACACTTAGATAGCTAACCTTCATATTATATCGACTACAGCTTTCAGCAATAATTTGGATGAATTTATCTAATATATCAACAAAATTGTCGTCAATAATAGATTGATTTTTCTCAATGAAGCAAACAGATACTTTCTGCTTGTCAATGATAAAGTCTCGTTATCATGATGAACGTTATGTTTTATACCAGTTCTCATAACAAAATAAAGATATTCCCATTTCCAATAATATTTACTTTTTACATTTTAATGATTTCAAGTGTCTAAACGAATAGATGTTTTAATTGGTGAAATTCAACCCACACATTGAAATCGATACTTCCTTGAAAGAGTTGATAGAGCCAGAGGGTGGGTGATGGTTGGAGTTGATAATCTAGTGGGATAATCCTAATCTTGTTTACCTGCAGGCTTAAGAAATGTCACTGGAGGTGATAATATCAAAATAATCATTTACCACTTATCATTATTACTTGCATTGTTTCAGCTAAGTAGATGATAGCAAGGAATTGAAGGAGACACAGATATATAAAACTGTCAATCAACAATGATTCAATCTATCTTTTGAGAAGATTATTGTTTGTAAGATCTAGGAATAATATATATGTTCAGTGGGAGATTATAAGCTTATACCATCCTATATATCATCTTTCTTGACTGTTAACTTTCAATTTTGACATTTATGATGGCTAGAATGTTTTAATATGGATACTGGTTAACATCTACTCTCTTATATTTGTTATATTGCTGAATGTTTCGAATGTTCATGTATTTGGTTACACTTGCTCTTTTCAAGGTAAGAATTTTGAATTTGAATTATATGGAAATTGGTAAAGGAACTATTCATTCTGCTTGGTAGAACTGTGACAGTGGTGATGTGGTGTCAGAACAGATATTTAGAAAATTAGGATAGGTATCAGAAAGAATTAATATTCTGCAGGTAGATTTAAGACCGGCTCTTCTTATAAGGTTACTGTTGAATGTGGTTACAGATACCACATATTGTCAGAACAGATATTTGGATAATTAGGATAGGCAACCGTATCTGAAAGAATTATTATTTTGCTGGTAGACTTGAGACCAGCTCATCTTTTTCAGGTTATGGAATGTGGCTTCAGATGTAACAGTTAAAATACAAATTTTGCTCTGGACATTCTTGTTTTGTGGATTATACAGTTTGTTTAAATTTACTTAAAAGCTGTTGCATCATATTTTATATTTTTTGAGTAGAGTAAATACTTAAATTTTAGATCTTGAATTTTAATGACTCAGAATTTGATTGTTAACAAGTTGTAAACAGAATACTAAATTTTGTATAAAGTTATATAGTTTTGACAGGAACTAGTTATCATATAAATCATGTATCTAAAAACATGAAAAATAAATGTTTCATATCATTTATGAGTCTCGTGCTTGATTGCTTTGAAAATCTAATGTTCAATAAACATTGCTCAATCAAGTTTTATGATTCCAAGTTTTTTTTGTGTGTGATAATTCATGAGAATTTGAATAAATGGATTACCAGATCAATTCTGTGGCTGGTTGCTAATGTTAGAGTTTTCAAATTAAATGGGTCAATATCCTCCATTATGGTATGTCTACTTTGAATTCAAATTGAGATAAAGTTAGATACCTTCCTTTATGAAATTTTCATTCTCTCTTAAATATCTATGTGTAATTCATTTTGTGGCAAAATTTGTAAGTGCATGCTGTTGCGTACATGTTACAAGATGTACACATGTTATTACAAATAACAAGTACATCTCTTGATATGTATTTATCAAAGGATGGTCCACTACAATAGTAGTAGTATTGTCTGCTTATGTATTATGTATTTTTGTAGGATAACATAGTTTCCCTTTAAATTTGTATAAAACTAGATACCTTCCTTCATAAATGCTTTCTCTCTTAACTTTCCGTCTTCATTAGCCCACATGGTGCAGAAAAGTAGGACATAAAACTCCATTCATTTCATTTCTCTTAACTTTGATTGCGGATATTATTGCATGATGTGGTCTCTTATTTTTCCAAATAATTGTAGGCTTACATCTTCTTTATTGTATTAATCAAAAGATGATATCATTAATATAATGCAGTATTGTCTGCCAATGGATTTTAGAGGGGTTACAAACTTTCCCTTAGATAATGTTGATAACTACCGCAAGACAAGACCATCATTATAACATTTATCAGTAAGCATCAACTCGCTTGGATCCTATATTTACATGTCTTGCTTATTCAATTAGAACTATTTAATGGTATTTAGTATTTGCATACGTACAGATATGTCACTGATTGTAGGACTGGAACAAGTCATGTTGCTCTTTATAGCACAAAATTAGTTTTAAAGTTTTTAATACTTTATAATTTTTTTTTTATTTACTTCATAAATATTTTATACATTAATTTCTAGTGTCTAATGAAATCTTTCAAGGCTATATTAAAATTAAAAGCTTAGTATTGACTTTCTGAGATTGTGATAAAGGCGTGGAGAAATTGAAACTAGATCTCAAGGCCTACTAGCAGTATTAATCCCATTGATAAAAGTGTTATTTATAACCCACCATAGGGAATTTAAAGTATAGACTCAAGCTGTAATGGTATGTAGTTTTATATTCGTGAGAACCATGTAGCCAATATACAGTGTTGAATTGGGCAAGGCTTTTACTAGTATAGAGTCCGTTTAAAATTACCAACTAAACATATTCTTATATAAAATATACTAGCTCATATTACTGTCTGTCGGTTACAAGAAAAACATATCCTCTCTAACAATACCAGATTGTAGTTAACTTTCTTAAATTCTTTTCTATTATTACTTCTTGCTTGACCTCTTAACTATTTCCACTCTAAATTCACTTTCATAATTTTGAAATGTATCTGATAATGCAGGCAGATGGAAACATCATTTTCAGCTGTCATGATTCAAGTTGAATTCTTATCTCTTTTAAATTCAAACCTTCAGCTTGCATTTCATCACTTAACATGTTTCTTTTGTGGGAATGGTGAATAAAAAGAGGAATTTTATTGTTCAGTTAACTAAAGATATTAAAAACAAGTATTGGAAAGCTTTCTGCCACGGGTATTAAAACAGTCATTTGTATGCACTTGCCTAAATGGAGTCGTTGGCTGCACATAAATGTGCAATATTCTAATACAAGCTTCGATCGTAACTATCCAAGTTAATCATTGAAATTGTTTGCTCTCCAACTGAGAAAGCGATTAATGTTTCAAAGTGAGAAGTGAAAGTTAGTGTTCAGGTGGGGAAATTTAGGTGAGTAGAGTAAGAGAGAGTGAAGGTTTGTTTGATATAAGGTAGGACTAAGTTTAAACTGGGTGGGTGGTAGCACTATATTTAAACATTTTCACCATACAAAAGGTCAGAAGGTAGCTAGGAACAAATAAATGACAAAATACACCATCCAACTGATATTGATTTTAATGGTGAAGTGTTGGCTAAATTCCCTTCTTTCTTCCTACCGTAAATGTCACTAAGCCTTATCATATTTTTAATGGCGGTGTAAAATTGAGTGAATAATGCAGAAATTTATCTGATATTTGCTAACATGTTTAGTGTGAGTTTGTGGAGAGAGTAAATCATAATGAAAGCGATTGAAGAGTATTCAATAGGGACTGTTTACATTTGAAAATAACTATGAAGTATAAAGTTGAACTGAATATAACATTGTTCGATCAGGTTTTAATTGTTACTGCAGTTTAAATATCTTATGTTTGTTTACTAGTACGTCTGATTGTGTTTCTCAGTTGGAATATTTTTTTAATAGATATCCTTAGATGATTTTTGTTTTGAGTGCCTTTCATAATATCCTGAATTTTGTGGTGATAATTGTCTTTAAGAATGGTTTCCCAGTAGAGCCTGAAATGAAGGGCTGGACTGTGGGTGAATCATATGCAATCAGATTAATTGTATTGTTACATAGTCTCTCGAAGGTTTGTTTCAGTCAATGAAAATTTATAGTGGTGTTGGCTGTCCAAATGACTCATCTCAAAACTGAATTTAAAATAAATATATGAGCCTGCTTCAATTATTCGGGTAGAATCATAGTTCATCATATTTGAAAATTGTAATTAAATAATTTAACAATTAAGTATAGGATGTTATTTGGTAAATTGCTGACACTGTGTTACATTCACTCATTTCTCCCAGTGCAATAACAGTGCATATAAAGGCAATGTGTTACCAGCAGGATATGGTGACCAGTCAACAAATCACCTAAGTAATCCTAGGTCACAATGGTTTCATAAAAGCATTATTTATCAGCTTAATGGTAAACAATATCGCTTGATTTCTTGTAGTAAGCTTTGTATTTTTGAGATAAATGCTTATCTACTGAAGAGTATACTGAATATTTATATATTCTATCATATTTATTTTTCAGAGCAAAGAATGAAAACAAGATGGCGGTGAAAACAAATAGAGAAATAACGAGCTTTAAGCTCTTGGAGGAGGAGCCCTCCGAAATGAAACCAACTCCAGGAATGAAGAAGTTTGTCAGTATGGTGCTAGATAAAAAGGATATGAAAGATAAAGATGTAGCATGTAGTTTTCGTAATGTGAGTATAAAACTTAAGAATTTTTATCTGTTTTTGCCTGCCTTCCACACCTCATTGGCTTAAAAAGACCTACATTACCATCCAGAGCAATATCAAGAAATTCTTGCTATAACTTGGAAGTTACTCATAATATTCTTGCCACTTCCTCATATAATCAAACTCTGTTGCCTATAATTTGAATATAAAATTCTTAGACTTTGAATTAGAGTAATTGTTGTGCTACCAACTTCTTTCATTTTGTATCAATCAAATATGCAAGGTCATCAAATCATTTTGCATTGAATCATGTTGGCAATCATCAGTTTATGGCAATTTAACATTAATTTCCTTTCTCATTGATTGATGAATGGGGCTACTTGATTTTAAGATATTCTGTACTGAGTTGTTTGTGATGAAGTAGTAGTTACTCAATGTTTAGATAATTCACATTTTTCATATTTTATCAATATTTTTCTCAATACAACTATTGTTCTTTAATACACACACATGGACAATCTGTTCAAATTCCTAAAAACTACCAACTTGGCTATTTGCCCCAGAGGTAGGAAAAAAGGTGAAATTGAAATATAAAACCAAATGTAAGTGAGAAAATATGTTGGATGATCTTTCTGGGTAAACAGAGAACGAAATATCTTAAAAGTCAAAATAAACTCACATGTTGTGGATTTCCTTTCACATAACGCTCATGTTATATTTGTATGATAGTGGCATATTACAACCTTCATTTCAAGAGAGCCTCTCTGTCATGTATCTTTGTACATGCACCTAGTTGTCTGACTTTATATGAGTTATTACAATATTATAGGTAGAAATTGTTTTAAAACTGACAGTATACAATGTATTTCTGCATGGCCAAATTAGCAAATGGTCATATACTAACAAAAATAAGATTTCTGTTCAATATATTTATTTTATGTATTACTCATTGGAAGCATTTAAAATATTTAAAAACAGAAAAGGAAATCACTTAAAGACAGAATATATAATATTTATATTGCAAAAAAAACCATATTTTCCAAAGTTATCAGAAAAAGAAATTTGAGCCGAGACATAAATTGTAGTGTGTTAAACTCCCACCTATTAATGTTATAAGATTATAGGTTATTTTACTAGGATTATGATAGAAATCTATATTTTATAATATATTATGAATCAAGTGAATGTTAATGTCCTCACCAGGTCTGAATTAAATGTCAATTTTAATTAGAAGTCATTAAGTATTAGAGTTTAATGTTCAGTGGTTGTAATAGTTTTGACAGAACTCACTGTGATAAAATCAATGTAGCTACTAGTGTTTTTCCTTAGTACTCCAAAATAACCGATTTAGTATTATTCATATGATTTATTGAGATCACAGGTCAAGTACAGGACTAATAAGTCTTTAGTATAAATACTCATATTTTAAAGAACGATTTAAACTAAAACCAAATCCTATTCAGTATGGTATTATGAAATTCAAATTGGACCAAGGGGTTGTTATTTAATGTGATTTCAGTCCAAAGATGTGCTTGGTCATAGCATAAGTTAAAGATGGGTTTCCTTATTTTTTTTAGTGTAATATTAAGCAACCTATTTGATAATTGGTGTTTTTAATTAATTATCACGTATTCTTAATCATATCGTTATGTTCTTTTTGCATATAATTAAGACTTTTAACCAATCATAAATGTCCATGTACTGTCTGGATAAAGTAATAAAGACTTTTTGATCTTTGTTGATTGGTCACTCAATGGAATTCTGCTGGTAATTCTCTACTTATTTAGCTAATTATGAATTAATTATGAACATGTGAGACAAAATGGTCATAAGAAACCTCTTCTTTCTATTTGTGTATGTATTAGCATTTTCATTTTCTTAAATGAAAATAAGGGAACCCATCTTTAACTGAAGACTAAGCAAAGATATTTCTGCGCATCCAAGTTAGATTCAAAATAAACACGAGCAGTCCATTTTATCTTTAGGAAGAATATTACTTGAAACTATTTATGAATTGAAATGGGACCTACAAATTGATCCTTAATAAATAATCCTGTTCTAAGTGGTGCATATATTATGGTTCGACATTAAGTTAAAGTAAAAACTCTTGAAGATCTTGTTGCTGTCCCAAAATTGTATTATAGGGACAGTTATTAAAACCATAATATTCAAGTACAAGATACCAAAAGATTTATCTACACAAGCTAAATTGATTTTTAGGTGAAAGTGGTTTTTAGAGTATACCTTACATCTTAACCTCAATTTTATTGTGAGATTTATTTAAAGATCATACATACAAAATGAAGTTATTTTAGTTGAAAAAAAGTTCATCATATTTTCAATTAAAAAAGACGAAGGTTTAATTAAGTAAATCTTGTAATGTTAATTAACGTTAAGTTGCTCTTGGCAAGTGTAATATCTGGTAAAGAGAAGACATGGGTGTAAATGATAAACAGTTTATAATATACACAGTAGAGTAGGTTTCTTTTCAATGCCTTGAGCCTTAATGTGAAAATTATAAAATCTTTGAAAAAAAATTCTAAACACCCATTTCTCAAAAGATCAGATGATCACATTGTAAAAAAAATGTTCAATCAAGTTAGGTATGAAAAAAGTGCAGTGTTCTGAAAAAAAAAATTATTGTCAATATTGAGAAATAGGAATATTATAAACCTTGATGAAGATCTTAGAAACTTTTTATTTCCTCAGTGTGTAATGATATAACTAATAACTAAAAATATACATAAGCTTACTGTTTTAATCATGTGCACAGTATGTCAAAACCCAGTTTACTTTTAATAGAAACACACTTATAGAATTTCAAGACTAATTATGTCCCAAATTTTGGCTGAGAATTGTCCTAAGTACAAATTCATGTATTGAGAAGTTATTTTAGGAAAAATAGCATTAATTTCAAGCTGATATTTCAATTTCTTAGAATTATTCGATAAATTTCAATACACCAATGAATGTGGGAAGACAGTAGAATAACTGAACTAGACTAGCTGTTTGTTTTTAGAACTTCATATTCAAATTTTCTTAGAATTATTCATTAAATTTCAATACATCAATGAATGTGGCAAGACAGTAGAATAACTGTACTAGACTGTTTTTAGAACTTAATATTCAAATTTTCTTAGAATTATTCAATAAATTTCAATACATCAATGAATGCTAGAAAACAGTAGAATAACTGAACTAGACTGTTTTTTAGAACTTAATATTCAAATTTTCTTAGAATTATTCAATAAATTTCAATACACCAATGAATGTGGCAAGACAGTAGAATAACTGAACTAGACTGTTTTGAGAACTTAATATTCAACTTTTCTTAGAATTATTCGCTAAATTTTTAAATCTGAATTAGACTTTTTAGAATCTGATCGATATACCAATGAATATAGGAAGACAGAAGAATAATCTAGACTATAGTTTTTAGACTTTGTTAGTTTGTGTACATCTGGTATGAGTTGTAGGCATCTGTTATAAACGGAATAACATGTTGTTTAGAATCTCAGTTTACTTGTAGACATACTCTCAATCTTACTTATATACTAACCTACTTTTATTTCATCTAAACTTAGATCAACTCTCTACACTAAACACATAATACATATTACAACTGTTGTAGTTAAAGAGGAGAGGGAGAAACTATTTTTTTGGGGGACATTTTAAACTAAATATTTCACTATGATTCAGAGACATTTCAAACAAATGCTCTTACACAAGTAATGAAGATCAACCTATTTCAGCAACTTTTGGGATTTACAATGTATTTGACTGAATGAGTTCCTATTGAGGCTATGCCCATTGTTTTGATGCTTTTGGAATCTTTGACAAAGCAGGAGTTAAAGATTTCATGCTAATGTGAAAAATGTATAAAAAAATTACATTGTTGTATTGTTTGAAATGCTTAGAGAATATCACTGTTGTGTAAGGACGACCAATCAATAGTTTTCAAATTAAAAACTGCTTAAAGTGAGTAATTAATTTAAATAAGATTAATTAGAATGATGAAAAATAATGAAAGTTTATCACTAATCATTCTCATTATTATTTGATTAGATATACGTTTATATAATCAGCTTTATTTAATTATTCCTTCATCATTATGTTAAACAAAAGCTCTGAAACAACATATTGTGGAGGGTGTTAAGATAGCTCCTCATCCCCTAGTGACAGTAAAAATAGCCCTAGTCTAATTAACATCCTTTCTATCTCACTCCATCTCACACCTGTATCTTTCATTCTTAATCACTTCCTAATGGGCCAAATGAGGATACACTTCTTTATCTTTGTTATCTCTAGACCAACTTCTCATTGGTCAGTTTGTCTGAGATTTATCAATTTCATCTATTCATTGGTCACCTCTAGTTCATTCATAAAATCTGATCAATTTGATTGGTCAATTTGAATTTGTCAGTTGGTTCCCATCCAATCAAGGGAGGTTAAAGATTGAACAATTGAATGATGAAGAGTGTAAATGAAACAGATGGTCTGAGATGTGTATAATGAGCTATTAATAATAAGTTAATATATTCACCTCACATCAAAAAGAAAATGAATAATATAGTCAAGAATGTTGTCTGATTTAGACAAAGGATCAACAATATTTTCTTCATATAATTGATAAACAAATTCCTGAATTCTATTATCTTCTTTCACTGTGTTTTGAAAGTATCCCTTAAATGAAAGAAGATTTTATTTTAGTAAAACAGTGGAATGTTCTTGAAAATTGTAAAAATTGTGAAACATAAATTGTAATTTATAAAAAAGTATTCAAAGTACTTTTACAAAGTAGATTTCTAAAATTAAATTGCCAATACTAGATGTAGAGTTTTTCAGACAAATTCGTTGATAAATGTATTTTAAATCTATTCTTTGATAAAATAGAAAAAAAAGATTTTATCCATGCTTAATAAGACTTTCATCAAATGGTCATTTTTCAATAGAAATAGGGATTGCCTAGTTCTATTACCATACAGTCAAATAATAGGGATGACCAAGTACACACAGCAGGGGCATTATTCAAGTATAGTCAGGGCTTGAAACTTGAATCCAATTTGTCTTCTTAGGTTAGCGTCTAAATCACTTCTCAGGGCAGACGACAAAGGATTTTTTGTTAGTTTAAAGCTTAGAAATGTAGAAATTTTTGTACATGTAATTTAAAACAGGGTATTGGATATAAATCTTGAGAAACTATGTTTATGTTGTCATATAGACTTCATGTTTAGAATTTTTATATCCCTCAAGTGATATTTAAAATTAGGTTAGAGTTCAACAGATCATCTTAAAAATAATATTTAAAACTTGTTATAAGCTTACATTGGTTATTTTTCTCCCCCTTTTCTTAGTAACAGAATAATTTTAATAGCATGGGGCAGATTTTTCAATCATAAATTGTACTTTCCTTTCAAAAACAAATTCTTCATTGGAAACATCCAGGCTGACCTATTTTCAATACAATTTTCCAGAAACTCATGAAAGAATTAAAAGGATTTCATTAAAAAAATATTTGAATAAAAGTTAGATAGTGATATTCTTGACTTAAAAACATTCTTTTGCTCTATTTTGGTTTCTATCATTAGGTCTTGATTAAACTGACAAATTAATAAAGCTTTTACCTTAATAATTTTCTTACAAAGAAAAATCTTACATGGGTTCTGATATTATGAAAGCTAATCATAATGAGTTAATGTGTTTGCTTTTCTGATTTAGGCAATGATAACATTTTGAGTAGAATTTTGTGAAATAAGCTGTAGCCTCGTAAATTTGTTAGCAGTGGTAAAAGACATTGAAGAAGAAAAGATAGTACAGTGGAAAAAACATTAGGGTTATAAAAACAAGAGAAATCATTGTTGTTTCAGCTTCCCTAAATATTGGTAATAGACAAGCATCTCTGTAACATCATATCATGTAATATTACTTCATATTATTTCTTTAATAACAATACCTTCAACTCACAGCAGTTTTTAAAAAGAGTAGATAATAAGTAGGAAAGTTGATTTAGAATCTACTTGAAGAAAGGGATAAGTAAGGTATAATTCACTCAAGTCTGGCTGCTGGCTGGCTAAATTCAAGCATCATGTGTTATTGTTGACCAGCAGTTCTTGGTCCACCCCTTTGTTTGTTTAGTACATGGTTACAAAGGAAGGTGGGGCACTCAGCCCTAGGGTACAAGACTAACAAAACAGCCAGGGGCAGTTGTAATTATCTCTTCTCAATTGGTAATCATGATTTCGAGTGGTCTAAAAAGATTATCATACCTCTTTTATGACATGATTTCTTTAGTTACATCCCAAATTCTATTCTACAATGGTGCAGTTGTCTGATATCACCCAATTCAATTAGAATTCAGATTAACTTTTCAACTAGACTGTGGTGTAATAAAATGAAGGTGGAGCTGATAAGTTATCTTGTCAAAATTTAGCTTCTCTCAGCATTTTTTACTTGCAAGATTCTAAGGCTGTGCTATTTTTAGTCCAAAATGTTATGTAAAGAGTCTAATAGAGGGTATATTAAATTTTACAAGTTTTTACAAAGAGGTGGAAAAATCAAACCAAATACAGTAATTTTCCATTCTTACACATGTGTATTTCTCCTGTATTACATTGATTTAAATAGGTCAAGGAAAACCCAGACAGGCCTGAAAGTAATTTTTTATGTTAATTAGTTCATGCACCTTCATGTGTTAAAAATATCTTCAGAAATAAATCATGAAAAGTTAAGGTTAAGTATTTCAATAGAAGTAATTATTCATGTTGTACCCAAGGTATGAATAGAGTAGATTAAAAGGGGGTAAGAAAGAGAAAGGAAGTTATTAATCACTCATTTAAAAGGCAGTCTGTTGACCTGTAAGAGAAGAAAAATGAGAAGTTTGTATGGTATGCGACTATCTACACTGTTAATGTTTAGAATTCAAGCCTATATCTTGTCTAGACGCTGATAGTTTAACACTAGTATGTTTGGCTCCTAACCTTCTACTCTATTTATGTTCTCCACTTAATCAACTGCTGTGGTCTCCATCCCAATTTTACCCTTTTAGACATCTTAAATACAAAGTTCAAAATAACTTCAAGTCATTAACCCATGACCTTGTTTTTCTGTGGACTAGTTATATTTTTAAAAAACAAACCTTTTCTTGAAAAAAAACAGTGTTGTGTATTTGTAAAATTAAGTGACCAAAAGAAGAAAAAGTAAAAGCCAAAAACCTTGAAATGAATAAGGTCATCCATTACTTGAAAAATATCTGTTTGGTCTTTGTCCATGGTAATTATTAACTGAATAATAATGACTTGTATTGTACAGGAAAAGACAAAATTATGAATGAGTTATCATCAATATTGTGACCAAATTATTAGCATACCTATGAAATAATAGCAGGAAGTGAACAATCTACTATATCCTCAATAAACATAATCCTCACACTAAAAGGGTGGAGTTCTCTGAATTACTTTGTTTTATTATCAGATTTTGATTTGACACAAATACTCAAGAGTAAATGGCTACATTAAGAAAGAAATGTACATTATCACGATGCTAAATTCAACAATTTGTATTTAACCAAGTCTGTATATTTAGCGGCATGCATGATTGTTGACATAAACTCTAATTTCACGTTAATTTACCAGCATTTTACTTCAATGAAGTTTTCTACTGCATTGTCTTTTAACTAAATCATTCAGTAGAAGCTGGCCTCCTAGGAATAGATTATGAAAGTTTATGAATCCTTTATTGATCTTTGAGAAGAATTATTTCCCACCATTTTATAATGTAAAAAACAATAAGACTTCACCTCTTTATTTTGATAACAAGCTTGTTCTTATATCTCTATCATTACAGTTCTGAGAGTGGACATCCAGAGATCAATTATTTTATAACAAACATTCTTTGCCTCCCCTGCCTTCTCCAGACTAAAAATGTTTTCCTTTTTTATCTTTTCAGTTGACTGAATATCGTAACCCTGTATCTAGTCCACCAGTATATAGTAATGGTCCTCTTGGGTTTGAACCCAATGGTTTGGATCCTGATTCACCTCTATCACCACCACCGGTTCAAATGGATGATGACAGACTACCCAATGAACTGTTGGATGAAATCTGTGAAGATATTGGAATGAAAGAAGGAATGGAGTTGGATTTTGTGGAATTTCTTATGGAACAGGATGACTACAATGATCCTCATGCTTACATGACACCAGAGGCTCTGACAACTGGATTATTCAACGCACCTTCATATAACAACAACAACAAAGTGGGAGGAAGTGAGACAGGTTCTGTCAATGGTGTGAAAATAGATTCAGTACCTTCTACACCAAATAGATCTATTCCAGTCTCTGTGCCAAATTCTTCATCTGTTCTTACATCATCGGCTTCCAGTAGTCCAGCCAGTAAAAGATTGCATATGTCTACCTCAGAGCATAACAGTCCAGCCAAATCTACCCAGTCTTCTGGAGTCAGCCAGGTTTTCAAAATGCCTCAGACACCACCAACACCAAAGAGACCATTATCTGCATCTCAAGGTCTCCAGTCACCCAGCATGTCTGTAAAAACATCTGTGGCAAATACTCAGAGTATAGCAACCAAAAGATGTTACTCTCCTTCACCTCTTTCATCTTGTAGTCAACAGAGCACACCATCAAAATCTTCCCAAATTCCTCCTCAATCTCCTACTAGTAAACAACCTGGTACTCTTCATTATGGTCAAAATTCCCAATCACCAAGACCAGCATGTCCTGCACCACAGAAACAAATGAACTCCCAACAAGGGTTTCAACGTTTGGGTAAACCAGCACCTCCAGTTGTCAATGTTCAAACATTTCAACAACAAAGGTGGTTGCAGCAACAACAGAACATGCACCATGGTTATGATTCAGAAAACGGATCACAATACAACAAAGTTGACTCACCATTGGATCATGGGTACTATTCTGACTCTGTTAGCAGAAGTCAGTCTACATCAACACCATCTAGCTATGCCCTGTCCACAATGGCAGCTGATCAAGCTGGTATGTACATGAAGAGATCTGACTCCAGTTCCAATTTATCAGCCATGTCTATTGGTTCACAGTCGTCTCAGTCTTGTAGGCAGAATAATCCACAGCAACAAAAATCAGTTCATTTTGCTGATGGTGCTTCTCAAGGTAGTCCGGATTGCAATCAGGAAAATGGACACATTCAGAATTATGGACAAGGTTATGAATCGGATTGTGCTGGATATGATCCAGAGTTTAGAGACAATGCACATAAAAATATGCAATCTAAAATCCTACCGCGATTATCAAGTGTGAAACCTGAAGTTGGACCCTACACTGTACCTGGTGGCCAACAACCACCTTCATTACAACAGTATGATCAACGTAGTAGTTGTAGTGTCTCTCAACCAGCTGTGTCTAGTCGTGGTGCTGGTAATATGCAAACCTTTGACTATAATAACGAGAAAGATTCAATGTATTATATGGACAATAATCAGAACATGATGCGTATTGAGCCCGGTGATTATTCAGGTGGAAATTATCCTGGAAGCTATCCCAATACTGGTGGTATGACTGATCAAATGAAAGCTGTGATGGCTGGACTACCAGACAACGAAATGTATAAAAACCAACCTAATGATATGTCCACATCGTCTCAACAGGGTTACAATAACAGTTGTTCTATGTCAGCTTTGAATCAAGGTGCTAACTCTATGATGCCCAATCAAATGGGTCCAAACTTTAATCAAAACTCAAACTATCCAAATAACTCACATATGATGGGATCTAGTAATGGACAATATCAAAATATGCAGTCACAACAAAGCTTTGATCAAACACCGTATCGTTCACAAATGGCTACTCCTATTTATCCTAACAATGGTCAGGCTAATATGGCTCAGGGTCAGTGGATGGGAGGAACACCACAGACTCCACAAAGTATGCAACAAATGCAACAGATGCAAATGAACAAATCTCAAATGGGAGTTCAACAGATGGGTGGTATGCCACAGGGACCAGGAGGAGCAGCAATGCCACATGCTCAAGCTATGACACCGCAGGGAGTACCTCATATGCAGCCCTGTACCCAACCTTGCACCCAACCCAACTGTACCAACTGCAAGACTGGTTCACCAAACAGACCACCAATGTTAGCTTCTCAGCAATCTTTTATACAACATCTTATTACAGATAGATCCAATGCTTTCAGATCTCATCCACTCTTCCCCTTATTACGAGATTTGATTATTGCTGATATGAACTTTAGCTCTCCAAACTTCCCTTATCAATTGATAAGCAATTTACCAGCAGATTTCGATAAATTATTACAAAACTTTCTGCAACGAAATCCACCAACAGGCAACTATCAAGGAAATTATGCAGTGGAAAGTGTTATTATGGATGCCTTGCGATATGCACACCAGTGTATCATAGGTAATTAGTAATATACTGTACATATTAATTCATGCACTACTGGTATTTAGATTTATGTGTGATGGTTATGTGCTATTAAAGGTTTTTGTATGCTAATTTTCATATTGATCAATACAGCATTTGTTCATGATTAATGTATTTATAGAAAATATTTTTAAAAAATTGCACAAACCATTTTGTGATTGTCTTATCATTTTGATTTGCTTCCTGTTTTTTTCTATGTCATTTCATAATCATTTTTTAGTTTCACATTTTTTGTATCCTATCTTTCAGAAAAAATTAGATTACGGCAAGATCAAGATAAAACTACAAAAACAACTTCCAAATCATTGAGTGCTATTGAGGAATTTTGTGAGAAGTTTGATAGAGCTGTACGTAACACTGTGGTAAGTCTTGAGCTCATTTTTTACCATAATTTTTTTCCACATCTGTATCTTATCTGTAAGCTTATACCATGATCAAAAATATCTCTTCGGATACATGTAAACTTCCACAAATATCTAAAATATCTTCATCATGATGACTTTTATTGTAGCCTGGTCAACCTAGTCCTGATCCAGTCAATCCTATGATGGTACCCCCTGGTGTTGATATGAGTGGTGTAATGGGCTGTCCACCTGGTATGCCTGGTGTACCATCTATGGGTAAAGATCCTACCAAATACATGATGGATCCAACCATGGTAAGTCAAATTTCAAAACTCCAATTAGAAATCCAGAATTAATTTTATTTCAAAAGACTTGCCAAACTGATCAATGATGAAGCAATTTTTTGGATTTTTGAAGAAAGCCAGTGTCAGTTTAACCTGCTGGTGTTAGTTCAGACTTTGCTTTTCCCAAATGATTGAAATACTTGATATTGTCAGAGTGGCAAATTACTCTCTAATGAGATGGCTCCCAGTGTTTTTTGCACTGGTTTCAACCTTGTATTGAAAGTATAGTCTGTATAATTACCAATCTGTGAACAATTTTCACATCATTTATGCCGAGTGAAATAAAAGAAAGGATAGAAATGATAGTAGTTGAATGTGACTGTGAAGCGTGTCATTGTAAGTGTAAATTATGTGTTAAGATGGTAATTAAAGTCTAATAAAGGAAAGTAATTGTGTTTACAATATGTTGACACTGCTTTAAACACTATCACACATTAGCTTAGTTGGATTTTAAAATGAGCCCCAAAAAAATTCAGTGATATTCAAACACCAACCATTTGGTAAAGACGTTTGTCATTTAAATTTTACTATGTCAATTTTACATCAGAAATCCAATGTTAACATTGCCTTAAAACATATCCTCTTGATTTACCTTTCACCTTTTAAATCTTGTCTATAATGGAGCTTGGAGATTTTTAAACAGGTTTTGCAAACTAAATAACCAGGTATAGGTTTACCTAAACTAGGTGTGGAGAGGCACACTTGAAGGTCAACTGAAGGTCACCAAGTTTTGTGCAAACTTTGCAGGATGTTTTGGGTACAGCTTTACCTATTGACATAGTTTGTAGCAATTGTTCTCTCTATTTCATTATTCAAACTTACAACATAAGTTGAGTGAAACCCTTCGTTTAAATCTTAAACTAAAATATTAGTATATCTGATGATTGACCTTGTATTTAACTATAATCCATGTATTGTTGAGTCCTGGTTACTCATGAGTTAAACATGAATACAGCTAGAATAGGAAGCTCAGCATCGTATCAAGACTAACCTTACACCTGTATGTAACAATTTTGATCTGAAAAATATCCTTTTAAATATTCACTTTCTGATGCAATACATATGTAATTATCACTCTTTAGCCTTGATTTTTTTCATAAACTGTTTAGTAACAAGGATAATTATTATACAAGTAAATTTATTGTAATTTTTTAAATAACAACTGTTGCCTTTCGAGAAATCAATTAAATTTATCCACCTATGATTTAAAGAATATTTGTGAATTATAAGTACATATAGATAAACAATGGTTTCAGAAACAAGTCAAAGCTTATATTTATGTATTATCTACCTAAGTTACCTATATAGGACTATTGATACCCTTAGTATTATAAGATTGGCATAATTTTGATAGCAAATGATCCGATTGATAAAGTCTTGTTGAACACAGTTGACTGAGTCAGAATATACCTTGGGAGTGTTTTATCATTTAATCTGTAAAAAACATCAATTATTTAGACTTTTAACAAGAAGAACAATTATTTTGTCTCGCCTGGTTGAACAAGTGAAGTAGAGAGAGAGAAATATGTAATATTTGTAACGCTTTATGAACACTTAATAAACTCGCTACATTTATAAAATATTATTTTCAATTCAGACTTCTCATTTATTTCAAAACGCCAATATTTCTACTCAATGAATTCTATCAAAAGCCACAGAAAATTATTTATTTTGAAATGTTTTTTTTTTTCATTGAATTAAATGATAATTGAAATTGCTTTCATTCATGCTGATCAGAAATTATTGTAACTTATGGCATATAATAGTTTTCTGAAATATAAACTCTATAGATCTCTGAATATAATTCTGGTCTAATTTTGGTACTGGTACCCAGAAAAAAATAGGTTCTCATTCTTTATGGCGATATATAAAAAAACATATTGTAAGGGCATCTTAAATGGAAATAATTTCATTCAAAATGTTTCTCTTATTTAGTTTTAAAGAAACGGGGCCATTTTTTTGACCAATCATACTTTAGTCTCAGAAACGGGACTTTTTTTTAGCTAAGCCAATCAGTAATAGTGTTCACACTCACCTTCGACATTTGAGCCTTCATATTCATGTATGTGCTGAATTATCTGAGTTTGAATGTTAATAGAAAAGACAAATATAGAAAAGAATTTTCGTACATTTCTAGTACTTCTGAAGACTATTTACATATAAGACTAAAATCAACCCACCAAAATGAAACATCTGTCCCTTTAAGTCTTTGATATAAGCTCGATCAATTGCTTACTGAGCTATGCTTAGTGAATATGTGATGTTTCAAGCCATGTTGATATATTGGTTCAAACCAAATGAACTAAATTGAACTTGATTACCTCGAAGTGAGTTTTAATAAAATGATAGCTGAATTCATTTTGATGTTGTATCACAAGATTATCTGAATTTAGCATACCCCTGTGAAAAATGTGTTATAATGTATATTTTGTATATTTCAGGGTCATCCTGGCTATGTGTCACCTGGTATGGGTAAAGTTATGGGTATGCATGGTATGGGACCTAGTCAATATGATATGATGAAGTCTTTATCAGATACAGCTAGTACTTACAGTAATTCTTCAGGCTTAGTCAATAAAGCAGAATCCAAGAAACATCCTAGTCTACCAAAAGAGGTAAGAATTGGCAATTCCTCAACTTGTCCACAACTTCAAGAGAAAGCTTTCTGAAAGAAGTATTTGCACAGAATAACAGTCTTAAAGATTCGAATTAAGTAATAGTTGTTTTTGTTCCAGTATTGAAGACACATATGTTGATCCCATGATTATTTCAAAATCAAGTCATTTCATTTGATTTTTTTCTATTTTTCAGGCTGTTGCTATGATGTTAGATTGGTTGAGGAATCATAAAGACAATCCGTATCCCAATGATGATGAGAAAGCTATGTTAATAAAACAAACAGGACTAACTATAAATCAAATCAATTATTGGTTCACAAACGCCAGGCGGAGAATCTTACCGAAATGGGCTCAGTGTAAATAGTTCATTGTGTCCTACTGTATAGAAACCTAGTGTTATATTATTATTCTAAAAAGTGCTCTTTATAAACCATTTTATATTAATATGGTTTGACATTCAACTAAGTGTTCATTTATAGATCAAGACAATGTTTCCCTCCATTTCTCATCTACTATGCACGGTTGATAACTGGAATTACATCATTGACAGAAGAATTTTGGTGCTCCCCGAGACATTTGTTGTTACCATAGTCAACATTTCTTGAGTTTTTTTTCTGCTCTCAAAGAGGCTGTAAATATATACTATAATGTTATTCTACTAGTTTATAGGATACTGATCAAATTGAGTCATACAGCTACACAATGACCTGCCAAAATGTGTGTGCCTTAAATTTAGAAGTGCTTGTGCTCAGTATATTTTTGCAAGACAACCTTACTAACTGCTGTAGACATTTAGTACTTTATACTAATCCAAATACCGGTTCAATATAGTCAAACTAGTGGTATATGTATAAGTGTATGTAGTTTTTGTTACCCAGCCAACGAAGAAATTATCCAGACCAAAAACACTTTAAAAAAAAATATCTACAGAGAGTAGTTTTCCACACTTCTTTTTTAGAGAACATTCCAAATAACAAATATAGACCACAATTAAATTTTCTAGATCAATGTCTCTCCCTGTTCTTTTCTTTTAGTATTTATTTATAGTAGCTTTTTTAGAAGGTCTCTTGCCAACTTTTATATATATTTTCTACTGTCTATATATATATGTACATAGACTATACTAATGCAACATTTCTATGTAGATATATGTAATAATATTATATGTAAATATTTCCCTGAACCCCTTGTGACCTGTTGTTTTTAAAATGTCAATGTCTCGTTATTAATTGTTAAATTTGTTTTCTTTTATCTTTCAATAAGCTCAGCATTGTTTGTGTGTATTCATTTATAGAATAAAAGGCCATTTAGAGAAAAGATGATTTCTTTTTCCAATTAAAATTAATGAATTGCTTTCATGATTTCATACATCAATTTTTTTTACATGTTTTTTAAAAGAAAAGAATGAACTAAAATAGGCTTAACTAAGCAATTAGCTCTACATATTAAAAAAAATCTTTAAAAAAGTAGACCTACTAAAATTAAAATTAGACAATGTACTTCCTGATAATAAGAGATAAATGATTGAGCAGATTAAAAGATGAAACAAATAACAATAGTTTTTATATTAATGTGTTTTAAAGGTACTGGCTGTAAGCTAGTCTTGTGTTGTGTTTTGTTTTTACATATCAATGTTTTATGCATGAGTAAATTAGAAGCCGCATGAACTAAAGACTAAAATTCTGTGTTTGATGAACTTTTTAACAGGAGTTCTTTTGGATGCAGTAATCATATTACTACATTAGATCTTTATGCATTTGTCATTTACTTAATAGTCTTTATTGAATTTTAAACTCTGAGAAAATATTCTGTGAATGGATTAAAGTTCATTTAAAATGTAAAAATAAAGTTTTGTCTGTCTTTTTTTTTGTTTGGAATATTTCACATATTTTCTTTCAAACATTCTACAGTAGAGTTTGGTTTATTAATTAAAAACAGTGCCTTGTTGCTGGTTATTTTGATTTAAGTCCAAATTGTAATTGTTTACTGCTGTGTTGATGGTAATATGTTAAGCTGTATTCCATCATAAGAACTAACTAATTTTAGCTACCAGTAAACTTGTACTTTATCTGGTAGTTAGTGAGATAGCTAGAAATTTATTGGATGCACAGGTGTGTAGGCAGTGTTTAATGGATAAAATTCAGACTATTTTGTACTTTCTATTACATGGAATACAGTTCACTGATGCAATCTAATTTTTGTCTATAGTCTTTATTATGGAGAAAAACTATAAAACCACTTTTATTTTTATCTATGCAGTTTTTATTATAAGCAATAAAACCTGATGTAATTGATAAGAGTAAAATTTTCACCACCAAGCAATTTACAGTTTTATGATATTCAATAAAAAGTTGTTGGAATCGTTACAGTAAAGAATTTATGCAATAACCAATCAATATTGTGAGCTTTTTTTAAATACAATGTAGTTACTATATTTGAGCTTTTAAGCTTTGAACTTTTTAAAAACCAAATAATAGTGAAATGTTTTGTCGAATTTTCAGATTTTTTGTTCCATCCAGTATATTATGGCCATTTTAGTCTTGTTTAGCTTTTTAGATTTATTTATTTTCCTTATTTTCATGGCAAACTTATAAACCTAATGGCGATCATCATAGCAATATATTGAAGCAATGTTGTTCACAATAATTCTATCTAATGATATTACATGTCAAGTCTTTATTTTATGATTTTTATCAAAAATTTATTCTTTTTAAATATTTTATCAATTGAATAAAACATTTGTTTTAGCTATAAACCACTCCACAATTAATTTGTATATTAAACATCAAATGCATGAAATTTAAATGAAAATCACTTAAATTAACTTAACTTATTCGCGAAATGGATATTACTAAGTACTAGGTATTGATAAAGTTTAATTGTCTATCGAAAACTGCAGTCAAATAATCAACTAGATTGCGGTTTAGGAAAGTGAAAATGTGAAATATCGAGAAATAAATTCCAAATACATGAATAATGTTTAATATACAAGTTAAAATCATCATCATGTCAATGTTATTTGTTTTATGTCACAAATTTATAACATTTCAACACATAATTTTTATAATAAATGTATATTTAACATGTTTACATGAGCTTTTTTTTTTATCCTTTCTCACCAACCATTCGTGTTAATACGTAAGTACAGCATTGAAGTAACAATTTGGACAATTGATATTTCAATGTATACTGTTATAGTCATATTGATATTGCATAAAATACTACATTGTATTGATATTTCAATGTATACTGTGATAGTCATATTGATATTGCATAAAATACTACATTGTATTGATATTTCAATGTATACTGTGATAGTCACGGTGATATTTCATAAAATATTACATTGTATTGATATTGCAATGTATACTGTGATAGTCACGGTGATATTCAGAAAATACTACAGTGTATTGGTATTTCAATGTATACTGTGATAGTCACGGTGATATTTCATAAAATACTATAGTGTATTGGTATTTCAATGTATACTGTGATAGTCACGGTGATATTTCATAAAATACTACAGTGTATTGGTATTTCAATGTATACTGTGATAGTCAAGGTGATATTTCATAAAATACACTTTAATCATCTTTGACATACAACAATATTCTGAGATATTTCATGGAATGTAATAAAAGTCCATTGATATTTCACAAAAAAATATAGTGATCACATTGATGATCTATTTCATACAAGAGACATTTCATTGATATAGAAAACCTTCGGATTTTTGCGATGTGATAGTCACAGTTGTGATCCATGTAATCAGTATTTCGTAGACGTTGATGATCTGTAGCATACTATGGAAATTTCGTGGATCATTACTCATGTAATCATCATGTTGCTGATCAATTACATACTTTGGATATTCCGCGGATAATTATACTTTTTGTAATCATGTTGGTGATCCATTCTATGCTATTGGTATTTCGTGGACCATTACTCATGTAGTTATCATGTTAATGATCCATTCTATGCTATTGGTATTTTGTGGATCATTACTCATTTAGTAATCACATTGATAATCCATTGCAAACTATTGATATTTCGTGACCATTACTCGTGCATTTATCATGTTGATGATTCATTGCAAACTATTGATATTTCGTGAATTACTCGTGCATTTATAAAGTTTTGGACCCAATGCATACTATGGATATTTCTTGGATCATTACTCATGCAGTAATGACGTTGATGATCCATTGCAAACTATTGATATTTCGTAGTTCATAACTCCCGTAGTAATCATGTTGATGATCCATTGCAAACTAATGGTATTTCGTGGATCATTATACATGTAGAAATCGCGGTTGGTGATAAATTGCATGCTATTGCTATGGAATACCTTTTGATTTATAATATCATAGTATGATAGCCACTTGATCATGGAGTCGGAATACTGTTTGATTTTCATTGAACATGCATGGTTACATAAATGATCCATAGAATAATATAATTGAAACAATGACATTTCAAGAATACTGTAAGAGTCACATTGATATTTCAATGACTAGCCTCAATGATATTTCATTCACTTCTGCAATAGTCAATTTGATATTTCATAGAATATCGTAATTGTTACGTTGATATTTCAATGAATACTGCTTAAGTCACGTTGATATCACAACGGCTGCTAATGTTATTTCATTCACTGCTGTTACAGTCACGTTGATACGTCACAGAATGTTGTGGTTGTAACGTTGATATTACAACGACTGCTAATGATATTTCACTTCTGTAATAGTCACGTTGGTATTTTATAGAATATTGTTATTGTAACTTTAATATTTCAAGAAATGAAATGAATTGAGTTTTAAATCCTACTTTTCTGCACCATGTGGGCTATTGGAGACGGACAACACCATGCAGGGTGCAATGAGGGAAATTTTGCCAGGCCAGCGGCATTAGCCTGCTCTTTTTGATATTTCAAGGAATACTGTATAAGTCATTTTGATATCACAAGGAATACCTCCGAAGTCTTGTTGATACAAGGAATTCAGCCGCCCGCACGCAGACCCGAAAGCAAGTTTTTCGGGCAAAAAACTAGTTTAGAAATTCGGACAATCTCAGATATTTGCCCCCTGTTGAATAATGTACTTTAATGTTTTTATTTGATTTACAAAATTGTAAAAATACCAATAAGAACATTAATAGGATAACTGAATGTTCAGTAAAGTCAGAAACCTTGCTGTTGTTGAAGGGAGGTAAATGGCTTTTATAATAAAACTTTTATGGTTTCAGACCACTAAAACTGTTCACGTAAAGAATTGTGTCGAATGTAGTCTGCGTTATTTTTAGAAATCCTCTTTCTCCCTCCCTTTTGGGCTTTTGCATGCCTATATTTGACTAATTTTGAAATTGCATCTTCTTTCAGATTTTGTGAGATCATGAGAGATTTTCATGCGGAAGGATAATTTTAAAAATAGTTGTTTGTGTGCAGTGACAGTTAAGCGGATGTTGATAAAATGTAGTTGTCTTCTTTCAGTTTGGCTAGCTCAAGATTTTCATGGTCATGATATTTTGAATTTTTGTTCAGAAACTAAGCATTGGACACTAACACAGGCTTCCATGTAACATATTGGAAAGTTTTCAACGATTCTGGAACAAGTTATAGAAGGTTGAATTTCGTGATATAACATGGAAACAGGTGGCAAATGAATTAATGGTCTTAGTCCAGACTACATGTATTATTAATTTATAATTCAACTGAAATCCGTCGTTTTCAGAACAGTTGTTTTAGATGGTGATGAGAACATAGTATTACGAAAGCACTGGCTTAGGTCACAAAGTAAAGATTTATGATAAAACAAGGTGCAAGTTAAAGGTTATGATAATTAGATATGTTAACTAAGGATGTCTCTGTAATACTATCTGTGGTAGTATCATTTCTTGAGCTGAAATAGTTGAAAATATAAAGAGTCAACATTCTTGTGATATATCAATAATCATCTAAAGATAAAACCTGTATTGTGAAACAAAATCTTTTCATATATCTATAAGAAATTCAGAAGCATTAATATTAATAGTCATCGTAGGAAATTCAAAAGAAAAGAAGTCAGAAACAGTTGTGTCACACATCTAGTATCATCTCAATGTTAGGCTATTACGAATCCTTGGGGTTCTGGACATTGTGAATGTGCGCCGTCAACAACCGATTGATTTAAACATAATTTTACACTTTTTCAACAGTATCGGCTTAAAAAATTAACGACAGGATTTGTTTCAGTAAAGTTAAGGGACATATTTCTCTAGACTTTGGTGTAAGATTCAATAGGATAACAGAATGTTTAATAGTAAAACTAAAATGTTTTTAAAGGGAGGCAACCGACTTTTAAATCGAAACTTTATCTCAGATTACAAAAACAATTAAGCCCTTGTAATTTTCGACTTGTTCCATCCGAACATGCTTTAACATGTCAGCTCCTCCAACCTGCTTCACTGGCAAATTAAACCCGGGTCTGTAATATTTAAAGGGTCTCGCTATTTTAATTTTACATAAATATTTTCTTATTAGTTAATCCAAACCCGAATGTTTATTATTACATTCCTATCGAAGCTAGTTTTCTAAGACGCATCAAACCTATATTAGATTGTGCATTATCTACATATCATTTGTGTGAACACTTTTCTCTGTGCATTTTTGTTGTCAAAATTCAAGTCGTCAAAATTGATATATGAGCCATTACTAATTTAATTAATTAATATTTTTTTACAATTTTATATCACTTGATATATATGACTAAATGTGTTATGACGCATCGGAGTCTTTATCGATGAATTACTTGAAAGTCGCGATTTTATACTTGAAGAAATTGTGATTATAATTCAAGCAATAGATAGACGATCTAGATTTATGGTGAGATTATTAAAGGAATACTACCTGTTAGAATGGACATACAGTTTAAATCCGCAACTTGATTGACAAGAGCATAATTCATCAGCTGGACTTACCAGGTGTCATGACTAAAAAATAGAATCTCTATGTAAGACGCTTCTAAGCATGTTTCAAAATTACTTAGTTTAACGGATTATGACTTTTTTTATGGATTTATTGGATTATCGAGTGATTCTCGATATAAAAAGTCCACTGATGAACAAAGACTTATTTTGGCGAAGTTTTAGAAATTTCAATTTTTGATCATCCTAAGAGTTAGTATACCTTAAAAATCTCAGTAATCATAATTATACACTCTGCAATAGGTATTTTAATGTCATACTTTTTTAAATTCCGCTCTTAAGACCATTCATTGTGTATAGTAAATTGTTATAATCACGCTTATTTGAATAATACAGTATAAAAATAGAATTACAAAGCATTATTTAATTTGATACATACTAAACAATAAGTCATACAAGACAAATAAATACATTACGATAAGGTTTAAAAATAGTCAAGGTTCTTGCCGACTGACTCATTCATATTTTACTTCACGGTTGCCTTCTAAATCTCTTTACTAAGTTTAATATTGCTTAGTTTTGGAAGAGTTGTATGATATTTGTGCAAATCATCCTTATTTATGATAAAATGGTCGGGTTCGAATACAGTGAGGCAAACATTTGGCAAATCAGTCCACTTCTAGTATTAGTCGTATTACTGTACTATATTTCCTAAAAGTTAGAATAAAGCTGTT
Organism: Lottia gigantea; assembly: GCF_000327385.1. NCBI lineage: Eukaryota > Metazoa > Mollusca > Gastropoda > Lottiidae > Lottia > Lottia gigantea. Next base: position 518,853 of record NW_008707225.1, on the reverse strand, counting down.
ATCCATCCAATCCTAAAGAAAGGAAATCTGAAGGTTCCACCAAATTACAGAGGAATATCGCTTTTTTCGTCTATTGGAAAGGCTTTTACTTAAAAGATATTAAATACCAGATTAGCCAGTTGTTGCGATCCTCATTCTATAAATTATTACATAATATGCATAAAGTTTTGGTTCAAATTGATGGAAATGTCAAAGTATCCTAAAGCATGTTATGATATGTTGTTTATTTTGGATGAGGCTGGAAAAGTTACATGGACAACTTACGTAAAACTCATACGGATATGTATGAGATAGTCAATCCAAATAAGATGATTATCGTCTATTTAAAACACAACATGAACACTGTCTAAATTATTTTGTAAATAAAAAAAATCAGGATAGCTTTAACCAAATTTAGATATTGCAATACAATTTATATTTATATATTTATATTATTGTATTGTATTGTATTGTACATTATGTACTATGGGCTGTACACTATATTCTGTAATAAAGATTGATTGATTGAGATTAAACATCTAGCTGTTTACCAAAAATAGGAGGTTTAAACAGTAAGTATAATAATATTTAATTTTCTCTTCTGAGTAAGAAGCGTCCTTTTAACACTGATAATATTAGTTGGCAATAACAGATCTTTGTACGATTCTTACTTCCAACAAATGATATAATAAAATTTCACTACACCAGTATGTATAATATGAGATTTTTTTTTTCAGAATAAACCAAAAATGGATCTAACATATTACATTGAACGTCTACGCATTGTGCCATGTTTCGTCAATATGAACATTAAGAAAGTACGGAGATACGTTCTAAAAGACATCACTGAGAAGGTTTACAATGATGATAGTCACATTCTGCAAGTGCCGCAACAGAATCTCGTTTCATTTGTTTACTATTTACTGCAGCAATTACCAGAGAGTGAAGCTAAAAATGACAAGGTATTGTTGAGCCATCCAAACAACATCAATGCTAACTGTATGAAGATTATCTTATCCGCCAAAGCTCAAAACTTTGCCAAAGCCGAAGAACATCTGAAACGACTGGAAGAGCTGAGAGATGTCCACCATCTCGTAGTTGAAGCTGAGGCAGAAATAGCATTTGCTTTTTCTAAAGTAGGAGTTGAATATCATATGGTAGCTATTACAAAATTTACTAATGTGGTAGAGGAGCGATCAGACCAATATGAATGGAAATACAGATTGGCTTTTCTACTGAGGAAATGTCAAGACCCTAAAATGCGAATACTCTTGCCAACTAAGCTAGATCCCTCTGAAAACATTGTCAGGTGTAAATCCATGTTTGAAGATATCATATCTAAGTGCTCTAATGACACTCTTAAAGCCTTATCTTTAGTCCAAATTGCCCTCTTGTACATGAAGCCAAATTCTCTAAATGTGAATTTTATAAAACTAGGAATAGATTTAAGAAATACACATAAAATTGTTAAGGAATACTTGGATAGAGCCCTGAGCCTTGATCAAACAAATGTACAAATGTTATGCGAAACTGGTAGGATTTTAAGAAAGATTAATGAATTGGAATCTTCAAGGAAAGTTCTAGAAGACGCCTTGCGTTTCACGAAAAAACGTGAAACGTATCATAACCTGGCCTTGACAATCAAGGATTTAGAAGGCACAACTTCCCTCGTCATTAAATACTTGAAGAAAGCCAGCGGAAATGGAATAAATCAGATTGCAACTATTCATTTAGGCGATGCGTATATGCATTTGGAACCACCGAAGTTTCAGCGAGCATTACAATGCTTAAAACGAATGAAAATATATGGACAAGAATATAACATGATGCAACAAAAATATGACAATTTATCAAAATGTTATGAAATCATGATGCATCGTGCTCTATCAGACATAGATCTAACGGTAGAACTGCGTCAGAAAATGGTGGAGATGAACCAGAAGAGTATAGTATTTGGTATTCTATGTTGGATAAAATCGACCCCGAAAAACGAGTTAGTCATGTTAAAATCTACTGAGTTATTCCCTGACAGATGGATGGAAGGCTACGACTTAAGAAATCCAAAGGATTCATTTTTAAATCAACTTCATTATTTTCAAGGAAAATACAAATATCCATATCTTCAAAGATTACAATATTTAGTTGAAAATGGTTCTCTTGATGATATAGAAGACGACATCATGTCAGACTTTAACAATGGAAAATATGAAGATTGTTTAGAAATGACACTGTTTTTATTAATAACTGATATATATGGAATTGACCAATTTTTTTTTTCAACAATGATTAAGATTTTAAAAGTTGCTGTGGAAACAAGAGATGAATCATTGGCAAATAAATCTTTTCTGTGGCCAATGGAATATCTTTACATGGTAAATGATGCTGTTGGTCATTTTAGAATCCTTACAGATCATCATAGTCTGAAAGAAGCCAAGATGATTGAAACCTGGTTGGAAAACCTTAGCATGATTGTTGTTAGAAACGATGAAGACATTTCGCCGTTTGCAGACAGGCAAGAAGCTTTGATAGAATCCTTCAAAGGAAATGTAGCAGTGTTATGTATTATCAAGGGCAATAACTCCACTCTTTCAAACGATTATCCAATTAACATGCTTCCTGCTGATGAACCACACCTGTTACTGATTGTAGCGGATGCCAGCACATTGCCTAAGGAACTCTCACATCACCATACCTTAAAACTACCACCAAAGGACAATGACCAGACAAAAGCGGCGTGGTTAACTGATCTAGCAGAAATTATATTCCGTTGCGAATAACTAATTGATAATAACATTCCATGAGTTAATAATGTAACTGCTGTATATACGATATTGTACATTGGATTGTTATGAAGGATTTTCAATTCAAGGGAACATGGTTTTTTAGAATTTTTCAATCTTTTAATGTGTTCAATAAGATATTCACTTCAAGGGACGCAATCCTATTATGACTTTTGATTTTGGTTAGTGTTGATATTATTTGCAACTTTTCGTAGAGCACGAGCTTATTTTTTTGCCAAGATCAAAGATAATTGTCAGCTTATTGCTTACGCTGACTTCTAATGTAGTCGCAGTTATGATCGGTTTTCAAACCAATGATTTGGTAATTTTGACAACTGACTTCTCTTGGGGCTGTAAGATAAGAGATAAATGGTTGATAGTTTGAATTAGGTTTCAGTTAATACACTATAACTATGTCACTAATGTACTGATATATTTAGTTATTTAATCTATATGTATTACTTGATAAAAGATAACACTGTTTGTGTCATTATTCTGGTCATGAAAAATACTAGCAAGGTAGACAACGAGTTAATGTCCATGAATTTAAAAAAAATTTCTATTAAAGATAATATCACAGATAGACAAAAAACTTCAACTCAAAAGTGACACTTTTCTCTTTTCTGCATAGACTACCAAGAAATTTGACAATCATGAAAGACCAAGCGTCGCAGTCATTTTAAAATTAAATTTCTATTTCTTAAATATCAATTATCAAGATAACAATTCACTGGGGTCACTTGTGTCAAAGCTAGCTAGCATATTATATTATAGCAAAAATAATATAAAACTGTTCAGGTATATATTTTTGTTTGTTTTTTTTATATATCTACGTTATTTTCGTGCTACAGTGAAAGTTTGCAAAAAAGAACACTACTAGATGTAATGCATCGTTTATGTTATGTTATGCGAAATACATTTTAAAATGTTTTTTTTAAAATTGATACTCAACCCGAAGATTCAATCGCTTAATGATTGGGCCTATGTACAGATTGGATTGACACTTTAATATTTTATTATATGACAGCCCAGCCCTCGGTGCATTAATTGAGGATTGACAAAGAAATATTACAGCATAACCTGAAACAAGCCAGTCGAATGACCGGGGTTCTGTCTGAAGATAGCACCGCGTGAAACTCAAGAGTAACACGAATTTCAACAGTAGATTGATTTATTGTATTGATAAAATAATTTGGTATAGTTCAGCAAAATGAATCAAAATTAACAGTTTAGTTGAATTAGAAGTAGAATAAATGGTAGGCGTAATTAGTTTCACCGTCACCGTTTTATACTGACACTATATAGCCTACCTGAAAATATATAGTGTTTCTGTTTTAAATCGTTACAATATACACAAAAACCTTGACGATAAAAATATACTGGAATTTGTCGTCTTTTAATTCAAAGATTGAAATTCAAACGTTTTACAATGCAAATTTCATTTCACATATTGACACATAAAGTTTGGAAATAACGGCCACCACATTTTATCAACTATATATATATATATATATATATATATATATATATATATATATACTTTGATATTAATTTCCACGTGATGAGAGATAGTAGATAGTCCGAATTAGGTGGACAGTCCGTGGTTGAATTCCAATGTTAACATAAACTGACAGTAGTTGTGGACGGTAAGAGTTTTTCTTCAATATATAACATTATAGGTCTAAAGCTTAAAACATTATGTATGTACCCGTCATGGTCGAAAAGACAAGAAAATGTCAGTATAAATTTTTACCCATATGAAAGGTAACAGCTTGTGAGCGTATTTGTATTATTTCATTGCCATTATTTTATTCTGAAACACTTGTGATGAAACACGGTATATCATAGCAAACGTAGTGGAATGGTACAAATTGTTCAAAGGTAAACTTTATCAAAATCGAAATCTTATAGCCACGAGTTGAACCTTGATCCTTTTAAACGTTCGTGGGACATTTTAGAAGACATTGGCCTTGATTGATTTTGACTTAATGGTTCTAGCAGACGGGCCAGAGAGCAAGATCCTAGAATACTGTGATACGTTTTTCAGAAGATGTATTTTAATTCTGAAAAGTATATACGGATAGCTGATAAACAAAATATTAGAAAATTACACGTTTGTTTCTTTGCCTGCCTAGCTACCTTGATGAAAGTATTTCCTATGCCTGATATCTATGAGCAAGGCCTTTTACACAGCGAACTATGATTAATAACAGCAGGTTCTGTTTAATATCTATATCGCCCTATAATTGATTTAAATAGCACTATTATAACAGTGTAAATAATTTGTTATCTCCAGTTGCGCATTGTTGCGAATAAGAATAGCGGTCAAAATCTTGAACAAAACACTCCATGTAACTGAATAGTGAGTTGCGTTCGAAACTCATGACTTTCATCGTTCGCAACCGTACGCAACTGATAATCGCTATGGTGTGAGGGCACCTTAAGTTGACAAGAATTATGCCTTTAAATCTTCGTGATGATCGTACAAGTTTTCATCAACTTTTAGATGGTACCATCTCGTGCTCACTCTTCAAGATGAATTATACACTTATACAATATTATGTTAACGTGTTATGAAAGATTCAGATTTAGACATTGCGTTTCTTTCTCAATACAGATTTGCAAAAAAACCTAAGAATATGAATTATATTTTTATGCCATAATTTGTTAATTTCAGAACTATCTAACCGTAGGTATTTAAATATGTGCTTAGATAGTTTGTGATGTAGAACTGCAGACATGGATCAAGGCAACTGGTATACATTTTTGAAATATTTAGGATTAGTTGTTGGCTGTATTGCTAAATTTACCAGTGGGTCACTGTTTGTATTCAGTGCGTATCAAAATGCCATCAAGGAAACATTTAACTATACACAAACGGAAGGTGAGATTTATGCCGAAGTCATTATCGTTTTCGCAGAAATGAATCTGACAAAAATACTTCATGTGCCTTGACTTCTCCCCAAATCTGAAATGTCGCTACAAAACTTTGGATTGGAGGGGGGCCATCGTAAATTGTTTTTTTCGAAAGCATTCAAGAGAGGATGTGAAATTTTCGAAAATAACGGGCTTAAATCTTGTAGTTTAATGCAAAGTGAAACAGTATTATTTAAATATTATTACATTTTTACATCAAAAAATATTTTGTACAAAAAACTGCCGTTTACTTTAACTGATATTCACCGTTTCTATTTCAGTTGAGTTATTGTCATCATGTCTAAATCTTGGACTTGGAACTGGATTTTTACCAGGAATGATTTTTGATAAGTTTGGTCCACATTTAACTTCCGGTATTGGGCTAATCATATCCGGTGGATCTTATTTCCTAATATGGAGTACAACGAAATCTGTGAAGTTTTACGAACCTCGATCAGGGTTGATGGCCTTTTATTTCTATTTAGCAGGTAGGTTACATAATACATAATGATATTATACAAGTAAGTCACGTTCGTTTTTCATTCGTCACATCGTGTGGCAAGTAGACAAGTCTTGAAATTAGTTTCAGAATTAAAATTTTCATTATTTATTAGTTTCAATATTATATCAAACTTATGAAGATTATGCTCAAATATCACATTTAAAAAAAATGAAAGGTCTACATGATCCTTGAATACAAACTGATTCTGCATTTCTGAGACTGATCTCTTTGGATTCTCAGAAGTATCTGACGTCAACAAAACCTGTATGTCTATGCAACAGACATCAACAAAACCGGAATGCCTGTAACTGACGTCGACAAAACCTGAATGCCTGTAACTGACGTCAACGAGATATCTTAGCATTTCTTGATAGACGTCCATCTGTACATTTCTGTTACTGACGTCAATTTGATCTCTATTTCTGTAACTGACACCAACATGACATAACCTGAGCATTTTCTGTAACTTACGGCAACCAAATCTGTGTATTTTTTCTATCTGAATTCAAGTAGATTGTGCAGCACTTTTAAAACTGATAACATCTCTTTCAAACGTCAACCAGATGTCTGAACATTTCAGTAACTGACGTCAACAATAACTGTATATTTCTGAAACGAGATCGTAATGCAATTTTGAAATTGATATTGGCACAATTTTTGACATGTATATCAGTAATCGAAGTCATCGAGATTATGATGATGTTAGAACCAGGCAGGATGATATTAAACTGACGAATAAATTTTCAACCATTTTTTACATTTTTTTTTAGGCTTTGGTTCCTTATTTAGTTACATGGCAGCATTGAATACAAATGCTATTAATTTCCCTGCTAAACATCGAGGAAAAGTGATAAGTTTATTAAACGCGTTTTTCACTGGAAGTCCGTCTGTTTTTGTGTCTATTTACTACAACGTTTTTTCTGATGGTGATTACAATATCGTCAAAAATCAACATTATGATAAACTGATGTTTTTCTTTGCTATTTTATTTATAGTAATGAATGCAATGTGTATAGTTTGTTTACATGATCTATCTAAACTACAAGGACCAGAAACTAAAAGTGCATACACTGTAGAGAATAGTACCGATTCTAACCATGTACAATCTGGTATGGATTCCGCTGTAAATAGCATTGAAGGATCCAAGAAAAATACAGAAGAAAGAAAAGATGATTCTATAAAATTCATATTGTTGTTAAAGGATCCCAGTTTTCATCTGTTGGCCTACACTTTTATGTCTGCTGCAATTTTATCCTTGGTAAATACTAATAATTTAACAGTGCTAACCAAGTCTGTTGGATTAAACCATTTTGATAATACCTTATTATTAGTGATGCCCATAGTAAATACCATCATAAGCTTTCTCATTGGTCCGGTTTCAGATAAAATTAAGGGCAAGATTCCACGTTTGACTCTTTTAGTGATAGGATGTGTTTTTTTCACTGCATCTGAGTTGGTGTATGTGTTTTTCGGAACCTATCTTGCAGGAGTGATCTGTAGTGTAATAATAACTGCATTTGGTATTGGTACACTATGGTCTTTGGTACCAACTATTGTTAGTGAAATGTTCGGTATACGTGATTTTGGTCGAAACTGGGGCTTGCTGCTGATGTTAGCTGGGGTTGCAGGTTTAGGGGGCCAAGCTATATTTGGTTTTCTCTATGACTCTAGAGTAAGGTCAGACAATATCTATTGCTATGGTAAAGATTGCACTATTTATGGATATATTTTAATGGCGGTTTTAGGATTAATTTCCATAGCACTGTCGGCAATTCTTGATATAAGACAGCGATATAGAGAGAAATACAATCAAATATTATAGATAGTATTCTAACGTAATGTTAGTTTGTATGATTATATCTTCTTAAAGGTAATCTTACTACAACGTGTTCCTACCTTCCTTCCCATACCTGAGTTAACGGGGTCACCGCTTTTGTGAAGGACGACAAATTTTAACGTATCTGAAAATTTTAGCTAAAAAACTTCAGTTGTTAAGTTTTTAACTCCAAAACTTTAAATTACGTAAGTTCGTTATGCTTTTTGGAAGCTGTTAAAAAAACTACTGTACGGATTTAAGGAAATATGTCTCCTACTTATATTCTAAAGTTCCAACTAATAATATCGAGCCATATAAAGCAAAACTAGGTCAAACTATTAGTACTCTCCGTTTTTAATTAACCCTTTAAAACAAATTCAGTTTTATCAAGTAGATACATAGATATACATACATAGCATACTTTAGAAATATATTTAGGTATAATTTACGATATTTTTGGTAATGAAAGTGTTTTACAAAAAAGCGGAATGCCGCTGAAAGGCTTCGAGCAGCAATTTTCAAAAAATATTTTTACAGGACATGACATTCGGGCAGTGATTTCAATTCTCAAATGATATGAATCATGAAATATTATTTAAGGACAATATTGTGATACGATCTTAATTAAAAAATACAGTTATAGGATAGTATATTCGGGCAAAGATACGATTTCAGTATTAAATGTTAAAAAACAGTGATATTATAAGGACCTCAGACAAAAAATTTATTAAAAAAATGCCGCCCCCCTCTCTCTCTCTCTCTTTGGCTCCGCCACTGCAATATGTGTTTGACAGCTCGTTACCACATGGATACATTTCATAGCTTTTAATATGAATTTTATTTGATATTAATTTAATGTTTGAATAATCAAAATTTTATTTTTAATGAATATTATATTAAGACTCAAGCTGCACAGTAACGTATGTTTATTCAATATTCAATTCATGCCATGCTGAGGTAGGACGGTGCAATTCTTACAGTGTGGTGGGAGAAGTTTATTTAATAAACAGTTTTTCACTGGAAGTCTGTCTGTTTTTGTGTCTATTTACTACAACGTTTTCTCTGATGGTGATTACAATATCATCAAAAGTCAACATTATGATAAACTGATGTTTTTCTATGCTATTTTATTTTAATAATGAATGCATTGAATACAGTGAATTTTTTAAAATACAGGCCATGAGTCTAAATATTGGACCATTGGTCCTTTGCCAAGTAAATGTGACCTGTTATATAATTGTGTTCACGATTGGCTTGGCTTCAAATAGTTTGTGAACGCTGGTCATAATAATTCTTATTTTGTCAGAAATAAAGCACTAAAATCTCTTCATAAAATTTGATACAGCCAGGAGGGGAATAATAATTGCAATAGCTCGGTCATCCTTGTCACTAATTGCTTTTAAAATTTAAAAATGCAAAATGTAAATCACGAAACGATGCCGTATATGACATGACAGAGGTGCATTTAGGGGCCATTACAAATTCTCCGCCCTATTAAATCCAGAAAGGGGAGCCGAGGGCCTCGGATGCTCGCTCCGTTAATGAAATCTTTGCAATGCCACTGGACATGAATCTTGTATTTTGATTCTAAAATACCTGAATGAACCATACGGGAAAGGGAAAAAACTGACCTGTAGACATACATATTCAAATTCCAGATATACGAAATTAAATAAGTAAAATATCCATTTTAATCCATATCCATATCATTTATAATGAAATGAACGACAATGCAATAAGAAAATAATAGTATGTAACTCGAACAGGTATATTTTTTGTTGTTATTTTCCCGACCGGACATTTTGAAAGATTGCTTGTATTGTTAAAGCCTGTGATTGGATCTCATGTGACCTATATTATAGCACGTGCCTGAGTAGATGTAATTGTTTGTGAACTGTATTTTGAGTTGGTTGATGATCTCAAGCTTGTCAATACGTCTAATAATGACGCAGTACTCTGACTTTCCTTCCTCGTACCACGATCATTATTAGACTTATTAACAAACTTTCGACCAATGACCTATACATACAGGTCATTTTCAGTAACCCTTCATGCAAAATATCATTATGAAATTACAAAGTTTGAGAGGACAGACAGAATAACTTGGTAGGAAGAAGAGAGCATGGGACTGAAGGCCGAAAGACGGTGAAATATTTTAGATACATGAAGCATGGAATGATAGAGAAAGCATGATGAAAGAATGAAAATATCTAAAATATTATTGTCTCCCCTGAATTAAAATATTTTAAATGACTTCGAATCGAGTGGCTGAAATTACCAACAGTAATTTACACAATTACCAACAGCAATTTACACAAATGTCAACGTAAAGATTTTATTTCAATTCTACATTGGAGTATATTACTAGCATATAAAACATTGGTTATAATATATTTGGTAAGGGTGAACATGTCCAATACGGAAAGCTGGAACAACCGATCATGAACATGCTATGGAATCTGTAGTGTATCTTATAATATGTTTTGTTGCGATTTTGTATCCATATTCCTATCGTACATCTCATAACTTGTGTGATTGTCTCGACACTATTCACGTTTAGAAAAAAAATAATATTTATAGGCAAAAGTTTAAAATATTTACACAAGATTACAAGATACAAAACCCCTACTAATGGTGAGAACACAGAAGGCTAGTTGAATCATAATGCACGATCATCCGCGATACACCACAAAATAAAGCTACATTGCAGGTACTTGTTTTATCCATACTTGAGACCATAAGAACAGAAACACTAGCTGAGCGTCATTGATCTCTCTTCCTCGAGTCGGGACAAATGGTAGCCTATCCATTTTTGATAGAGTACTTATATCGGATATCAACCGTTGAATAAGAACCTTATGCGGAACACTACCAAATGAGTCCACCATGAAAAGTTAATTAGTGCTTGATTAATTCTGTTTAAGACCAGTATCCCTTTTACACATACATCATTTTATCAGAAAGAAGTTTGATGTCTATGTAACGGAGAAAAAGAGTTTGATGTGCCAGTGCTGTCGTTGTTACTTGATCGTTTAAACTCAGTTGATGTGCGACGAGCAATATGCCTACAGAAAATAGTGTCAAAAAAACGTTTGCGAAATTTTTTACCACTTAGAAAATACAAGTAAAAGTTAACGGCGTGATTACTATCCGCTAAAACAAAAATAAGTTGCTCTGTAAGCAGGAAAATAACATGTTCGTATGAGTTTGGTGTGTAGATCCAATAGGCTTTGATAATAAAGAATAAACAATTTGGTAATATTAATAATACAAACACAACAGAAACAACCACTAGCATAATAGTAATCTGACGTTGCTGTTTCATTGTTTCCGTCGTATGTCGTGATTTGTTATGAATCAAACCTTCTTGAATCCTTGTTGATTTTCGTATACCAAATATAATCAGAAAGTTAAACACAAACAATAAAATACACGGTACAATGGCATATAGAGCTCCGTCAATCCAGTACCAGTAAAGATATATAAACGTTTCATACTCTGTTTGAAATTTACAATGAATATCTCCTTTCCCGTCGGAAGATTGTGTTTGAGACCACAGAAATTGAAGGTTAGCTAACAGTAGCACCACTGCAACACCAGTCATCGCGTAACAGGCGTTTTTCCAGTTGCAATAGTTCACAACTTTCAAAGGAAACCAGATAGCAATAAAACGTTCGACGGTCATAGCGACTAAAATCCAATTGACATACATTATAGAAAATGATCCTAAATAGTATAAGAGTCTACAGCCCCAAACACCAATCACATCGTGTTTTGTTAGTTGATGTAGTACAAGTTTGGTTATCAAAGCAAAATTATCACCAGCCGCCAGAACAGCAATGTAAGCTGTTGATGATGTTAACGGCGGCATTCGTAGAATTGTAATAATACTTGCCATATTGCCTGGAAATCCAATGGCAAAGATGACCCATAGATAATATCTGTTGATGTAATTAGCAACCCAATACAACTTGAACTGCTCTAAAGTAGTGAGCTCTGGATTGTTGGTAATATTATCCATGGTAGTGTTAGTGTACATGGTCAATCTAAACTGATTAATCATAGCTCACCAGTATTTAAATTAGCACATGTTAAATTGTTATCATATTTCTGTCATGATGTTATTTTTCTAATCAATTTACAGAGAATATCGTAGTAAAAATAAGGGTATGTCAATGACATTACAAATTACGTATTATGACATACCAGTAGCATGTAAAACAACATTGGAATTCAGTCAATCAACATAAACGGGTATAATGCGGTCACTTAGTTGAGTAAGTTATATTGTCGCCAGCAATCGCTGCAAGTCATATTTCACAGGAGTTTCAGACATGCTGGTATTCAGATGTTTATATTTTTGTCAGCCAACCATTTACATTGCGTAATCTTTATTTCAAAACATGATAGATCACACCAGTAAAGATTGAAAGAATTGTTTGCTGTACGAGATAGCTCTACGTCCTTTTAAGTACTATTCCTGATGTATAGCCCGACATTTTCATAAACCAAGTTACTCCTCACAATAACATTGAAATGTGCATGTAAGTCACAAAATGTTTCAATCCTTCGTAATCAGCATTTCAAATCGACAGTTACGGAACAACACACAATTAAACGATTGTCTTAAAGTATCTTTTGTATAGCGACTGTCTTTCAAGTGCATTAAATTTTTCTGAATTTCCCTGCATTTCTATATTTCAGAATTTAACATGGGTACTTTAAGAACAGCACAGTCTGGTTGTATAACGGATACTATGTCGGGCGTACAACCTTATCTAAATTATACCTTTTAACCTAATCACCATTGGTAATTCAGTGAAACTACCTGTTCCCAACAGCAAAATATATTTCCAATAATTAACACCACGAAACTAAAGCATTAGTTATCCTTGTTGATGTTCACAGCACTTACTCCCAAATTTCAAGAATTTCTTCCTTCAAACTTCCGCATTTCATGTAATATCTTTATAAAAACATCAGATAAGAATTTTGAGTCTGTAAAAGGTCGTTTTGTTTATTTTAGGATAAAATAATCTAAATCAGAAAACTTCACGTATAGCATCCATCTTCCACCGTATGTTATATTCATATATTTGGTAAAAGAAACTGGTGAAAAACTCTTCTTCGATATAATAAACACACCCCTTTAAAAGGGATGTGTTTTAACCCGAACTTTGTTTATGACAATTATAACAATGTTTGTTTTTTCTTTTTTAAAAAAGATACGAGATGCTCCGCCTTAATTGATCTGTACTTCATCTCAGAACTTTTCATAGAATATATTTCGGTCTTTGTGGTGATATTTATTTGATGGGGAAGAAACCCAAAGTCTATATACCGTATTGCAATGATATTTATATATCATTTCAACCATAGGGAAATCGGATTATTAATATCCCCAACTTCGTCTTATTATGATAATTATGTTTCAGCTTCCGATATAGGAAATGTAAAATATGGAAAAGAAACATAAAAGAAAGGTAATTCTAGTGATTTTAAGGATGTAGAATATTTATGACCTGTATTCAAATAATAATGGCTAATCTTGGAATTGTGATAATAATAAGAATTGTTGATAGTATAAAATGATAATATGTCTATATACCAGCATACAAACCAACCTCTTCCTTAGTTAAGTCTACAGATTACACAATTAAAACTATTCCATGTCAAAGCAGTCTGGTATCTTTTCATTTCTTTGTTAAAATACTTGTCCGATGAGCAACTGTCCGTACCCCATGTGTAAGACGTGTTATCAAAACTCAGAGAATGGAATAGCGGCAGGTATTTCGGACTACTTTTATACTAGATCGCTGCCTATATTGCCAACTTTTATTTGATAATGCACGCTTGTGTTACAACATTTTGTCGTGCTTTTCGAACATGATAGCATAGCTTTTTTTCTTGAAAAAATACATTTTCCACATTTTGCCGCCTCTTTCAATGAGATTATTTTAAAGTGATACGTCAAAGAATTAACACAATTGTTATTTTCACAAACAGTTAGAGACACACTGACAACCAGAACAAAGACGGTCTTGTAATTTTTTGTAATTTCAATATTTAAGTTTTTAGAAAAAGTTGTTCATCGTATGATGCCAATGTTGGAGCTCCATCTTAGCTTCCGTGTCAGAATAGCTGACAGCATATGATACGATACAATGAATCATTGACCTGTGAGGGACACATTCGCCATCCGTTTGAGCAATCGTACCTTAGCCTCTAAAATTAATGGTGTTCACAGCTCACCGTCGAAATTTTAGTCTTCAAATCCATGTGTGTCCAGAATTATCCTCGTTTGAAAGTTTAGATGACGACTCGATTATACAGAAAAGATTTATATAAAAATAAAAGTGAAATTTATAGTTATATTTGAATGGACTATGCGATATTCATGAAGTACTAGTACAGTAGTAGATTTTTGAAGACCAGTTACCATATTCAAGACCCAAATCAGCTCCCAAAAATAGCGAACATATGGCGTGTGTTTATATAGTGTGCTTTATGTTAATTTTCAAGTTCCATGTGAAAACCATTTTTTTACATAAAAAAAGCGCCAAATGAGGACCTACATAATTACTTTTGGCACCATTTCAGATCGATTTCGCTTGGTCGCAATTTTGAAAGAGCTCTACTACTATTAAACATACGAATGCTTTAGGGAATAACAAAGTACAGGGCTTGGCTGCTATTATATATACGAATGCTTTAGAGAATAAATAAGTACGGAGTATGACTGCTATTATATACGAATGCTTTAGAGAATAAATAAGTACGGAGTATGGCTGCTAATAAATATACGAATTCTTTAGGGAATAAATAAGTACATGTGCAGGGCTTGGCTGCTATTATATATACGAATGTTTTAGGGAATATATAAGTACATGTACAGGGCTTGGCTGCTATTATATATACGAATGCTTCAGGGAATAAATAAGTACATGTACAGGGCTTGGCTGCTATTATATATACGAATGCTTTAGGGAATAAATAAGTTTATGTACAGAGCTTGGCTGATATTATATATACGAATGCTTTAGGGAATATATAAGTACATGTACAGGGCTTGGCTGCTATTATATATACGAATGCTTTAGGGAATAAATAAGCACATGTACAGGGCTTGGCTGCTATTATATATACGAATGCTTTAGGGAATGAATAAGTACAGAACTTGACTGCTATTATATATACGAATGCTTTAGGGAATGAATAAGTACAGAACTTGACTGCTATTATATATACGGATGCTTTAGGGAATAAATAAGTACAGAACTTGACTGCTATTATATATACGAATGCTTTAGAGAAGAAATAAGTACAGAGTTTGGCTGCTATTATATATACGAATGCTTTAGGGAATAAATAAGTACATGTACAGGGCTTGGCTGCTATTATATATACGAAGGCTTTAGGGAATAAATAAGTACATGTACAGGGCGTGGCTGCTATTATATATACGAATGCTTTAGGGAAATAAATAAGTACAGAGCTTGGCTGCTATTATCTATACGAATGCTTTAGGGAATAAATAAGTACATGTACAGGGCTTGGCTGCTATTATATATCCGAATGCTTTAGGGAATAAATAAGTACATGTACAGGGCTTGGCTGCTATTATACATACGAATGCTTTAGGGAATAAATAAGTACAGAGCTTGGCTGCTATTATACAAATGCTTTAGGGAATAAATAAGTACAGAGCTTGGCTGCTATTATACGAATGCTTTAGGGAATAAATAAGTACGGAGCTTGGCTGCTATTATACGAATGCTTCAGGGAATAAGTAAGAAAAGAGTTTTTCTGTTTTTAGTGGAAGGGGCTAGAAATCTTTGATCTAGGGGTAGAAGAGTGTAATTATCAGACAAAAGAAGTATATAGCCAAAGAGACATTTTTCAGTTTTCTTAACTAACTAACTTTCAAAAATTGTGCTCGGTAATTTACAATTTTATTTGTATTGTTCAGAACAACAATTTCTTTAACGGCTTTCATGAGCGATATGGTAATAATGATGAAACTTGAAGTGGTTTGATATAATTTAATCATTGATATTATCTTCACGTTAAAAATGTATAAGACTATTAAGCCTGTACCATTGAGTATTTCTTTGATCAATAGGATGTAACTAACACATTTATTCAAAGTAAAAATGCATGTCTCTTGAAACTAAAAGTAAATTGATGCGAAGAGCATTTACAAAAACATTTACAGAGATACACGAATCTTCAGCTTGCTTTCCTGCATTTCTGCGCTGAAATAATGTCTTGGAATAAGATAAGGTGTAGGTTAAAGATTCCAAACAAACATGAAAACACACTGACTTGGCTTCACAACGCACATTGTTATACAGAGTGTAACCAACAAGTAAGATTTTGTCAGAGCAGCGGTTGAATGATCGCCAACCTGGATCACTTTCAACGACAAACTTAACTAACAACAGAGTATTTTAAAGTTAAAAAATTCCTATGATACATCTCAACCAAGGATGTATTCAACTAATAATCGACCATTTGCAATAGTGTCCTCATTGGTCATCACGGGCTGCTTCATTTCGATAGTAAATGTGGAACTGAAAAGTTTAACCGGTTTTAGCAGGTAATTCATAAGCAAAAATCTATTCAGCTTTTTTCTTCTATCAAAGCGCCGGGAGGGATTAACGAATCAGAACACAGTTTATCCTACAAATGTAAAGTCCCAACGTTAAGGCAATATGTATGTAATACTTATCTCTTAGGGCCGTATGCAGCGCTCTTACCTTGACTAAAGTTGAACTTTGGCTAATAGTCAAATTTAAGCACCACTTTCGTAAAGATCGACCGGTGCATACCTTAAGTTCGACTTAAGTCTAACTTTAGTCAAAGTTTAGGTAAAGTACGAGCGCTGCATATGGCCTTTAGTGTTAATGGCCGTGTTAAAAAGAAAACTGATCGGGAAAAAATGGCTGACACAAAACCGTTTCCTCTTACGAAATTGTACTCTAAAGATTTATGGCCAACTGGCGGCATTTTCAATTTATTTCCTTGTGAACCAATTTCTTTAAAGTCATTTCAAGCAAGTAGGGTGTTAAAATAATTCCTCCATTAATAGACGATGTACTTTTTGATATTGGAATATAGACTAATCTTCTATCAACCCAGATATTTGTTCAGTATAATTGAAAACATAACATACAGTATTTCAATAACCATTCAAGTTTCAATAAAAAGAACATGCCTTTAAAGACATCGGCTAAGTGCGAGGGTTCGGAGAACGCGGAAAAACGCATGAATCCTCTCTACTGCTAACTTTGAAATTTGATAGCACAAACAATATGAGAAGCATGTGTAATTTTTTATGACATTTTAAGTTTCAGTATTGTATTTGACTCCAGTAAAACTCTAATAGAGGTCAGTAATGATACAGTTATAGATTGTATTTGACTCCAGTCTATAGTAAAGGTCAGTAATGATACAGATATTGACTGTATTTGACTGTAGTCTATAGAAGAGATCAGTAATAATACAGTTATTGAATGTATTTGATATTAGTCTTTAGTAGAGGTTAGTAATGTTATAGGTTGTTATACTTTAGATCATTTGCTGTAAACATGTCGACATCCAGCTGAAATTATACGATATTAATATCAAGACTATCTTAAAAGCAAATTGGCTCTATGAATAAAAAATAAAAAATAAAAAATGTTTCTTTAATGGTCATAGTATTTTTTCATTTTTAAAATTCTTCCTTATAGGAACATTTATACATTATTCAATCAACGCTCAATAATCTATTTTATTTTATTGGCATACAACTGATGCAATGTTTTGTTAAAAAATACATTTTGATATTCAAAACAAACAACAAGCTTTCTAGCAGCACATCTTTCAAAGCAATTATACAGAGCAGTTTTTTCAAACATAATTGTAAATGACACTGTGACAATATTTGTAATATTAAGAGATTTAATATTTATTCAACCACAAAGGTCAAAATGTATGCCATTTTCTAACATAGGCGTTGCTTCAGATACAAAGAAAGATAGCTTTAAGAGGACCAAGTATTCTTACGAACAAAGACAAGAGGGTGACTATTAATATACTTCCATATTTACCAAATTGTTTTCAAAATAGTGTCGTCAAAAGAAAGAGTCCTTGCTATTGGCAAAGTTGGATCTTGTGTTCTTTTCTGAAATAAACTATCCTTGCATAAAGGATTTCAAGTTCAAATTTGCAATGGATTTTTCAGTAAAATATCTGTCAATTCCTCGTATTACATTATTTGAAACAAGTTTAGTGGAATGCTGGACCCAAACCTCGAAACAAAGGTAGATGTCAGAAGGCGGCTTTTCTCTTTGATTCATGGGTTAGTCTCATATATTGGTTTACTCTCTGTATTTTCTATATTCTTTTTAATTACTCACATTAGATCGTTGTACTTCTCACGCCTGTGGAAATGAGCTGAATAATATTGATAACCTATCTATCATTTAAGATGTTCATTATAAATTCATTTATCTGACTTTATCGGGGTAATGAATTTTATGTTGGAAAAATGTTTGTTAATTGACAATAACTGTGCGTTATGGTGTCACTGAGTTGCGAAAGTGTACTGACTGTATTTCAGGTGGGAAGGCAAATTAACCATTCAGAGTCAAAGTTACAGAGGTATTTTCCGGGAAAGTAGTGCAAATTTATCAGTCATAGTCACAGTTACAGATTTTTTCCGGGAAAGTAGTTCAAATTTATCGGTCATATTCACAGATGCGTTCCAGGAAAGAAGTTCAAATGTATCGGTCATAGTCACAGTTACAGAGATTTTGTGGGAAAGTAGTGCAAATTTATCGGTCATAGTCACAGTTACAGTTTTTTCCGGGAAAGTAGTGCAAATGTATCTGTCTTAGTCACAGTTACAGAGATTTTCCGGGAAAGTAGTGCAAATATATCGGTCAGATTCACAGTTACAGATTTTTCCGGGAAAGTAGTGCAAATCTATCTGTCATAGTCACAGTTACAGAGCTGTTCCGGGAAAGTGGTGGAAATTTACCACTCATTTCTGGGAAAGCAATGCAAATTTACCAAAAGGTCAGTTATAGAGATGTTCCGGGAAAGTAGTGCAAGTTGTTGTACGTTGTCTATAATGGAATCAAAATAAATTGATATTTATAGTAACAAAAATCAAGAAGTATGTTATCTGATTTGTCTGTGTGTAATACGATTAGAGATGTACAACAAAGTTCGGAATAACAACACGGTACATTAACAGATTAAACATCTACTAGCAATGACAAAAACCTTTCAGCGACACAAGAGAATGCACGTTATTTAACCCTGCTATTTCAATAAATCTGATCTGAATACGTGGTGCAAAGCAAATTGTTAATTAGCAAAAGGGAAAGGAAGGCATTTAAATTTT
The DNA here is from genome assembly GCF_000327385.1 of Lottia gigantea. NCBI lineage: Eukaryota > Metazoa > Mollusca > Gastropoda > Lottiidae > Lottia > Lottia gigantea. The sequence goes on along the minus strand of NW_008707225.1, from coordinate 499,465 downwards.
TTGGATTCATCAGATCATAAGTTAGCGAAGTTAGCCAGTTAACTGTGTCATGAACATCATTTTGTTACAGATGATTATAAAAATGTAGGCTACCCAATAAATAAACCCAGACGGAGATTGTCATAAGCTGATTCAAAAGAGCTGGCTTTTGTGACTCGCTGGCATACCATACGAACTTTCAATAAAGCGAATCGATATTAATACGATACATCTTTTGGTAGGAACGTTCCTAATCATAGTCTTATGATTGTCTTATTGTAAAGCTGAAAATGGTCACTGTTTCTGAAAAAAAAAACCTGGAAGATAAATATATTTTGAATCAAATTGCCTGTACACTGAGGCTGTAAGCTAACAAAACGAACACCATAATATAATTTATTTGATAATGAGATCAATGGCTTGTAAAATACAAATTAACAACTGTCTAGAAAAATGACAGTGGTGTTAGAACATGTTTAATTGAAAAGTAAAAGAGATGAGACAAGATAAAGGAATTATTCCATCTCTAGCTTATAATCTAGATGCTTTGGGAAATCATACTAAATAGTTTTATTCTTCACGTGCAATTTCATTTACACATATATATCAAATACTTAGTCAGTTCTGACTGTCGAATCCCCAGAACCTTTTCTGACATTTGTTTTAATTCAATATTTTTCTGGTTAAACTAAACCAATTCTTTACTGCTATAATTACCTTTCATTTCTTATCTTATATCAATCAAAACTCTTCTTTCGCCAATTTTCTTCTTGATTTGTTATTTAAAATGAGGGATAGGTTTTTCTCAACACAAAATTTATGTTCATCAAAGGTTTCTTATTAACGTATTTACGCCATGTCTTGTCAAGATGGGTGACATATGCGTACGTTAACTAAAACGTACAATAGCATACGATAACTGCTATCAACAACATTTTTGTGAAGATCTCGTGCTCAAAGATACGTTCCTATACGTATCCTATTCCTATCTTTACGAAACAATGTACAATGACCTTAAAAACCTGTCATTTTATGAATACCCGTCTCTTGAGAGATCAAGATGTTCCACAACTATTCATCTTCTTCACGAATATGTGCGTTGTACTGATTTCATACCACCTTAAGCGATAAAATGACACGAAAAAGATTGTAAATAGGATATATAAAAAATCATGTGTATCAGGGACGCTGATAGAGTCAATTTGCGCCATTCCAATTTTCAGTCAACCATTGAATTGACCAACAATAATATTTTGTTCTGTCTTCTGTAAAACGTTTGCTTTACGTTAAGAGTATGAGATATGTACTTGAACTTCAAATGTGGTGGAAGGAGGCGCAAAAGAAACTTAAATTGACGGATATGGTGCCAAGACGGGTATGATTACTCTTCTAGACACATGATACCACTTCTTTATGTTTTGGAATTTGGGTTTCGTTTTGTGGTTCAGATCGTCAGTACTTGGTTTATTTATTTATACTCCACTAACCTAATAATATTCTTCTTGTTATTTTCTGAAGAAAATCTGTTCAACATTCGAAGCCATAATGTAAGAAATTGTCAATGATATGTCTAAACAGATTATTACGGAAGAACAGTGATAGAGGAGATTGTACGAAGTGGTCAGATTGAACTGATAAGGAGGTCTAAAAGTTACAATATAGATCTTTAAATACATATTGATCTTTATTTATTCTTCATTCAAATCATAACTCACACTTCAAGCTAACTTCATTCGCCCAGTGATAATAAAATTTCAGATCTAGGTCGTTTAGTCATTTATTATTATTAAATAATAAATCTAGTACATCTAGAACTCAGTTGTCATGATTATTAGATAGGGAATATAATTTAATCTTGGTGAGTTCTGCAAATTCTTGACCTTCTAATTAGTTTTAATTATGTATCCTTTGGAAGAAACCAGGCTCAATTCATTACATTCATCGTCATAATCCAAAGAAATTCAGAATAAGCTCAATAACCACGATGTCTCCAGTGACACGTGGACATGTTTAGAGAGGAATGTACTTTTCCGATTTCAAAAACCAATTCGCCATTTTCATTCAAAAAGCATTCTAGTGAAATACGAGGCTGTTTACTTTCTAATCTGCGTAAAGAAGCCAAAGGAGTAGTGATTCAAGATTTTGAAGTGGATTTTAAAGCATATCCTACAGCTGATAAATACAAGTATACATTTATGAAACTTTATGAAAATCAAAAGAATTTAATGGGCAACGTGAGATTGAAGACAAATAACTATAAAAAATGAAAGGTTCAACCAATTATACTCGAATCTACATTTACAATAACAGCCTCACTTTCATGTGATAATCTATTTATACCCGTAATGGCATACTGACCACTTCCGGATGCAGTGTACTGTACAGTATTATTATTCAACACTTTCAAAAGATTCCACAAGTCAACCTGTTTCTGATATACACCCCAAGATCTAACATTCCCAGAATTGTCACGATTCCAACTGATTGTATGTCCATTTACTGTTTGACCACTGGGGGCCGGGGCTGGAGGTGATGCCAGCCAGGACATTTCTGGTGACAGAGCTGGAGCTGTATAGAGCTGTGATTGAAACATATCGGCCAAACCCTTGCTATTGTCCCTGAAATACTTAGCACTGAAAAAAACATTCCCTAAACTGAGTTTACTGGTTCTGGCTCTGGACTCTTCAACTTGTCGTCGGATTTCACTCAAAGGCCACCCACCATTTACCACTCGCCCTGCATAGCTTCCGGCATAGAAATGTCTATTTTTAGGATTCTGGTCCAACCACCAATCCATTAGATGTGTATAACTCTGTTGAGGTGGATCTATTCTCCAGTATAATTGAGGATTCATATAATCAACCCATCCCTCCATAAACCACTTTCTGCTGTCTGCATATTGGGCAGAATAAGAAGACAAACCGACAATTCCTGATGGATAACCGGACTTCCAAATTCCAAATGGACTCAAACCAAACTTCACATGATTCTTTGTACTCTTGATTCCATTGTAGATTCTTTGTATTAAGGTATTGACGTTGTTTCTTCTCCAGTCATCTCTGGACAAGTGACCCCCTGAAGATCTATATGCATTGTAGGTATGAGTGTCTGGGAAACTGACACCAGATACAGGGTAAGGATAAAAATAATCATCCATGTGGGCTCCATCTACATCATAACGCCTTACAACATCCATGATGACATTAAAAGCTCTGTCCTGAATAACTTTAGCTCCTGGATCCATGTAAATATTATGACCATATGTATAAGCATACTGTGGATATTCCACAGCCATATGATTCGAGGCTAATCCACTTTTACTTGCACTAGTGTGAGCTCTGTAAGGATTAAACCAGGCATGTACCTCCATATTCCTTTTATGGGCCTCGGTGATAACAAACTGCAGAGGATCGTAGAATGGGGATGGCGCTCTTCCTTGTTGTCCAGTAAGATATTTACTCCATGGTTCAATTGAGGACTGGTACATAGCGTCACCAGCTGAACGTACTTGAAACACGATAGCATTAAAGTTAAGTTGCTGTAGCTTGTTCAAAAGTGTAAGCATCTCATTCCGTTGCTGTTCTGGTGTGTGGTGATTTGATAATGGCCAGTCTATATTGGCCACTGTAGCGATCCATACTGCTCGAAATTCCCTTACAGGCCATTCAGGTCCCGTTGAAGGTATTCCTGCGAATTGAAAATAAAACCCTGAGACGTGCTTGTAAACAAATGATTTTCATAACATTATTTAGAATATACTATAATTGATCCCAAGAAATTTGCTTTTTCCTAACCAAATTTTGCATAATGATATCTTGTCTATGCGAAATAACACACACGCTATGACCTATTGGCACGATGAAATATTGTTTTACATTGATCATTGGAAAATGCCAACATTTGGTCCATATTTTGATATATAATATAAAAATATGGACCGAATGTGTTCTTAAATAACTCAGACAAAGCCTATTGGAAAAACCAACTTAACTTCTTACCCGAAAGTGGATTTAAAAGTTGATAGATATATATGACGGTTAACAACAAGCTGAATAGCATACTTGCTTCTTTTTAAATTAAGTGACTAATGGTCCAGGCCAAACCTATTATCTACCAGATTATGAATGTAGAGCGAAGATAAGATACAATTACGATTATAGTCCAACTTTTTTGAATCTTATCACAATCAATCTACTTCTCTAAACATTTCTGGGATTTGTTTTTTTTATTCACATAGAACAAGGCAGTCTCCAAGTCAACTGACGCAATAAAAATAAATCGTATTATGATAGCAGTACAGAAATCCTTTCAAGTTGTCATCTTTTTTAAACTGTTGTAATTCACTGAGATAAGATCAGGTCGATTGGCGAATGGATAGTTGCAGATGGTTGCAACTTGACAACGGCTACAGTAGTTTTTGTCGACTAGACCAAGAGATTCAGGATACCAACAACTGCTACTAGATGTTAAGGCCCAATTACTCACAGGTTCTGTCATTCTAAAGGTCCATCCTACTCCAGCTAAATACACTTTAAAACTAACTTGATTGTCTCATTTCATAGTTGATGTCCAAACGCTATAACATATTGTATAGTAAAATTACCCAGCCGTAGGTCGACTAATCTTTAAACCATCTTCATTCTCTTATGGTCTTCCTGATAAACGCAAACCATTACCCATGTGTTATCAACTATTGATGTATCTTGGAGCGACATGCGCCAACACAACAAAGGTAATTACAGCAAGTCTGTGGATTCCATGAGTGGCTAAGATAGTGTTTTGATGGGGCGAGTATATTAACTTACCTATCCTACAATGCACCATGCCAGCTGAATCGACTGTCCCTTCGTTCAAGACTAGGTTTACATTCTCAAAGGAGAAAAAAATATTAGCGTTGAGAATAACACAATAAGTTTATTAACAATAGCCTATAATATATAATAACACAATGAAAACATTTAAAAATAACAAGTTGAGATCACCTGATTATTCATTATATTAGAAAATTAACATTGATTAATTAATAACTATTTGTATTCAAAGGGTGTGTCGCATGTACCTCAAAGAAGACAATTTTAACTATCTGCAGAAGTTTTTAAAAGACGCGTCGAACTTCAATTATCTTTTTTACCTCGCAATAAGACGCCAGGCGTAGGCTTCAGGTACGTCTACAATTATTGAAGAATACTCACAGGATCAGGATACAAACAAAAGACGTGCTCGGGAGTTCAGTGCCAGTTAAAACAAAAGAGTGGAAAATCCTAATCAAATTGTAACGACGTCATATCCATATGGAATACCATTTCCTTTCATTTCCTCAAATTGTGAATAAATCAGAAAGCGCCTGTTTAACCAAAATTGAATTATTTAACCTACTTCGTTTCTGAACAATCTTTCCAGTTGTAATCTTAGTCCGAACATGCTGTATCCATCTGGCTTCTGGAGAATTACTTGGAAAACAAAACCTGGTTTTATTGAAATTCCATAGTGTTATTAAATTAACGAAAACTTTCACGACAACTTTCTGAAATTCACATTGTTTATATGGCTTAACATTGTTAATTTAAACTGCAAGAGTTTCCATCACTCCAAATTTGAAGTAAGACAATGGGAAATTAAAAAAACACAGCCTTAGGAAATCAGTGAGTCGTTCAAAATTTAACCAAGTTGTTTTTAACTCTTATATATTGATAACAATTGAAAATCAGAGCCTTGATAAAAATCAGCAAGTTTCGGACTAATGACAATCCATAATACAACTAAATGGCTCACCTTCCTAATTTACATTTATCTTTCCACCAACTCGACAATTTGCATAATGTGTATAATGGTGGCATAGGAAATTAGTATACCTTACAGAAAATAACAGTAATTTTCATCTACATTTTGCTACTTAATAATCAGGTTTGAAATCGTGTTAGGATAAACATAGGATATCTCAATGCAATATTTTGTACTATGTTTTGTTAAGACCATAACCAAATCAACATTTTTTATAAAGGGTATTATTGAGATACGTATGGAAATGATAATTATTTTTCTCTATTGGGTATTTGTTAAAAAGCAGAACCTATAACCAACTTAATGTGACTGAAATGACAAACTGATTGATATAAGTTTATTACATAAAACATTATGCTTTTAACAATTAAGAAGAAAATGTTCTCTAAAAAAATTTGCGTGAAATTTACTCTTTACTTTTTACACTTTATTGCTACAACGAATTCAATATTCAATATTGAATTAAACTGAATTCTCAATTAAATGACAATGGAAAGCAATAATGTAAGTTTAAAAAAAATCCAATTAAACCCGTTATTAGGTGCATATTGCACGTGTCAGTATGTTCTTGAGAAAATTGAAGTAGAGAATTAGTTCAGATGCAATTTTGGAATGTTTAAACATTTAACACAATAGATTTTGATGAGATTAACACATATTAACACAATTAAATATGGACGGATGAAGATTAATACTTTAATATTAATAATATTTAATGATAACAACTGAATTATTCTATATCCATCTGATAATTAATCTGGGTTTGACTGATTTATACAAACACAATTTGTCTTTAGCTGAGCAACTGATACTCAACATGGTTTCAAATTTGATCAACTAAACCATACATAACAAAGTCGGATATTGCATTTGGAAGAAACACTATATCAAACGCCGCATAATACAGAGTGATTTAGTTCAGAGGTAAATTCTAATTTAACTAACAGGTGCGAGGACAACTGTCTTTTTTCACATTATAAATTAAGACCAACATAACATCATGTAATCCGGAAGTAATTTTATAGAGAAGCGATTTACGTCATAGCGTAATCCTTTGTGTTCTGCACCATTTGTGATCTCGATTAAGAATCTAATATAATTAAAAGTCCAATTATTGAATATGTCATAGATTACGGTATGCCGGTATACCAAACATTAATTTACACTTCAAGAATATGGCCTATTGTTATTCAAATTAATCGAAGAATCATCGGTTTTTTTTCGGTCAAAAAAGCATAAAAATTGGGATTCTTTTCGAGAAATTTCCTTTATCGAATCTCTATATAAACGGAGCAATTTAGCACACTTGAATGCAATTTAATTTCAATTATGTTAGAATGAATTGCTCGGGGAGATACGAAAATTGAGATTAACTTTAAGAGCTCTGCCTCAATTCTCCCGAGTATTTAAAATAGAACAATGATCTTTTTGTTCTCATATTCTGATTATTTAATGGACAGGACCATTGAGCATTCTTAAAGAGGACTATTTTACATTTACAATAATCATAATACAATTAAAACGTGCAAAAATTCGTCGTGTATCATTGATATACACATTTTAAAGGATCTGATTTAATAGGACACATTAAATAGCGATTCAACTAGTGGTGGTACAGGGGTGGGGGGGATTTACCCAAAATTCTATCACCACTTCATTTTAAAAAAAATTTAAAATATGGATTCTGTACCCTTTTTTGTCCCAAAAGTTTTCGGTTTTCGTCTATGAGCCTCCACAGAGCAGTCGCATTTTGATTCTCAACCTGGACAGTTGCCCCTCCTCCCACCTCCTCCCCCACGCATTAGCCGACCCCTTATTCCAGGGAGGCTGGCACCGCAACTAGATTCAGATTGTAGTGATAAACCAGGATCGCGTGGATAGTTTCGCTCAAATCACATATGAACTAGTTGATACTAAAACTTTTTTTTTATCCGTATCGATTTTGCAACAGCGAGATCCTTTTCTTATTATGTGGTGTACATGTTATTTTACGTATTCTAGTAACATTATATATTAAGAAGATGTATCAAATAAAATTAACAACAATTTAAATGTAACACAATAAAATTATGACCGAGCTTTCCGTACGTTGAATGTTGAATATTCTTTGTAATTGTCCGTTCTCAAACCAAATTGAGAACACATTCATAACAAAAGTGATTGTACATAATGTCACTATTAATATTGAGTTACATTGTGCAAAACGAAGGCAAGGAGCGGGGCACATCACAAACAGTTAAACCGCCACCTAAGTTATTAAGCAGTTACCTTGAGAGGTGCATCAAGATTTATCTCGTGGTCTAGAGGCATGAGGTTTATGATAGAATAAATACAATAGTCATGTGAATTTAGTTTCGCCATTTTGTTTTGAAGATGGCGTTGTGTAAATAGATGTATTTGATACGTTTGAATTGATCGTACGCATGACACTGGTAAATGGACGACGAACTGCCCTTCGACATAAAATCGTATCAAAGAAGCGACGACGAAATCTTTTACCACTAAGGAAATAAAGATAGAAATTGACGGCGTGGTTACTGTCCGACAAAACAAAAATTATCTGATTGGTCATCACAAATTTGGCATGGTCGTAAGAATTCTTCTGATAGGTCCAATACGGTTTCACAATATAAAACAAACAATTAGGAATAGTAAGCATAACAAAGACAATAGAAACTACGACCAACATGATGGTAATCTGACGCTGCTGACGGAATTTCTCTGCCATCTGGTCTGATTTGCTGTTGGTCAAATCCTTTTGAATTCTTCCAGATCGTCGAATACCAAAGATGATGAGAAAGTTGAAGATAAAGAGTAAAATACATGGTATTATGGCATACAGTGTACCATCAATCCAGTACCAATATAGCGATATAAATGTTTGGTATTCAGCGGCAAATCCACAATCGACGTTACCAGTTTCACTAACATGTTGAGTGGCCGTCCACAAGAACTGGAGATCAGCCAGTAATAAAATAATTGCTATCACACCCATGATGGTTCCGGCTTTCCGTCCATTACAATAGCTTCCTACTTTCAATGGAAACCAAATAGCAACGAATCTCTCAACCGTCATGGCCACAAGAATCCAGTTCACATACATTGAAAAGAAACTTCCAAAATAGTACAAAACTCTACAACCACCAACTCCGATATGAACGTCGTAAAGCGTCAGTTGATGAAACAGCAGTTTATCAATGATAGCTAAGGTATCAACAGCAGCTAGAACAGCAACGTAAGCTGTTGATGAAGTTAAAGGTGGCATTCGCAGTATTGTTATGATGCTCGCCATATTGCCCGGAAATCCTATTGCGAAGATAACCCATAAGTAATAAAGGTTAATGTAGACAGCAGCCCAAAATATCTTAAACTCTTCTAGTGGTCCGTATTCACCATATTTACTTGTAGTTGTTGGTACGGTCGTTGTTGTATTATTATAAATAGCCATGGACCAATCCGTTGTTGTTAAATTAACGTCCATCTTTGAATTCCAATCCACAAACGGCTAACCTCTCCTGCAACGAGAAAAATAATAGGAATTATTAACAAAATTTCAATTAAACTCTGCAAACACTAGATACTCCAGTATGCCCAAGGATATTATACTCTCATGTCTAGAGCGGAAACATGTTAAGGTTTCATGAATTATGAACTGTACTTTCAAGTCCTCATTCAGATCAAACGTAAGTGAGTTTCAACGATGTTTCATGCCCTTTTATACCAAAATCTTATTTCAGACAATCCAAATTGAATTATGTTTAAGATCAAATGGCAGGTCTATGGATTTGTATTCGAGAATATATAATACTAATCCATCAGATGATTTCAGACAGGAGAAAATGGTATCAAAAGGGTGTCAAATTAAGCAACCGTCAGTTATCCATTGTAAACTGTCATTTTTAAGAGATTGACTAACGAATGAATTTAACATTTAAACTTATGGCAAAAAATAACATAAAAATATTGTATTATCTTTTGAATTTTCCTATGATTTCAACTGATCTAAAGGTTTTCAATAACTAAAATATTTTAATTCTGATATGATCCCTTCTTACGCTCCAACTTTGGAAAGTTACTACAAGTTTTTAAGAATGCTGTTAAATTAAGGAATGCTTTAGTCAATTAATAATATATTAAAAGCATCATCATAAAAGTACACGCCCTGAGTTCTCTCGTATTTAAATTGACCCACATACAATCTTACATATGGTTGACAAAATAAAATATACCCCTTGTCATGTATTTTCCGAGATAGAAGCTTTCAAGTAATATGTTCACTTTAAGCCAAGTACAAGAGTTTTAACTGCACTTCAAAATGAATTTATTTGTTACCACACTTCCGACAAAATCTGAAATTTCATTAAAGCTCTCGAACTAAACTCATTTTTGCAATTTACAAGTATAAAAGTTAAAAAACATCTAAAATTGAATATCCTCTTGACTCTACCTTACACTTGATAAAGCTCGTTTAGTTTCCTTTCCTAAGTACGTGAGAGGAATGGAAACTTTCCCTAATGTAATAAGAATGTTTTCAGTGCGAGCGATTGTTACAGTTTTGTTTTTTAAAAGTTTTTGTCTTTCTGATTTACCGTTCTCGTTTATATATTTAACATCATGCATCTATTTGCCGTCAGTGCAAATTTTTCCAAATGTTATAAAACACGTATGAAATAGATAGGCTGCCGCCATGTGTGTCATCTCATGTTTGCAGCATGTGTGTCATCTTATGTTGTCGGCATTTGTCTTATCTCATGTTGCGGCATGTATGTCATCTCATGTTACTGACATGTGTCTTATCTCATCTTGAAGCATGTGTCTCATCTCATGTTGTCGGCATCTGCCTCATCCCATGTTGCGGCATGTGTCTCATCTCATGTTGTCGGCATGTGCCTCATCTCATGTTGCAGCATGTGTCTTATCTCATCTTGCGGCATGTGTCTCATCTCATGTTGTCGGCATGTGCCTCATCTCATGTTGCGGCATGTGTCTCATCTCATGTTGTCGGCATGTGCCTCATCTCATGTTGCAGCATGTGTCTTATCTCATCTTGCGGCATGTGTCTCATCTCATGTTGCGGCATGTGTCTCATCTCATGTTGTCGGCATGTCTTTTAGACATCTGGTTTTGGAAGTGGGTGCTGGATCCCAAATTTGCCCTGGGCGAATTGATTCGACCGTTTATCGGGCTATGATATACAGAGCGCCTCGAAAAGACAAGTTAACAACATCAAGTCCATGGATTCAAACTTAACTTTCTCGATTGTGCTCACTTGAGGTTTAACGCTCAGAGGACTATCGTGTGCTTTAGAATTATTTTTGTGAAGTAATAGATTCTTATGCATCAATAGAATGTACGTATATGTACAAAGGTCTAAGAATTCCTTAGTTATATAGAACATATTGAGAATTATATAAAAATCTGGTTTGAAGATATATACAACATGAAACGCTGTGACACATGTCAATTTCCATCACTAACTATATTGTTTTCAAAGAGGTACATTTAATTTTCTCAAAAATTGATCGTAGTTGTGTTAATCTAATTGTCTTGTTTGTCACATGTGTTAAGAGTAATGACGCAATTCAAGCTCAGAAAGGTGAACAATAGACGTAGTTTAAGGGTACATTTATAATTCTTTATTTTACATATGAAGTTATCCTTGTCCTATTCTATAAAAACATGTTGAAATATATTACAGTAATGGATTTGAAGCCAGTTTCATCTGTTCTCTACGACGCGATATAGTTTTTCAATGGAGGGCAAAGCAGGATTTCACAAACATGTTGTTGTGGACCCTTTTACAGTTTTATGTGTGACAATATACATATAGCTTATATTTTCTCTGTCTTAAATAAAATAAGTTTAGATAAATACGCCGATCTACGAACTAGCTATTATTACATTATGTTTTTCAGAAACTTAAGTGAGTGAAAGTGATAGCGAAGTAGATCCTAATGTTATTCTCCTACACAAATCGAATCAACTTGTTTTTTTTTTCTGACAAGGCAATCTCGATTCACCTACTTCTTTGTTATAGATTGAGTCATTTAGACCCATTATTTTACAGGATTCTTAAGACATTCATATCCATGGAGTGATCAGAAATCTTTTGAGCTGTAATGGTATCAAGCTGTGTATTTCGTCTGTGTTCTATCCAATCTCATACGCAGGTATCCGTGTCCGTTCACCGAAACGGGTTCGCCCCTGTACATTTTCACCCTTTTTCATGTTTCATGCCTTTTAAGAGTTCGTTCACCTTTTACAGGTGATCAAAAGCTTTTATTTGTATCAAGCTTACTCTTTAACCTCCCCCCTGTGCTTGATCTCATCTCATACTTGCCGATCTGGTCTCCGATGTTTAGACTTACACAAGAGAAAATTAAAGCACAAGTTTACAAGGTTATCGGCGATATTTTCGAACATACTGTGTCAAAATAATCACGAGAAAAGCAGAATGGTCTGAAACTACAAAAAAACAAACCTAGCAGCTTGATTTAACATTTGTATAGGTCTTCCGTGATAAAAGATGGTTAGTGGCTTAGCCTTAATTGATTTTAGAAGATACACTGAAAGTTATATTATTTAAATCGAATGTAGCGATCTTTCTGCTTCAATCTATTAAAAGGTATTTTCAAACTTGAATGTTTGAATCTGGGCTTTCTTTTGAATAAACATTAAAGCTGTAGAGCTATACACTGAAAGATATCTTAGTTCAATATGTCAGTGAATTATCAGTGCCCGTAATTACAAAAAGTCTATAAAATACACCACCCACTACTACTCTTTTATAAAAAAAAAACCACATTTATGACCAGATAGTAATGAAATGTATTAAGAAAGTCTATATATCAGCTCTTTCATATCTTCTTCTCGTGTTCAAATTAGAGAGTTTCTTGCAATATTTTATTAACTTTTATTTATTGTCCCCTGTAGCTACCGACCTGATACAAACAGCATAATGTGTCCAGGCTATGACTACCAAGATTCAATATAATAGTCCAGTAAAGATAATTTGCACATTTCATGTTTTAGGGGAGGAATAAATAGTAATAGATAGAAACTACAACAATAAAATATTTTCACTTTTAAAATAGTGTAGAGCGATACAGATAGAGACTAAAAATTAAACTGTTTTGATTACTACTGAAAATACCTAAGAATAAAATGTACTAGTGGTGTTTATCTTATCAATGAGCAAAACATCTTCGTTCGACATTATCTAGCTTCTATTTCTTTAGTATTGTTTGCGTAAATTTGTTACTGGACGCAATAAGATTCACAGGAAAACAAATTTCAGAAATAGGTTCTATTCAAATAGCAGTTGAGAGTTTCGTATTTATCTGGATTATCGGCTGTGGATGACAATGACAAATGTTGAAGAAAAAGACCCGGTCTGCATGAGCTTTGGATTAAGGTTGACAAACAGCAAGGGTTCCTAATCAACACGCCAACACATATTTATGTTTATCTAATCAATGGAAAAAGATTTTGAAAATAATCCCACGTTCATGTTTTTCTAAATGTTCGTAGATTATACGATATTTGAGACTCGCATGCGACTTTTAACTGAAAAGATTCAAAAATACACCATTTAATTGTTGTAGTCAAGCTTATTCTAAAACTTGTCAATGAAAAGTGACTATAACGAAATTCATTTAAATTTGAAATAACAGAAGGCATACACGCGTTCCGCACGATCTTTGGATTTTTCTAAAAGGTTTTCCTTTGAGTGTTAATTAAAATTATAATAAAGCTGTCAAATGGCTTATAAATTCTCTCCGGTATTGCTAAACCACCTCATAATTGACATCATCAGTAATCCTTCATCATGACGACAACTTCTCCCACTCCCAATAAGAGAATCCCATCCCGACGTGCAGGGTAACATGCCATTAATATTGTTCATTGTATTTATTTTCGTCATTTAGAAAGCTGTCAATTCAGTTTGCCAATGATTAGATTAAAGCATGACACGGGTCACCATTGTCTACATACCCTTTAATGGTTCTGGATTTTGCCATTTTTGCATGTTTAATGTTTCCAGCGATATTAGTAAAGGGCATAGTTGTTCATTAAGACACACATTAATTTGATCACAACATGATCAGTTGAATTGACGTTAAGTTCAAAGTGGAATTAACCTCAGAAAATCCTGGCATTTGAAACGGAATAAGAAATCATTGACATTCCTCACATTAATTGACATGAAATAATTTTGCTTGTGATATTCAATTATGATTTCTAGAAGAGGTGGTTGAAGGTTTCTCAATATACATTAACCTTGGAAGTTCCTTGTACGCCATTTAGAAATTAAATACCAACCTGCCAAAATTGAAACATGGTTATAAGAAATATTCTACATTACAGGAAAAACCTCACAACTGTTATACTAACGAGAAGTTAATTCGTACAAATTGCACGTTTAACGTTACATTTGCGGTAGTTCAGCCAGTTAACGAACGTTTGAGGTACTTTACTTTCCCGTCAAGGTCTGACCCAATACCAGTTGAACTTTTAGATAACGGTTTTGGAAAATAAGGCAATGTATCGCACGAGGTGAGTTTCGTCTGCTTTTCTGTGCCTTCCTGGACTTTTTGTGAATGGCATCCCTGACAAACTATAAGTTCAACGAACAAAATAGGTACCGTGCTTACCTATTCGAGACTGAAATTCAGGAATTTCAGGAATGGTCGAGGTGATACTTTGAGATTTTTCAACCCATTTCCCACTGTCATTGATGCGAGTCGAAGCGGCAAATCTGGAAAAAGCACCCAGTCGTTCGGGTCGGACATAGAGCTGAGATGACTGTGCTGCAAGCTATGCACTAAAGATCAATCGACAGTTGGAAATCTTTAAACAACAGGCCAATGCCACTGTCCTGACAAAATTGTCCTACTTGTATTCAGGATTCAGGAAAGAACGTGGTTAAAGCATTACTACATTGTTCTTTCATTTTCATAAGTCGAGTCAGCTTCAACTATGCTAGCTGCAAAACTCAAAGATATTGGTGCTTTCTCGGAGATTGGATTCAAAAGCTATGAAACTAATGAGGTGAAGAAGAATAAGCCAAAAACCTTATATTCACAGCATTGTATCAAGAAAGATTCGTACTAAGTCTCTGTATATGTCATATCGCTATGTTCAGTTGTAAGTTATTTCTGTAAATTACTGTAACTGATTACCATATACTCGTATTGCGTCTGAACTTCCCTATGAATATGACAGACAAAATCTGACACTCTATGAATACTATAATTAATTAACATCTCGTTCAGGATACTTATTATTTCATTATATATACTGCTTATCGGGGATAAAGCAAGAAAGTCGTCAAGATCGCAATCCAGTAGACCAAGGCTATTGGCTGCCAACAGTCATTCTAGTCTCTTGAGATAGTACATGTCCTGAAGTTGATAAAAATGTTACTACATGTAGCATTTAATTAGTTATTCATCTTTATTGATCATTCAACAACTTTCTCTATCAGCTGTTTAATTAAACTTGATCAAATCTCTTTCATCAATATGTTATGGTTGGAGTCAAGGATATTCCCTGTTTAATATTACACACTAGCACTGGGCTACTGGCAATTTAGATAAATCAGTGTTTAGTATTTAGTAAGGTTATGTGGGTACATATAAACTGAAATGAAGATCTTGCTTGGTCAACCATCACAGAGTTGATAATAGGGGTTGAAAGTCGACACCTGGCCTAAATTAGAAAATAAAATTGTCTTCTCATCATGAAAGGATCTACCATTTCGCCATCACTCATCAGTTATCATCAGTTTGCCCTAAAGAAGATTGGATAACCAGGCCAATTAATAACTTATATTTAGATTAATTAATTTCTTTTAATCATTTCAATAGTCTGTTATCGTTTTCTGAAATATTTTTTTTTAAACACGCGATAGTTCTTTCAATCTGCCAATTATACTAATCTTTGAACGATAGAATTTCTTAGAAATAGAAGAAAATGCCATTCTAGTAAATCTTGTGGAATTAAAAGTCTAGCCTTCGTCTTCTTTCAGTCAAACTTTTAAATGATCACCGTAGATAATTCCTTATATAGTTAGACTTTGTAAATCTGACAGTGTTTCTATCATTCTTTTATTCTTTAATATGATAAGAGACATCTTAGGCTGATGTCTGTGGCACTTTACTCCGGCTGATTAAGGTAATTCCGCGACTTGTATAGATAAAAATCGTCATTTTACGACAGGGCTATCTTACAACCTTTAATTGGTGGAGGATTTCATTTAAACTAAAGATGCATATGAAATAAGAGGCGAGTCTAATGTTTGAAAATCACCAAAGAGAAGGACATGTCCAAATGAAAAAGAAATGGATGAATTGAGATTTACGTCGTAATTTACTACACCTGATTGGGTGCTGTGGAAAGGATGGACGATGGACATTGGGGGATCTTGATAAAAAAAAAATACAGCAATCGTCTTATCTGCTACAATACAACATTAAAAGGCCACAAAAAGGCAACTTGGTGGTTTTAAACGTTTCATGTTTATCTCTAACAACTCTCAGTAATTAGAGTAATAATTTGTCCGTTCAAAAACCATGCGACTTTATCGGAAACATGACAACAAACATTCCTAAAGATAAATCATTATTTGAAAACACCAGTTTAGCCACCAAATTAATTGAACAGCCATGGCGTTATCTCAAAGCCTCAAAAGAAGATCTGGCCCTGTTTCTCAATACATGTTGCGGTGGCTTTTGGTCATACGTGTAATTTAACTTAATGTGGCCATTTTTACACTGCAGATAATAAATGATGGTGAAATGTTTGTAGAACTGAGGACATTGGCCAGTAGCATTATATTCCCAATTAAGTGTAGTCATTTGGAGGAGAAAAGTCCACAAGAGTACAAAAACGTCTTATTGTTCTGCTTCTAAAGGGACATTTTTCGTTAGTGAATGATTACATGTCAAAATAAAAGAGAAGCAAATACTTCATGATAAATCTTGTTATTTTTTCTTTTACCAGCAGAAATGAAGTCTTTGATCAGAATTTCCATCTCGACCAATGTAATGCACTGGGTAGGAAACAGTGTTACACTTTCTTTTCAATATTTGAAATACTTCAAAATTCATCATGAAACACCCCAACGTATCATAATAGTGAAGCAAACTAACGCCATCAATAGAATTAAAGCAATTAGCCATTAGCATGAAACAAACAATCATCAGAAAATGAAACAAACAATCATCAGCAAATGAAACTAACCATCATCACCATATGCATCATTAGCATATGTAACAAACCATTAGCACATGAAGCAACCCCTCATAATGAAACAATTCACCATCAGCAAATGAAACAAACAAACCACCATCAGCAAATGAAACAAACAACCATCAGCATATGAAACAAACCATCATCGGCATATGAAACAAACCATAATTAGCATATACACCAACGTTAGATGACAATAAAGCTTTATAATTAAATCAAGAAAACCACAAACGCAAAAAGAACGCAATAAAGAAGTCATCCGTCATGTGAACAAAGGGAATTGACTACCAGATGGTACAAGCAGATATAACTTAACTTTTACTGTACAAATGATACATCACCCAATTATTATTGACAGCATTTGAAGTGAATTTTTAGTTTTCAATATTCTTTTTTACTACCCCCAATTTAGAATGACTAAATGATGAATGATCTTTCAACAACTCAAATACAACCAAAATTCTAATACAACAGAAATATATTATTCATTCATTAAATAGATGTTTCTTTTCCCTACAGAAGTACAAAAATCAAATTATATTTTTAACGTGTAAAAATACCAATGTGGCAATTCTTAAATGATAATATTTTAAATTCTTGAAAATCATTTCCGTATTTCATTACTATTTATTTCCGTGTTTTTTCTAATTTTCAAATTTATCAACTGAAAAAGTTATCACTTCTAACCATTCTGCAGTGTGAAAACTGTTGAATCTTTGAATGATAAAAACCAATATGTGCGATCATATGCTCTGGCAATGTCTATGTATTCACTGAAAGTGGGTGTAAATTTTTTGTCGAATCCTTTTTAAGGGTGTTCTGGAGGAAATTTAAGGATTTAAAGGGACAGATGCTTCATAGTAGAGTTTTGATTTGAGTTTTGAATATATGTAAATT
Organism: Lottia gigantea; assembly: GCF_000327385.1. NCBI lineage: Eukaryota > Metazoa > Mollusca > Gastropoda > Lottiidae > Lottia > Lottia gigantea. Next base: position 481,555 of record NW_008707225.1, on the reverse strand, counting down.
GTCTTCAGAATTACTGGAAATGTACGAAAATCACACAATTCCTTTAAAATTACTTCCAACTGAAAATATATCTCACTTTTTCTACATGTCACAGAGTATCTCAAAACGACGAGTCGTTATTTCAACATTCAAAAGCCGATATTTCTTGACATACATGGATTTGAAGACTCAAATTTCGACGATGAGCTTTGAACACTATTACTGATTGGCTTAGCTTAAAAGTTCCCGTTTCTGAGACTAACGTATGAATGGTCAAAAAGAATGGCGCAACGGTCCCTTTAAATCCTGCAATCTATACAATGTTTTATAAAGGTATTACATTTTTACAATGAAATAAGACATATATTTTCATGACAAAATTGCATCTTGCGGTCTATGGAGACCCACTGTTCAATGTCTATTGTATACTGTTGAGTTTAATTCTCGTAGGGCTGATTCATTTTAAATAACGTTGGAATGGAATACATTAGTTTAAATGATTCGTTAGTACAAACATTATTTTTAATAAAAAAAAAATAGTCAAAATACTAAATAGTTATGCTTGGATTCTGATGTATTTTGTTGGTCAATATCAATGACGTACGCGACGTTATAGACTTAATTTTAATTCGTAGGTTTCAATGTGACACACATTAGAATGGTTCAACAATTTAAAAATACTGATAGATGAAACTTCAACGCATCATTCTTTTTGACAAGGAGTTTCATTCAGAATTAGAAAACTTCCACTCAAAGTCTGAAATACAAACAGACTTTAGATGATGGTTAATATTAGACTGAATGAAATCGTAATGTTGATTGACATGATATTTGCTCTGGTAATCGACACTCTCTTAAGATTTAATATCTACCGATTTTTTAAAGATTGTTTATGCGTATATATCATGAACTACACTAGTTCTGACAGGAAGGAAATACTTCTTTCTGACATTTAATACATTGCGTTATTCAAATACATAATTTAAGATGATATAAACAGAATATCTGAATATGAAATATCAACCACATACAAATTCACGTTTTCTAGAAAAATTATCATGAGATAAATACAAGTTAGTGATTGGTACTATGAATATATCTCAAATCTGCGATTCCACATGAATGGGACTAAAATATACCAGACAAAATTAATCCCATTTTAGTGCAATATTCCATACATACAAAATGTTACTTAATACAACTTGACACGGCCACGGACTTGGTGATAACACAAAAATCTCCTCCTTTTTAGTAGTTAGAGAAGGGGATGATCAATCCTCCTGCTTTGAGCTAAAAGCAATCTAAGGTCTTTGAAGAAACCTTTAACTAATAAGCAGAGGGTACGAATGATGTACAGTAATGATTGTTTAGGGCAGTTTCTGTACAACGAACAGCCGTTTCAGCACAAAATTGTTCTCAGAAACAACGGCGATTTAAAAGTCCTCAGAATCATAAAGATTTCATTAAGTAACGATTCCAGTCCAGACTCCAGACTGGTACCTAATTAGTAGACAATCTAAACCACCCACTAACTATTTCAGTGTAAAGGTATTGGTTCCTTACACAGATAAACCGTGCTTTCCGGTATGGTGAGTGAGAATAGTGAAAGTAATTTCCAAATGATTTATTGGTATATATACTAATCTAATTTTGATATTATTACTATTGATAGATTAAGATAGATAGTGTGTGAATCCATCAATACTTAGTATCAAACATTTACAACTATTTAGTACTTTGTCAATATATCAGAATGGTATTGAAAAGGAACAATTTGTTTGCTTGTATCTAATAAGCATGTCGATATGAACCATTTACCACAAACGATCGCGGTATAAGTACACATCATCAAGGCCAACCAGCAAATAATATTTATTACATAAAATGTACGAACCTTTTTATACTCTTACGAACTAGAGCTAGTGATTACAGTAGATTAAGAACGTGAATGATCCACTCTCCAAGCACAATTTACCGAATAGTACTTCTATCTATTATACCATGCAAAGATATCCAGCGTACTTTGAAAAATGTTACACTACCATTAGATTACAAATTGAAATTTGAGCTTTGCGTTACGGCAGCATATATCATAAAGTTTCTCTTAAAAAAGCTTAAGCCAATAAACTCACTAAAACGCAATTACAAGAACAAATTATCTCTAAAATTTATATGTCTCTGAAATAATTGCGATAAATGATACGTACATTCTGTATGAAGTAATGAATATGTCTGGAAAATGTATTTCTTATTATAATTTCATTTTCTTCCATAAATTGAAATTTATTTAAAATCATGTTGTGTTAAACTATGTTGGTCTATAACACGTCTATGATTAAGTAGATCGATTTAATTGTATAACTCTTTTACAGATTTACTACAATTGAGCATGCAATTTGATTTATGCCATTTTGTTCCGGTTTGACATATGGAGAGGATAGAATCGTGCCATATGGAACTCCTTAGGTGCCATTTAATTTTTACTCCTACACCTATTTCCAGCAAGTTTGTAACAACTAGAATCCCTGTACACAAACTTATTTTTTAATGAGATTAAAGGGAGATTCTGTTTTAATTTCAACGTATAAAATTGGCTTATTTTGTGTGAATTTTGTATTTCAGATTACGGACCAGTAACTCTTCACTTCCGGAGGTACGTATATGTTAAATTATTTTTGATTGATTCATTAACATGGGTAAATATCGAATCCACAGGATTCGATTACGTTCCCAAGTCTGAAGGCGCATCAAGTCAAGGATGAGATATGGGGCGTTCAAACGGTAAGAGCAAAGAATTCCCATCTCGTTACGTTTTCTGAAATGAGGTTTGTTCTGAAATGAGGTTTGTTCATGAAGACAGAACATTTCCTCTGTATTGTACTGCAGGGTATTTAGGAAGATGAAAGAGGTATCCAACTTTTATTTAAATTTAAGCCATGACAGAAGTCAGATATAGTTTAACTATTAAGATAACAAGACAACTATTTATAAAACTAATAGTCTAAAAATGACAAATCGGCCACCCTCTGATTTGACCCAGACAAGGATGTTAGTTAGTTCGTGGACACAAAGTAATCAAATTAGACAGCCAGAAAAAACAATGAGAACTTAACCCCCTGGTTTCAGACCCGTATAAAATGATGTCCGGAAGAAAATGTACTTATTATTCTAATCACGCGTTTACTTATTGCATTAGTATTACGGACAGCGTGTCAGACGACGAAGTAAAACTCGCGAATGAGCGGTTAAATGCTATATTTATGTGTTTTCACGAAAAAGGTTAAAGACCAAGACATTTTTCTCAAAATTCTGAAGCCCATGACAGCCAGGTTCACTAAAAGGGACATTCTGTTTTTTCTGTTGGTCGAGAAACGTGTACCTTAACGTGTCTGAAAGTTTCAACTAAAAAGTTCCAGCCGTTAATGAAAACTATTTAAAAAGTTAAAGTAAACCTTTTACGTTCGTTAGCATTTTGGTATGTGTAGCCAAAACTAATGTTCGCATTTAAGTAATAGGTTCCCTACTTATTCTTAAGGTTTCAACTGCCATTATAACGCTAAAAACCAAAACAAGATTAAATTGTTTTTTTAAGTCTTTTAAAACAGTTTGATCAAGTAGATACAAATGTAAATGGCATATTTTCAGGTAAAATTTCTTTCAATTTACGATATTGAAATGATAATGATGATGGTAAATTTTGATAATGAAAATATTTCATACTGCCCCTTTAATGTGTAGATTTATGGTCTATGTAAGTCTATGCCTTTCAGCTGTTTCAACTTCAGTTTATTTTTTAACTTCAATAGAAGTTGCATGACGTGTTTCATAAATGTGTTATACACAACATTATATTATATCTTCACTTGCAAATACACTATAAACTATAATTACCGCCGTATGTTTCAGATATAAAATTAAAGAGCCACAGTCGTCTGAAGATGTCATAATATATAATTCTCAAGTTTCCCTGAAGGAATATCATTAGAGTGCAAAATGAAAACTTACAAGATTGCCTGGAACCATAGTAAATGTGTGTATGTAATTAAAGAGATTCGTCTTTAGAAGTTACATGTTCAAGAAATCGCATCTTTGCGTCATAACTACAAGATCTGTCAAATTCTACAGTATTAATGTACTTCATTGTCTAATTACGGTTCCAATGTTGGTGACCACATTTACAGACTCTGAAGGATGATAAAGAGCTTTGTCAGTAGATAAGAGGAAGAGAGTAATAGAAGGTACATGATCTGTTCAGAAGTCACTTTGCTTCAATAAAAAGACTAATCAAACTTACTTCTGGTAACAGGAACTTCCTGTTTCAACAGACGTTTTACTACCAAAAACAACTGGTGTGGATAATATCATCAGACCGAAAAAGGAAAACTCATAAAGTCTTGCTAGAAGACATTTACTTTCTTGACAACATTGACATCAATTACGCTGAAGGCACAATCATGGAAAGTGGTTCGATGTAGAGACAAAAACAGTTCTGTTGCAATGACGCCCCACTGATTATATACCGGAAGGCATATATCCAAAACTAACCAAAGTCTCGTGCATGTGCAACAATCGGGAGGATATATCTATTTGGTCTTACTCTCGAATACATTTTTGACATATGAGTTTGAATAAATATGTATGAAGAACCTGGTTTCAAAAAGCAAGAGCTTCTCAATACATTGTCTGTCGCCCCTTCTTTCGCCGGAAATGAAATGAAAGCAATGAGTTTTAACGTCTTACTCTTCTGTTCGTCGCAAGAGAAGTGACATAAGATGGATGTGGACACAAAATGAAGGCCAATGTAAACAGGTGTATTCCATTCTTGAGTATATTGTTTGGTTGGACTCCTTTGGAAACTTCAAACAAAGCATCTAATAAGTCGTTCATCAGGCACATGGCTAGGACCACAGCCTCCTTCTGGTTTATAATTTTTTCCGTTCTACACTATGTTTTCAAGGAGGAAGTCTGGCTCCGAATGTACGTTTGAAGCGTTACTTATTTAGTAAAAGTACATTATTATTTTGAATTGTTATGGAAAAGACGAATAATTTTCAGTAATAACCGATTTCAGACTAAACAATTTTGTACAACGGATTGATTTTCTTAATATGCACTTAAAATAAGTGGTGGAATGAAAGACTAAAGTCTTACAACGAGTCCAATGATATACGATAAATTGGCAATTAATATGGCCGTCAGTTTTTATTTTTAACTGTGTTAACAAACAACAATGAGTAATTACTACATATAATTTTGGGGATCATAATGTAATAAATGTGTTTAATTTTGCGAATGGGTTTGTCAACTCGGTATATACTTTGGAGAGTCCACTGAGCTAAGTTTCTTCATTTTGTATATTTTGGACCAATCCTCATACGTCGTGTTACCTTCAAAAACTGTTGATAATAAAAACCCAATGTAGACTTTGATGCTGGTTTCAGACATAATATTATCCAATGGTCAGTCTGTTGCCACCAGTACTAGAGCGGGTCTTAATGACACAGTTGTTGCATTAAGTCATACTTAACATAAATATAAGGAAGAGTAATTTTGATAATCTGAACAAATTAGGCTTGTATAAGGCCGAGATATTTTAATTACTGACCGCCAGGTTTAAGTGCTTTCTAATGGTTCAACTTGGTCTTCTTTATCCTCAATTTAACATGTTCTAGTCTGTCAGATCAATCCTTAAATTACACTTGAAGTTCAGTCTGTGATTTTAACAAATCTATTTAGTCAGACAAACTGAGTCAGTTTTCTTAGTCTGAACCATTTATTTATAATTCAATTATTCTTTACACAAGAAATTTCTATGTTGGACTACTTTAGTAGTCACTATTATTGTAAGTACAGAAAACATGTAACCAGTGTCAAAACATCACCGACTAATGAAAATAAGTGGAAATTAGGAAGGCAGACAGTTCACGATCATTTCCAGTTAAGTGCACTTCTGGTGAAAAAAGTTTAAAATGATAACCTTAGATACTTGTTTTGCGATGCAGAAACATTTATTTTAGCTGTCTGCTTTTATAGATTAATATTAATTCTTTAATCCTGGAAATATTAAAGTTTCACGTCAGAGTGTAGCTGTGATGGAAATTTTAAAGCCAATTTATTTCCTCTTTTCACGTGCTATTTAACCTGTTCAATATACTTTTCAGCTATACACAAGAAAACATTCTAAAAATTCAATTTAGCAACTATAAATCTAGCTTAGTAACTCGAAATAGCGCATAAGTAACACGATTTCGTAACTCTAAATATCGATATAGTAACCTGAAATATCAACTTCGTTACTCGAAATTACGAACATTTTCAAAAGTCGGGTTTAGAATTATTAATTCAAATTTTCGAGTTACTGTTTTGATTTTGTGAAATACAGTATTGGTTGCTCCAGGACACTTCCGTAGATATCAACAAATCAAACTGAAAAGTGAAAACCTTTATAAAGAGAAATTTGGGCTAATAGATAATTTGAGATGTAAAGCGAATGTGACACTATCACATCAGATTGCATTGAATAATAATTAGCATAACACACAAATAAAATATACTTACATTCACGATAAAAGTATTCGTGATTCAATGACCGAATTTGTATTTATTTTATTGAGTTGTTCGGTTTAATAGAAAGGAATAAAAACACGCGTTAAGTTCCTATAAAAAATTATATTAAGTACAAAAACGTGAAATCTCTAACGCCCTCCTTCAAAATCAATCTAAAATACCACTTTTCCAGTTAATAGAACTAAGTTCCACAACAATTGGTAGTATTTTTTCCCTTTAATTTGCTAACATTAACTTTGTCCTAATGTAAGAAAGGCGTCATCAATGTGATCGATAATAAGTTACTTTTTGCTAGTTAATGGCACGCTGTATTTTTACCCATTCTCTACTTTTCCAGAAAGATAATGCTTCTTCCTCTTCAGATTATTTCCTATCTCGAAGTCATTACTGGCGCTAGTCCTCTACAATTTAAATGTTATTTGTTTTCAATATCCGTAATGGATAACATTCATTCGCCTTTGCGTGGTATCATTTTAAACTGAAGTGCTGTCTGAATTGAACTCTTGCTGAATACTTATTTGAAATTAAAAATGTTTGACATTTAGACAAAAAAAACTTCTCCCAAGGTTAACCGTGCTGCAATCAAATTATAAGAAAGGAATTGTAAAAAGGTTTTGCTAACCACTCACGATTTCTGAGTTACAGTTGTGAAATAGGGCGGCATAAAGCATCACTTTGGGGAAAAACTTTCTCTCTTCAGTATCTCGAAGCTATTGAATTGGATCGTACTGGACAAACATGCATCTTCGACGATTGCATTTACAGGAAAATAGATGAAAAAAACCAGGATGTTTTTCTGTTTATATTGGCTAAGTAAGCTTATTAGGAAGTGATCCAATATCTTCTTACTTCCGGTTGGTGTCTACAGATTGGTTTCATTAAACGAACAATCATTTTTATATTTCTATATCACTCTATAATATTGTATTGAGCACTATTTTAACAGCGAAATTATTTTAATATTATATATATTTATTCAATTTGTGTACGTGTTACCATGGTGTTTTCATGGAGAGAAAAAGGCTATTGCTTTTGTTAAGATGTAGATCTCGAATTACGCTACACCCTTTCAACTTCAATTTGTCGATTCTAACCACAGATATGTCACAAAAAGAACAAGTGAATCGAATAGAGTTCGACACGAGCATAATGGGATAGAAAAATCTATGCCATTGAGATCTCTAAAGAAATATCAGGAATGATTCCAAGGATGAAAATAAAGAGATTCAATGATAAATTATGGGCCACCCTAACGGTGGGCGTTCAGACGTAGTGAAACGGTTAAAATAATAAATAAATCCTGACTGCTTCTACAATCTCTTTATAACACTCGTTTATTGCTTCATTCAACTTCAAAACTCATTCAATAGTCAAAGGGCTCAATGTTCAATTCTGGTTTGTGTGTGCTTTTCATATAGCTAAATGCCTCTTGTTCCAACAAATCTCATCTTGTTCAATGTAGCCGTATCTAAAGATTAGTAAGAGAACACAGTCGGTTATGATTGTTATACAGCATGAAACCACCCCTAGTATATCTAGAGCATAGAATATACATGGACATCAGCTATGTGAACCAGCTTAAAACCTGTGTCCAAATGCTTGCTTATTTATCTACTGCATATCAATCTGATATTATCAAGACAATTTTTCCCGACAAACGCATCGACTTGCAAACCATTATTGCCTCAATTGCACCTGTATCACTAGACAAACAAGGTTTTCGTTGATGGTTTGCCATAGCTGACTTAGGAACATCAACGCAGAAGCACATTTTATACGTTTCTGACATTTACATGTATTTACTCAACTTTCATATGCCCATACAGGCAGCGTTATCAAGAGATTCATTTCTCATTCATTTTATATCTAATATTGTTCAGCTAACAATAGATTAATCTGTACTGGTCGTAAAATTGTTCCCTGAATCCTCAATACGCTAACTGTCATGAAAATCACTAGAGAGAACGCCAAAGAATCTGACCAGATTATGTTTTTTCCGGCGAACATAATGCTAGTTTTTATTTCTTATAGGATAATAAAAGATATTTTATTAAGCTAACATGTAAATTGTGAGAAAGAACCAAGTCCTCATGTCACCAATATAGAGTGTTTGGTAGGTGTAATAAAACGTTGAATGGTTAGCTATAATTCTTATTAAGATAAGTATCAAAGACGGAACATTATTACTTCTACTAATTAAGAACGGATCTAACATCTCACATCTTTCGTAGTTTTCAATATGTTAGGGTCAGAGCAGGTTAACGATATGGCACTTTTGATTCTTACTCATGCCAAATAACTTGTTTCGTGATCCCTTTTTGAGCGCTGCAATAGTTTAATGAGTTTACTCGATAAAGTCCAGGGTTAAATAATGACATGGTCAAAATTGCTTATTTCAATATGGTTTAACTGCATAAATCTTGAATTTATATCTATCAGGAATTAAGTAAAGACCAAACCATTTGGGCAGCTATTTTGTAAGATCTAGTTAAAGACAAAAACTATATCCTTGACCTCTCCAACCCAGTGATGTATACCTTGCCAAAATATCGTTAGTCCCTTAACTTGAAACCAACCAACCACCAAGTTAGTGGCCTATACTGCTAGCACACAAACAGTCTTGGTCGCCTATTTTTGTCGCCGACTCGAATCGTAAGTAAAATCTCACGTGTACCCAAGCTTCCATGACAAGATTATCGCGTTGCCTACATGATTTATAATACCAAACCAGTTTGATTTTTTGTATGTCCGCAGCCGGTCAATAAAACTCTTGACAAGAAAAAAATCGCCGATCAAAACCCTTCGTGTGCCAGCACCGTCAGAAGATTTGTTACACCGAGTAGTCTAGAGAAATGTTTCTTCCATTGGCTCTATATCTATGACGTATGATACAAATATATGAAATTATACTTGCAACTTGTTGACAGACATCATGCTATGTGACTAATATAATAACTAATACCATTCATTCTCTTACACCACAATTTGATTATACTAATGGGAACATATTATATATTTACCAGAGACTTGTATTATTTTCAGGCGATATCATATATGGTAAATTATATTAATAATGATCTCCATAATAATGCTAGATACTCAAATACCTCATCTGACTGCGGTTATCTACAGGCTTCTAATAACATAACATAAGTTAATAAGGTTTCTTGCCAATATCCTCTTTGCGTTCTTCCAGGTTTTATGAGGAGAGAAAGCAAAGGTTATTTACGCGAACGTTCAGAATTATCCTTGATTACTTTTTGTTTATATAGTTCCATTCATACCGGAAGCCATCTTTGCATTATTCTTGACCTTGGCGAGAATTATGGCGGTGTGACCAATCGCCATGCAAGCTTTATAATGTCAGAAAGGAGAGTAATTCCAATGAAACGTCTGCTATGGGGACACTTAACTTTCTTAGTTAATTCCTTGATCTTCGTAAACATTGTTCAAATGTCAATCAATGTTAGAAAAAATTACTTTTTGTCGAAAAGAACCATAATGGAAAAATCAGGGCAATCTGACATGTCCCATAAAATCATTTAAAGAAACATATTTACCATCTGTTTGACCAATCGTACCTTTGTCTCAGGAACGGGAATTTTTTAGCTGTGCTAATCAGTAATAGTGTTCAGAGCTCGAAATTTGAGCTTTCAAATCCATGTATGTCCAGAGTTATTTTCGTTTGAAAGTTAAAATGACGACTCGTCTTTCCTTGAGACTGTGCCATATACGCAAAAGACACATAGAAATAGAAAGAGAAATTTCTACCTTGAGGTATATTTGAAGGGACTATGCGATTTAAGTGCAATTCTAGTACTTCTGAAGACCATTTTCCTATAATCAGGACTCAAATCAATCCCCCAAAATGAAGAACCAAGATCTTTAATAGTAAAGAACTGAAATTATCAGAGAGATCATGAATTTTCTATAACGTGATGTCATGAACATTATTTCTAACAAAATGAAGCTTGATGTTCATATGAAATATTATCATTACCAGTGTATTAAACATTCCGAAACATTAAAATTCAGTAATCAGTTTAAGATATTGATATTACAGACTGCATGCTAATGGTTTAATAGAGAGATGGGAAAACAGCATAATTATCAACAGACGTGTGAGATAGCCATGAAGTGATAATTAATGACAAATCAGGTGTATGGGAGAGAACATCAAGGTGTTGAACTGTGTTTGTAAGAGAAAATCAAGGTGGTAAACAATGTTTGAAAGAGAACAACATCAAGGTGGTAAACAATGTTTGAAAGAGAACAAGACCAAGGTGGTAAACAATGTTTTGAAAGAAACAATTCCCTATATAAAATATCAAAATGTTTAACAGGGTCGTAAACAATATTTGAAAGAAAACATCAAGTTGGTTAACAATATTTGAAAGAAAAAATCAAGATGGTAAACAACGTTGGAAGAAAACCTCAAGATGGTAAACAATGTTGGAAGAAAACAGCAAGATGGTAAACAATGTTGGAAGAAAACCTCAAGATGGTAAACACTGTTGGAAGAAAACATCAAGATGGTAAACAATGTTGGTATAAAACATAAAGATGGTAAACAATGTTGGTATAAAAAATCAAGATGGTAAACAATGTTGAGTGAAAACGTCAAGATGGTAAACAATGTTGGAAGAAAAAATCAAGATGGTAAACAATGTTGGAAGAAAACAGCAAGATGTTAAACAATGTTGGAAGAAAAAATCAAGATGGTAAACAATGTTGGAAGAAAAAATCAAGATGGTAAACAATGATGGAAGAAAACAGCAAGGTGTTAGTATACTAACCTAGTAATTTCAACCCTTAACCTTATAAATAATGACCCGTTGTTCTATGTCACAGACAGCTATCGAATTATGGAACACAATGAAGTGCTATCGGTCTGATTTTACCTTGGAGAGTTCAGATCAAAACACAATGTAGACATTATGAAGGCTATAAACGGGGAATGGAGAACCATTCAAAATAAAATGTAAACAGTAAAGCTTAATTAAACCAAAAAACATCAAACAACTTGTTTCAATTCAATCAACACATCAGACGTGGATATTGTTCTGAAGATTAATCTGCCGATTTGATAGTTTAATAGTTTATGTCTGGCTTGAAATTTAGTCACCATATCAAGGACTGGAACTCTTAACATACCATTGTCGAAATAATTACAGGGAATTCAAACAGGTTTTGTAAACTCAAAAATTTAAGCTTATATGTATCTTCAAACGCAACTAGTGCTTAAGGACGAATTTGGTCCTTGCAGAGACCTAGGTTTAAACAAGAAGGCATTGCAAAGCTTCAGACGCCAGAAAGGATGTAATTCAGTTTCAAGTATGTGTCGTAAACACTTTTAAGAACGGTAATATAACCTCAGTCTCAATCGTTTCCGTTTATAATTCCAGCGTACGGAGAGTAATGATTCAAATTGTGGAATGTGTAAAAAATAAATTGCACGAAATAGTATTGAAATTAAATTTGTCTGAAGAAAATTTCGTCTATTTCATTCCATTTTCATTGAAAACCATTTGTGCGGTGCAAAAAGCACAACAGCAAACAGATATTAGGCATTCTGGAGTCTGTCTATTTGTAGGGAACAAAACAGTCGTGTTTTTACAAAAAAAAATGAGACGAAAAAGAAGCATTAAATAAAAAGTTTAGAAAAGGACTAATAAAATTATAAAATCAAGGTTGAGATACTTCTCTCTGTGGGTGTCGACAAGTTATTTTTTCAATAACCAAGCTCTGAATTCATTTTCTGGTTTTCTTAGCAATTTATATAATACAGAATCAAATTATTTTCTTTCGTTTGAAGATCACTTCTATTCACTTGAAATATGACAAAAAAAAGTAGTAGCTAACATGGTTTTTGGCAATTTAATTATTTTTTGTCATGATGTGTGAAATTGTCTCTGATGACTCTTTGCCTCAGATTTTCTAGAACAAATGACAATTATTTGAATGAAAGAAAAACCATTATAATTTTAGTGCACAAGTGGAAAATTTGAATAATTGAAAAACAATCTTCATGTATATTGTACCATTTAATACGATTGTTAATCGTTATCAGATTGACATTAATGAGTTTTATGCACATAAAATTCAATACAGGTGACACGGAGTCAGCGAGGCAGAGAATGCGAACTCTTTCGGAAGACCTCTGCCACTTTGTGAATGGGTTTGTCAACTCGGTATATCTAATATTATTTGGTTGTTATATTCTATTCTGTTTGAGTTTGGGCTAGCAGTTTAAGAAACACAGTACTTGCAAAGAACCTTTTTTCATTTATTACTTATATTTCATTTATTCCATCTATTACGTATTTCAATTCATATCAAAAGTAAATAGAAATAGAAAAGCAATAATCTGCAAAATGCTAAGCTATTACGAACTAAGTCTTATACCTTGACAGCAAACAGCCACCTTTCTCGGAAGGCATATATTTGATTGGATTATACGCCAGCGAATACAGCCAATCAGAGTCATCGAAATAAATACTGTTAATATTATGGCTTATTATTATTATTTATATACTTTCTGTAGGGACACTGACTGACCATACAATCCAATCCAAAAATCGCTTCATATACAAACTTCAGTGATACATGAAAGGTGAATATTGCAGTAGAAGACAAAATTCGGAATAGCTTGGATAGAAAATGTCAGTAAATTTGAACATAGTTAAAATATTTAAAATAAATTAATTTTTTCTGAGTTTTAAGGTCATTCTGTACACATTGACACCTTTTTCAGCACAAAGGTAGTAAAGGACATAGATTAAACATTTCGGGCAAAACCCTAGTAGTAATACAACATTTATCCCCATGGTTATCAAAAGAAAATCAAAGGATTAGGCAACCATCACAGAACCAATTTATACAGCAAGATTTACATCAAACATTAAAGCTAACGTTAAATGAGAAAAAAACAACCAAAGCGATAACATTTTGATCATTTTATATATAGCTGTTTCGAGACATAAAAATGGAGTTTTAACAGCTTTCATTTATGTTTCATTCTATCAGAAAGGTGCTTCAACGAGGTTTAATTACTCTTACTAATTGAAAACATTTTTTTTTATCATGGAATGGCCCTTGTATGGAGAAATAAAAGGACACCTTCATAAAATCTAAGGTTAACAAAAATAGAAACAAATATATAAGATACACTGTTCTTCATATTACCATATCAATCTACTAGACATTATTGTAACCGCAACGACATTTCTTCAAATGATGAAATAGATTCGGACATTGCAATTCGATATACGCATTCCATTTACACATGTAACCCGTTCCGTTGAGGATATGGTAATATTATAAACAAATTATTGTCTGGTAGTTTGAGACTGTAAAAAATCTAATTATCAGTACACAGGAAGCATGGTTATCAGTAACTAGGAATTCGCATTAATGTGTACATGTTAAAATAATTGACAGCATAACAACAAGTCGAAGTAATGACCGCTGATATTTTATCAAGGCTGTAGCACAAATCAGGCAGTGGCTGGCCCGGTAGGGGAAGGGCGAATATTACAATACTAATAAATTTTAAAAGTATCATCTTTTATACGTTTTTGCCCCAAAATAAGTGTCAGAATGCACTAAATCTATTTTAAACACATTTTCCTGGCACATATGGCGCGTCCACAGAACTTCCGCATTTCTCAGTCTCGCCACTGAATCAATAAGGCTGAGCAGGGCTCATAATTGGAAGATGTTTCAAAAGCTAGGCATTGGCTCATTTGCCTCCATAGCACTGCGAATTGTTCCGTACAGTTTTTTGAGACGAAGATCAACTCTATATTCTCGATTATTCCGAAGACCCGCAATTAATCCTCCACTGATTCTATTATATTATAGATCTTCTAAGACATTTTTTATATGACACATATTAGTGTATTATTCGATATTCCACAGTGACTTTCTGTGAATTCCAAGACGTGGTCCGTAGAATATGTTAAAATACTTGTTAAGTGTCGAGAAATCTCTTGGAATTTGACATCGAAGCTATAAATACAGGGGTATTTACCAACCGACATTTTTTCACAATTTTGTCGTCTGTTTCTGCACAGTGTGTTTTTAACAACCAAGATCGTGTCAGATTGTAAACGTGTGACGTGCCATCTTGTAATGAAAATACTATGTCGAGTAACCACCATATGTTTCTCTAATTTAAGATAACACAAGGTTTTGTTTTTACCTCCATATAATGTGTGTAATATTGAGCAGCAATACCCAGTAATCCCAGTGGGAAACGTTGAGGGCAAGATCGTATATAATGTAATTTCAGATGGTTTGACTAATATATTAAATGGTCGTATATATAATTGAATATATTATTATCAAGTGCGAATAATTAAACCCCTTCATAATAACAATGGTAAATCGCGCCTAGATTTATGGAATAATTTAGGACCAATTTATTGTTTATGGCAGCATATTACGATACTTACGCCATTCTTGACTTGACTAAGTGGTTTTTAGCATAAAACCATTACCAAGTACTGTATGGTGCAATACGAATTGCCATAACTACTAAGTACAGTTTTAAAAATCCATACACATTATAATGTTACGGTGGTTAACGCATACAATGATAGTAAATTAACCTCCCGACTGGAAACATAACAATGACCAAAAAAGGGGATTTCGTAATTGAAGCGTCATCGATTTTTTTTATACTAGCATCAATTATTCTCCAAACTTAATTTTTCCTGTCCGCTGGAAGATCTATCATGGAAATTCATATTAGCCATATTAGTAAGTCTATTAACATTCCCCACAATAGTTTGACAAATCAGACCCTACCTCCTCATCGGTCGTTATATACGGATGGAATGTCGGCATGTCTGGATCCGGTAATGTCACTTTTTATCGGAGTTGCTCCGATCTATTTTTGTATCGCTAATTTTGAAGAATTCTCTGTGACAAACACCCAGTCTTATTAAAAATTGTAGTTCATTCTCGTCGAATGAACTTAAAACCCACTGTCCATTAACACATTACAAGTCCATACAGTACCACAATACAGTCGAGGGGTAGTCACTTACGGAGTTGTACCATGGTGGTGCAGCTGTTTATAAATCAACAATGAGAAGTAAAAATCGTTGTCAATCTTCCGTCATCAATTAGTCAAATGCAAAGCAGGACAATTTCATGTCATTTCAATTCTTTTTCGACGTTATCTATCTTAGGAAGTTTAATTAGCTATTCACATTTTATAAAGTTCAAATTGGAGCTGTAATAAATCTTCTCCAAAACAAAAGACGTCTACTGTTGCAGAAATGGAGAGAATAACAAAAAGCTCAACATATACCAACCATCTCTTTTACAGGCTTCCAAAATTACTATCATAATCAGTCTATTATCAGTTTCCTGGCATTTTTGGATCGTTAGTTTGCCAGCCGATGGCCTAACTTACAGAGTTGTATGAAGGATCGAAAATCATTCCTAGCCTTCGACTGAATATCAGGAATGTTTTGATGGTTTCATAAATGCTTTAGATTTGTTTCGATACCAAAAGTATTGCCAAATTTGGCTTTGTCATAATAAAAATTCTCAAAACCTATCCATCCAAAAATGGATGGAGCAACTAAATGTGACTCTTTGAACCTTGCCCTCACGTTACGATAACATCTGTATATCACATCCTTGGAGCGCGCTGTGCCAGATATAGAGGATTAGTTTTTTTCAAGTCATGATACAAAATAGCAGAGCATTTCTTGATAAAGTCGATGGTACAATCGTCGAGACTTCGCAAGTAATTTATTAAAGTAATTATTATCAATAAAATTTGTAGTTATTAATTATCCAATTAGTAAAAACCATTTAAGGAAGTATACCAAACAAGGTCGATATAGGACAATATGCGAAAACAA
This sequence comes from Lottia gigantea, assembly GCF_000327385.1. Taxonomy (NCBI): domain Eukaryota; kingdom Metazoa; phylum Mollusca; class Gastropoda; family Lottiidae; genus Lottia; species Lottia gigantea. The sequence goes on along the minus strand of NW_008707225.1, from coordinate 465,128 downwards.
CTTAGCTGGAAAAGCAAGACCCCAAAATAACTATGATAATCAGTCTATTATCAGTTTCCTGGTTATTCAAACAACATTCTTGATATGATGGCATTTTATAGCAATGGACGATAAGAAGATATTTTAACCGGAAGTAAACATATTGATATTTATATTGGTAGTGTTTATGTTATGGACTACAGATTTGCACGTAAAGTATTGAATTTGGAGAAATTATTAATGGAATCGGCATTAGTAAAATTGTGGCAATTATGTGACCATGTAATTGCTAATTCCAGCCGAGCAACTTAAGATATCAAGCCCACTATTTCAAACTTTCAGCCAATCAACAATCTACAAAATATTCGGTTAAGATATCTAAAAGCAGTGATCTACAAGAATGTATCAGAACTTGAGTATATTTTATATACGAGTGCATATACGAGTGCAATACGGAAATATACCTCATATCAACAAGATAATCAAGCACGTAACTGAGTACCTACATCAGAGGTATTTTGGCATAGAACTAATTATATACAGTATCTACATGATAATTAGTGAATTGCTGTATTAATATCATGTTGATAAGACTATCTATAATGAGTTAAAAACGGTGGGCATAAAACTGATAATAATATCTTAGAAAATTCGTCTTAGTTTTTCCAAATATATTTTCAGCTGTTTGAAGTTTTGTAAGTTTTCATATGCACTTTTACAAAAGCTCAGATGACGTCACCAACACTAAACATAATTAATGACGTGTTGAGATATCTATTTAATAGCTTTTAGAGATAATAGAATATTATTTTAACACATTATAGACATTTTAACACCTGACCTTCTTCTAAATTGAATGTCTGCTTTTTCTAATAACACGCAACTTGCTTTTTTCAAGAAAATATAATCTGCCATTCGTTATGATTTAATAATTAACATCATTGATACCTGTGATGAATATCATTACTGAACTCGTTTGATAAATACTGGTAATTAAGAAGCAAACGTTGTCACGTCCTTTTTACACCAAAGTATTTATATCTTGCTTCTTGGCAATAATGACTATTTATGAGAATATATAATGTTAAGCATGTTATATCCATTCGCCAACGATATTAATCTTGTCTTAATCTTGTGAGAAGGCATTAGAGTGGGGGAGTATGATTTGTGATTTATTTGCATTAAAGATTCTTCTCTAGAACGTCTTTAAAAGTCTTTCGGCACTCCTTCAGTCTATTTTATGAGCATAGCAAATCATAATTACACTTAACCTATATTTGAGTTCAAATTTTAAGTTTTACCACACAAATAACTGGAATACATGAATAACAATTACTTAACAATACATGTACATAATTTGTGAAGTTTCGACGACGGTACTCTAGTCTATATCTATTTCAAGAATTCTAGGCCCTATCCCGTTTCCCGGATTTAATATACAGATGGGATAGCGCCACAGTTGGTGCCAAGTACAAAAGGTTACATTTTATGGAAGTGGCCCGATACATTTTTGGATCGCTAGTTTGTTAGTCGATGGCATAACTTACGGAGTTGTATGAAGGATCGAAAATCAGGAATGTTTTGATGGTTTCATAAATGCTTTAGATTTGTTTCGATACCAAAAGTATTGCCAAATTTGGCTTTGTCATAATAAAAATTCTCAAAACCTATCCATCCAAAAATGGAATCTAGCAACTAAATGTGACTCTTTGAACCTTGCCCTCACGTTACGATATCATCTGTATATAACGTCCTAGGAGCGCGCTGTGCCAGATATAGAGGATTAGTTTTTTTCAAGTCATGATACAAAATAGCAGAGCATTTCTTGATAAAGTCGATGGTACAATCGTCGAGACTTCGCAAGTAATTTATTAAAGTAATTATTATCAATAAAATTTGTAGTTATTAATTATCCAATTAGTAAAAACCATTTAAAGAAGTATACCAAACAAGGTCGATATAGGACAATATGCGAAAACAACTTAGCTGGAAAAGCAAGACCTTTCTCGAGATTATTAGTGCTGTCGCATTTCAACATTAACTGCTTACAGGTCATTTTCCAGAAAAACAAACTCAAGGGTTTTCTTCAGAAACAATTTAAATCTTTACACTGGCTATTTGGTTAACTTTTACCATTGGTTCTGATTTTAAACTTGTATGTCAGCATTGTCAACAATGAAATTATATACCCGAAGTTTCATTACAATATAACTACTTATTAGTAAATGAATCGAAGACATCAACAGTTCAATATGTATTTATTTTACTTATATAATATACAAAGTAATGAACTGTTCTAAATAGTGTTTATGATTGGTAATAAAACATGGTGTTTTCATGGATCACAAGGAAATATATTTTTGTCTTTTTACAAGATTTCAATAATCGTTTGTGAATATACGATAAATGTGTAAATGTTATATATGTCCATAACAATGACTAGTTCAATGTGGACATTTTGACAGGACAACAAATTCCTACCAGAATTACTCTCAATTACTTCATACGATGTTTCGATGTGACTTCGTAGTCGTTGTTATACATAGTGTTGAATTTGTATTTACAATAGTGTCAGCTATATATTAAAAAAAGTTTTAAAAAAGTTCAGGAATAAAAATAAAAAGTTATACAAAATTAAGAATTAAAATAAATTACCTTCAAATTTATTGGCAATAACCTGTCAAATTTGTCCTCGTTACAATCGAGTTCCAGTGACTTCTGACCACTTGCAGTATCCAATTCCCAAATCAAGGAAATTGGTAAAGTCAAGTCATCAATAGCTATCGTTTTCTCTTCTCAGCCAATAAACGACTAGATTCATATCACGTGTAGTTAGAGGCGCGTGTTTATCAGAAAGTCTTTGAAGTCAATTCTATGAAAAATACTGGATTCCAATATTATTTATTACATGATTGAACCCCGGGCTACTCTCAATTACTGTTTGTGTTAAGTTTGTATTAAGTGGTAAACGTCTCGAGATAAATGCTGTCATAATCTATATAATAAGGTCGATCTAGTCAATATTAGGTCTTCTATTGTTTGTCGAGATTTGTGTTTCCTGTTATCTAAATAAACCAGGTGCACACTCTAGAGAGTGATTCCACGACTTATTTACAGAGAGTAGATAGCAGGTGTGCTAGAATCAAAATGAGACAATTGCAGTTTAATTATACCTATTTAAGTGGGGTCGGTATGGCTCAGTGGGTAAGACGTTTGGTCGTAGAGGCTGACGTATTAATCTACGAGGCAAACCCGTGCAGCAGACTGTTTGAAAAATGTAGGCTTATGCAGCCGTCTGACAAAACTTCGCTCATAGCATACTGTATGGCGTTATTTGTTTTCATTAGAAAAGGGGCAAACGACACTATATTTCAGTCCAGTTCTATATCTCGACTTCGCATCATTGATTAAATTTATTAAATATTTTGTTGTTTGTAATATATTCTGAAATGTGCTCTCTGAAGACTATTTACATATATTCCAGACCGAAATCAACTCCCAAAAATGACCTTAAAGTAATATGATCTATGTGAACTCTCCGAATCAGAGAAAATCTGAATCAACATGTACTGCTTAAACAATAAAAACGTGACACATTAAATAATATCAATGAATGTTTGACTTTGAATTAAAATAAAAAGGTTAACATCTTACTAATATAGAGAATTCTTTTGTTTGAAAATCTTTAAAATACACTGTATATTGGAATATCATAGCTCAAATAACAAAAGAGATTATATCCTTTATCTCTACTATTGATATTGACTTAATTTGATATTTTTTATACACAGCTATGACAAATAGCACTAGCACCATATTTGTAGCCCGATAAATCTGACCCTATCCGTTCCTCGGGCGTTATTTGTGGATGGGACATCGCCTCGTCTAGGGCATGACTGAAAAGGCCACAGTTACGGTACCCGGTACCACATTATACTTGAAGGTCAGCTTTTACCTCAATAAGTAAAGCACAGGGATATTGAAGAATTCGTCTTTTGTATTGATACTAAACGTTTTGCTTTTGTCATTCGACTTTTTGAGTCTGGCTCTAACAGTGACGATATCACATCCGTACATCGTTTCCACGAGACTGGTGGGCCACCAGATTTGTCGGGCTACATATTTGTTGAAAAGTGGTTAAAGTTTTGATTTTCTGAGTCAGTAGCCATATTCTAGAGTTTCGCAGCAAAGGCTGTTGCAGATATGGGAAATGTTGATTTTCCGGTAGGTTTGTCGAATTTCGAAGTGTTCAGCTAGATGAGCGTAAATATAGGCTACATCTATCTAAAATAGGTATACGACAACCTGAAGTTGATGTCTATTCACATCGCAATTTAAAATAGTACAATGACAGAATGTCGAAGTTTGATTGAAATCTATTCACATCAATTCCAATTCGCATTGTGGCTTTGTCTCACGAGCAACGTGTGTACTGTCCTCAAGATATTGCAGACAATTGGAATGATCTTTTGTTAACGGAGGCGATTCAAACGAGATCAAACAATAGTGATGAAATGACAAAAGCCGGAAATCTAATTTCCTTGGCAGAAAGCGCTTGAATGTTCAAATATTCTATATACAGCAACCTGTCATGTTCAATACTATTAATTGCTGCTTTCTAAGAAAAACTGAAAGGAATTTCAAAGTGTGTTGACATACATTTCAGAATACTTGGTTAATACTTATATGTACTGGTATGTAGTCCGAGTTTTCATTTTCTTGAAAATATCGTTTTAGAACGCCAGACGTGGATATGTCAGATATATCATATACCTGAGTTAAATTACCAGATATTTAAAACTATTAGAGAAGCGACTACATCCCCAGGCACGGGTGTCATATAAGTTGAGCTTTATCCACCCACAATCAGTGTTACTGATCATTGTCAAGCATTTGACAGGTCTCTGATCCCCTGTCAAGAGTTTTGGCACTACTCTTGCAGATGGGTTGGTTTTTACAAAAAAAAAAACCAATGATTTTAAGATGCCGCCAGTTGCTTACAGTCTCTGAAGTCAAGCTGTTCTCAGATTCTGTCAGACCTGAACACCCTTATGAATGGACTGCAGATTATCTTTTTTATTATTGATTATCAATTTATTCTTTCATTGTATATCTTGTCATAAGACAGCAGCAATACCCGTAAATCAATGGAAACAATTATAGGATTCTAATTTTCTTATTACTGTCCTGAAATACGAAACGGAATGTTATATTGTTTTCTTGACGTATAATGAAGTAGGTATTTGTCTTGGTCAAGTTTCTAAAGAGATGTGTTTGACCAGTGGTCAGTAATGGACGTTTATGGAAATCTGACCAGTAATTGATTCAACATCTATTAAGTAGACAATAAAATGTAGCTAATATTGTCTTTATGTGAGTGACCTTTCTTAGAATCGACCAAATTAAGCTACTGGTAAACTTGGTTAGTTCAGTGTACCAACTAAACACAAGATTTGAAGGGATCCAGACGTTTAGTTAAAAGGACAGATTGTTTTTTAGCCAAGTTTTCGTCTATCTGAAAGTTTTCACCAATAGTATCTTGCGTTTAAACTTTTATAAAGGCTTACGTAAACATTTAAAGTCGGTATGCTTTTGATTGGGGTTGGAAAACTAATGAACGGATTTAAGCAAAATAAACGCCAAATTGTAGAAGAATATGTCTTCAACTTATTCTAAAGGTTTAAACTACCGAGCTATTAACTCCCGACACCAAATCTAGTTTAAACTGCTTGATAAAAAATGAGCACATCCCCTTTGCTGTTCCCAATTCTACATTAATGATGGATCCCAGAACTAAATCAATGACAATTTATCTCCAGTAGGAGACTATGGCTCTTGTCAGTTCGTTGGAACCATATTTTGATTCAGTCTATTTATATGCATGTTATTCAATCGTAGATTCTTCATATATGAATGCATTACTACTCTTATTGAGCAAGGAATTGATATACTTTTGAGGTCAGTGTTTGCTTACTAACGTCGTTCACTATCTATTTTGTTAGCAAGATATGTGCGATCATTTCGTATGTCATCGGGATGAAGCATTTGTCGATATTTTGCCAGATTTTTTAACCTAGTCTTTCTCGTCAGTGATGCGGTTAGGATGAAACAATGTGGCTCAATATCAGATTGCGCGCAACAGATCTTGCAGTAAATCGGAAACATAGGGTTAATTGTCCTGGTATAATGCCTCACATTGCACACTTGCGTTGTCCGATTTCTTTAGTTCAATACTTTTTACACAATGATCAGTTAACTACCAAGGGCAAAATGGCGTTACATTCCTTTAAGATGGTGTAGAGATATTTCATTAAGATTGACGGGTCACTGGATATTGGCTTGAAGGTTTTATCAAAACATACGATTTATTAATGATGTCGTAAGATTCTCTAATTTGTGTCTGACAAGATCTACTTACTCCTCTAGGAATTATTATAGTCTTGTTCAACTCTACTCATACGACTTACAGGAATAAAGACGAGTCTGGATACTAAATCTACGTTAGTCTTCTAGAGGAGATTGGTCAAGTGTCGTAACATTTTTATGTAACAGCATTATTTCCATTCTCTGTTAATATTTTTTAGGTACGCCTGTCTACAATGCTTTTAACTAATGAAGATGTTTTTTATCAATTTATAAAATAATTTATGAGCTATTTGCGTAGTGGTTCAACTAGATGAGTCCCTTCCCCTGGAAGTTCTTTTTTAACACATGCTCTCCTGTATTTTCTGGGCGTGGGGGACCCCTTAGAGGTGGAGGCCCATGGATTTGGTTCAACCAGTCCCTGTGTTGGTTGAGCTACTGTATGTGCCCAGATCAGTGAGACCTGGCAACTTTGCAATATTTGAAACGGCTCTACACACTAAACACAAACTATAGCTAAAATTTACTATCTTTAGAGATTGAACAAGTACTCGACATTCTACATTGCATATAATGTGTACTCGACATTTTCACATTGCTTATTATGTGTACTCGACATTCGACATTGCATATTATGTGTACTCGACATTCCACATTGCATATTATGTGTACTCGACATTCTACATTACTTATTATGTGTCTCGACATTCCACATTGCATATTATGTGTACTTGACATTCCACATTACTTATTATGTGTTCTTGACATTCCACATTGCATATTATGTGTTCTCGAAATTCCACTTAGCATATAATGTGTTCTCGACATTCCACATTGCATATTATGTGTTCTCGACATTCCACATTGCATATTATGTGTTCTCGACATTCCACATTGTTTATTATGTGTTCTCGAAATTCCACTTAGCATATAATGTGGTCTCGACATTCCACATTGCATATTATGTGTACTCGACATTCCACATTGCATACTATGTGTATTTGACATTCCACATTACTTATTATGTGTTCTTGACATTCCACATTGCATATTATGTGTTTTCGACATTCCACATTGTTTATTATGTGTTCTCGACATTCCACATTGCATATTATGTGTTCTCGACATTCCACATTGCATATTATGTGTTCTCGACATTCCACATTGTTTATTATGTGTTCTCGAAATTCCACTTAGCATATAATGTGTTCTCGAAATTCCACATTACTTATTATGTCTAAAAGTGTTAAGGAGGACGTAAAAGACTATTGCATTTCCAGTGGTGATGATTATCCTTAGCCTAAAGAGGTATAAAGAAGCATGGCGTGAAAGTTCTGTTTTTAGTGTTTGGGAACAAATCTCCACTTATTAAAGACTCACTGCCCTATTAAATCATTGTAATACAAGCTAAATAATCATCTGTTGTGAAACTTGTCAGATAAGGCATGAATATAGTCGTATACCAGACAAAGTTTTCAATGTCATCAGACATAATTTAATTAGATATGTGTCTATACAAGTGAGAGAAATTGACAATTAGCTATGAAAGGAAGGCCGTCTCATAGCTTGGAGACATCATATTAAAGGTGTTATTTTCAAATAATGATATCTCGTACCCTGAAGCTCTGGGGTTAATTTTTAATCATTCACACTCGAATTAGCATCATCATAGGGGTTACGACAGACATACCAGTTCTAAATATAACCCTTGATTGTGCAACTATCAGCATATATGAACCAGTGGCGTTTCTAGAAAGCATAAAGGTAAGGGGTCGAGCAGGGTCAACAAAGTTTTTCATGGGGCCACAGGCCAGCTATGCAAAATGATAAAAAAAAACCTCAGAAAAAAAAACCACATAGAAACGTCACTGATATGAACTTGTGTGTTCTTAAATTAATAAATCCGTTATCATGAAAACAGCTCTTGTGGCAAATCACTCCAAGAATTGAAAGAAACGGGTTAAGGGGCGAAAATTAAAACAATTACCTAATACCTAAAATTTCTAAATATTACAGTTTCGGCAAAAGTTTTAATAAATTCTTAAAAATAAACGATTTAACTCGAAATAATAACCAAATCTATTTCATTTCGACTTTAATGGTCATTATCAGGCGATCTTATCCTAACCCCTAGCGCATTGAAATTAGTAAGCCTGAAGCTTCCCCCGTAGAAATATGGTACAAAAGTACAACCACTTAATTTCTAACAAAATTAAAAACATGATTTCTATACGTTTTTTCCCCAAAATATATGTCAGAATGCACGAAATCAATTCAATATTTCCAAAAGTTTCTTGGAGGAGAACTCCTAAAAGGCTTGCGCCTATGCGCTTCACAAAACGGACGCATTTTGAATCTTAACATTCTTGACATTCCACATTGCATATTATGTAAGTTGTCCGGGAAGGCTTGCAACTCCACTAAATAGAGGCGTAACACCCTTTGTTATCCCGTTAAATACTGTCAGTAATCGGGAAATTAACAGATTCCAAGTTCATAATAAACAGATTTTATAGGAGAATTTTTTTCCATGTTTAAAATCAAATGATTTATTGTCGCATATTCGAAAACCAGAACTCAAATGACAATCTTGTTAAACATTATTTATTAATCACACTTTTCCACCGGTTATATAATGCCCAAGTCTCTCTGGGAATTTATGAATCGGCGATGGTCAGCGATGTGGAAATGTGGAAAAGCTTTGCGATGCCTTGTGATTGCGACATAATTTTAGAAAAAATGGAGCAGTCCCATTAAATTTGCAACGGAGGTGATTCTGCATTAGTCTGCTTAATATTAGACGACAATACTGCGATGTTTGTCGATATTCTGCCATGGATCTGTTGACCATGAGCAAGATTGGTAGGCAATAGTCGGCGGTGATCAGCGATGGCCGGCGACTGTTGCCGATGTATCGGAAAGAATTCAACGATGTTTAGCGAAGGTTTGTAGAAACTTCTCAACTATTTAGCGATCAACCGGTAACCTTTGCAGAGGTACCATCTAACGTAGCCGAATATCCCCCGATGTGTGTGTATGAGGGGTGGGGATGTTTCAGTTGTATTAGAATATATGAACAAGCATTAGCTTTGTATAGAGAAGACATATAAGACCAGCAATAGTTAAAAGCTGTCATATTCCTGTTATTGGTGTGTTGAAATAGATAGGAGGTCATTCTCAATGGCTCGACTACCACAGGGACTGGTTGAACCGGGCCCAACGCTAAGGTTCCCGGCCCGAGATATACCTGTAGGGGGCATATTTTAAAACAAATTTTTCAGGAAACGTGTCCCAACCCACTCATCTAGTTGAGCAGCTGGTCTATTCTTTGGAGTGGTGGCAAGCATGACAAAATGTTTTGAAAACGTTTCTACATCGTCACTAATGGTTGGACAGCATTTTAAAAATGTTTCGACAACTTTTGTGTTTACTGGGTCCTAACGAATCATAGTTTTAAACTACAAAAGAATTTGCTCAACACTCGAGCTCCAATGTGAGCAATCAAGCGTTTCACAATGCAAAACCACCCAATCGACGAAGGCGCGCCATAACAGTCCCATTGGACGTCAGCGACAAAAATATCTCCATCATATCTTTAAACGCTCGGCGACGTGAAACAGATGGTACATGTTATACTTCGCCGTTAAGTCGCCGATATAACGGCGAAGGGTTATGGAATAAAAATAAAAACGGTCCGCCGAGATCCGACTTTTCCGTCGCCAATGGTTCGCAACCAGTCCAGTGGGACTGAGGCATAATGGTCAGAAAAATTCATTTTAAAAGTACAAAATTATATCATCCTGTTACCTACATCAACTCCCATGCTTCATTTGATTCCCACATTAGCTGAACCTTTCACGTCGTTTTATTACATCGAGAATTTTAAGTTTGTCCCACAAATCCACGTGACTTTAATTATAGAAAGCATGTTAAAATATACTTGGACACTATTCCTTCCTAAATAGACAGCAGTTTCCATGTAAATAAGAAAACATCAATTCGATGAACAGTAAGACGTTAAATATTATCGTATTCCCACGACAAACTTCTATAATTACACATCAATAGGACGGTGATACTGATACAAGCAAAAATGTCCCCGAGGTGTTTCTTCAACATCCAACCAAATTATTTTATTGAATTTGCTCACTCTGAAGTACACCTGAAAGCAGTATTCGACTAGGTTTGCCAACTCGACTACCTGAGAGTATACAGACTACCTGAGAGTATACAGACAAGACCAGACCAAACTAAAAGGGAAGCCAAAAAAAACATTTTGCTTTTAACTAATTAAAATATCACTATCCTGATTATGAAGTGCAGACAAGTGAATTTATTGAAGGTAATACACGTAATTCCAAATAAACCAATTTTAGCTGGTTACTGAATTTGGCACTTTACATGCGAAGAATTTTAGCCTAACACTGAATGTTATGCAGTCTGATGAAAATAATTATCACCATTCAGTGACAAACTAGCAGAAACAAATTTTTAAAAAATTAACAGCGATTGGAGATAACAATTCATATTCATTAGAATGTCAAATCGATCAGTTCTTCATTGGTTTAGAGCAACATAGAATTTGTCGTTATTCAGTATTTGGCACAGTGACTTTTGTCATCTGAACTTCATTAAGTCAACTTGTTGTATCTTTTTCAGTATTCCACGGCCAAAACTGACAATCCTTGAACTTTAAAGGCCATGTATCATCCGCCATTATCCCTGAAAAAACGCAGACGACTTCATTTAATTTAAGTATTCATTTTTCAATACCTATTTAAGCCTATTAGATGGGTATACTGATAAAAACGCGAGTTCCTTTGTATAGAAAAAAATACCATCGCCAAGTTAATACCATACATTAAAATACATTCGATTTATTCTTATTTTTGTATACTCGTTTCAGTTTTCGAGATGCTCTGTATCACAGTCCATTAGAGCGTTGGAAAATTTACATCACGTCATTTTTTTGTGTAGAACAATGGTGGTCGTGAGTTCTAATCCCAGTCGGCGTTTACATGTCTGGTGACTGAATACGTCATCTTTCCATGGGAAGTAGATGGAAGTGAAGAAGAAGTAGAAGTTACTCTCTTACATTAAGAAGTACTAATAGTACCTCCGTGCAACGCTACGAATTGCAGAACTCCGCAGACTGATTGTGGATTGCGGTGTGCCTTCTCTCTAACTATATCATGAACATTTACTTCAACTAAATTTTCATTTTTAGATATTTTCATAAGTAGCATCAGTGGTCAAATAAATTTGCATAGAATTCTTTCCCTTGAAGTAAAACGTTTATAAAACGTTACTATATTAAATGTAAAATTGCGTTAAAATTCGCAAGAATTTTAAAATGTTCAGTTGTAGACTCTTGATCGATCATGCAATGACGTCTACTCTAAAGTAAAATAATCATTAAAAAACAATATTGTAAAACATAATGGATTCAGCTATTTCTAGAGTAAACTGTTTATAGTTCCACAAGATTGATAGAGACGGCCAAAGGTCGCTTTATAGATTTACTAGATTTGGCATATCATAACAATTTGATTTGATTCGCAGATTCACGTGATATATTTTAATTTTGGCTAATCATAATAATATGTATTGGATCATTAAAAGGGTTATTTAGCGATACCGCTAAAATTGAACCATGTGTAAGGACCGATAATTATTTTTCTTTTTATTTTGAGGTTTTAATTAACTTTAGTAACATGACAACCATAACTGCATAAGTACTGAAAAAACTCCCCCATTGTATCGACACGGCAAAAAACTTTGTCCTTTACGATAAAGTCTAAAAGAAACAAGGAAGAGATTAACAGAGAAATAAATACGGATGCACTGGCCTCGTAAAGTAACTTTAAAGTCATGATTTAGCGACTTAGCTTAGTGGTTTTAAATAATGATTATGTATTTATCCCTTTTTATGAGCAAAAAATTACAATACAAATATCTTTAAAATATTTGTACCAGTGAGAACTATATGCTCATGCGTGTGTTTCGGATTAATAATGAAATTAGTTTATATTTTTGTACATTAATTTTATTTTGTTGATCTTTCGTTTATAAACATTGTCAGATTTTTATTGAAATTGGGGGCGTATATTGTCGTCACCCATGTCCGCCCGTCCCTTGTTCTTGAAAACGTGTTCAAGTTTAGTTTGTAAACACTCTAAAAGGTTCAATTATTGTCAGATTTTGACGAAACTTGGTGGAATTGTTTGTTGTTTGAATATTTAGTATGAGTTATTGTCCTTGTTCTTGAAAACGCGTTCAAAGTTGAGCTCTAAAAGGCACAATTCTTGATGGATTTTGACGCAACTTGGTGTGAGTGTTTGATATCAACCACGGATGAACCCTATCGAAAATCAGAAGAATTGAAAAATATTTAGTTTGAGTTATTGCCCTTGTTTGGAACTCTTGAAGGCCCAATTCTTGACAAATTTTGATGAAACTTGGTAATATTATACAGTATCTCCCCAAAAAGTTCAAAAGAAGTGTATGACTGAAGGTTGAATATTTCATACTGGTAATTGTTACTGTACTGCCAAATATTTTTATCTAAAATCAAAGCTGCCAGTGGGTGTATATTACCTTGCCTGGCAAGCTATCTTATACTTTGTTGCGGCTATTGCTGTGCTACAAACATTCAGAAGACAAAAGACGCCCAAGAGTGTTGTTTGTTTCTGAGAAGAGGCAACATCTGGTAGTTTATGTGGTGATGAACTCTATCCGACCTTACACAATGTGTGTTCTTAACCTCCTTCGTCAGGAGCTTGGTAGTTCAATTTATAATCCTTCTACTTTGCGTATCCGTAAGTATTAACATATGGATTTAACTATTTTAAGTGTTTCGATAAGTCGCATTTTTGTGCAGATTAACCTCATTAAGTACCACTGTATAAGCGACTTTTTCTTGCGATATTAAAAAAATCAGTTTGCAAAGCGTGGGACCTGGATACAGTAAAACTGAAAGAAAACAAGCTTATTAATCATGGTTTTATCCTGGATTCTGCCAATAGATTAAGCTCGTCCATTTCAAAGCCTATATTTTATTATTTTTTGGTGTCACTAAAACTAATCTAAAACAAATACGTTCGACCGCATTAAACCAGAACGTCTTATCCATCTCTTTTCTGAAAGCAATTTCTCAATATTTTGTCTGTCTGATCCAACAGTTCATTCACCTACTATATTATACTATAGCACTACTCCACACTTTAAATTCATTCGATCCATGTAGAGCAAAAATGATTTTATCTAGTCGGTTCGTAGATAAGAAGTTGAAATCCGCTTAGGTAGCCTTGTTAGTTGTTGGTAGTCGAAGTAGTTGGTAGTTGTATTGGTTCATTCCAATGATTCTGCACTGTTAGTTCGGCAGTTGAGAATTCGTAGAATCTGGTCGGTGCATACGTCATGGCGGTGAACTCGATCCTGGATGGTGTGGTGTGAGTTATTCCATCTTTTCTATTCTTCCAAACTCGTTGTGATCATGGTAATTTTCGCAAGTCCGAAATTGTTTACAACTTTATAACTAAGATGGACGACAAGGTTTATAAGCGGCGTTAATAGGTTTTGTATTCCAACTCCGAACTGTTTATAAACTTTTGTCTAGTATTAGTATTTCTGACACGAACGAGAGAAAAGTTGCTAAAAGAAAAACTGACACTTAACCACATTTGCAGTGGCTAACATTTTAACACGCCATCAAGGTGAATGTCGTTAAAGTTGTTAAAATTGATGTCGACTTCCAAAGTAGTAAATACGAGAGAAACCCTGTATCAAATAGAAATTCACAGCATCGACCCTGTGAACACAGTAATCAGGAGATGGATCGAACGCATAATAATCTCGTAAGTTTGTGTCATTCCATTCATTTATTCGAAGAAACAAAATAAAGTGTAGGTTTATGTGCATTGTTTTGTTTTTTTGGAACTAATTTGAAGCGAGAGTTCATTCATAGGAAAGCATCATTCATTAGTTCTTACAATGATTATACAAGAAATTATTTTTAACTGAATAAATTCACAGATTAGTCAAGTAAAATGAGCCAAATAACAATGTTAATGCTGATTGCATGAACCATTCAGATAACTATCAAGAAAATTAAATGAAATAGTCATTTTACTTTCTACATTTATCGGTAAAACCGCAGCAGTAACATTTTAGTGGGGAGATATTCTTAAATCCATATTTTCTTTGCTTTTTCGGCAGAGATAAAAAGAGAAGTCGAATTTAGTGCGATAAACAATTGTCTTAATGATGGTTTTCCTTATTTTTTAGTGACATATTAAGCAAACTATTTGATAAGTTGGTGTTTCTAATGAATTATCATGTATTCTTAATCATATCATTATGTTCTTATTGCATATAACTAAGAGTCACTAATGTCCATGTATGTACAGTCTGGATAAACAGAAAAAATCCCTTTTTGACCTTTCTTGATCGGTCACTCATTGAAATTCTGCTGGTAATTCTCTTCTAATTTAGCTAATTATTAATTAATTATGGACAAATGAGACAAACTGGTATTTTTCATCATATATAAGTAGTAGCATTTTCATTTTATGAATTTACATGAATATATATGAACAGAACGAAATTCGTACGTAGTTTGCAGACTTTAATAAGTTTATGTATGCTTCCTCATAATGATTTCAAACCAATAACTGCAAAATGATTAATATTGAGTCTACTAATTAATTTGGGACAATAGACCTGTAAGCCGCCGCCGTCAGTATTTTTCGACAAAAAACCATCGAGGTGGACGAGCATGCAACTTCTGCTGGGTGTCATAAGCATCTATTTTAAATTGTACACCACCTGGTGTTACTCAATAATCAATATTTTAATATTTGTTTTTTTTTTAGAAAAACTAATATTTCCAAAATACAATATTTACCTTCTTTTATTTCTACTTAAATATTAAAGTATTTCATCTCATTAATTTATACTTTATAAAGTAAAACCGCATGAAGTAGTCATATAAATAGTCAAATGAACTCAAGTGAAGTCAGCAGCTTAGCCGACTTAGTCGCTAGAGTTTCAGCCAAGTTGGTCACAGTAATCACAACGACTTGCTTAAGGTTAATGGGACACCTTTCAACAACAAATCAATGCAAAAACTGATTTTAATTAAACAGTCTATTGAAATTAATTTTGTTTTGGTTTAATCATCGGACCCACATCAGATGAGGTCACAAAGAGACCTAGTACCGATAGAACACTATTTATACTCTATAATTCTCGATGACACTTTTATGTAGACATTGTGTATAGTGATAATAGTTATAACAGTAATAATTATTGACAGTAAGTCGTGAAAAGTCTGGTTATAGTAATAATGTTATACTCGGATCTAGATATGTGCAAATCTTACATCACCAGACTAATATTGTGTCAAAGTCAATGATTTTTCTTGGGAAAAGAATTAGTAGACCATACAATATATTCACGTTATTCAATGTTAGAACATATAACAATATTGTAGGATTCAATGATGATTACTGACTGTTCAATTGCTCACTTTAAAATTTACCAGTGATCGTCTCATGCTCATATAACATTTACCACTGATCGTCTCATGCTCGTATAACATTTACCAGTGATCTTATCATGCTCATATAACATTTACCAGTGATCTTCTCATGCTCATATAACATTTACCAGTGATCGTCTCATGCTCAAATAACATTTACCAGTGATCGTCTCATGCTCATATGACATTTACCAGTGATCGTCTCATGCTCATATAACATTTACCAGTGATCATCTCATGCTCATATAACATTTACCAGTGATCGTCTCATGCTCATATAGAATTTACCGGTAATCGTCTCATGCTCATATAACATTTACCAGTGATCGTCTCATGCTCGTATAACATTTACCAGTGTTCGTCTTATGCTCATATGACATATACTGGTAATCATCTCATGCTCGTGTAACATTTACCAGTGATCTTCTCATGCTCATATAACATTTACCAGTGATCTTCTCATGCTCATATAACATTTACCAGTGATCGTCTCATGCTCAAATAACATTTACCAGTGATCGTCTCATGCTCATATGACATTTACCAGTGATCGTCTCATGCTCATATAACATTTACCAGTGATCATCTCATGCTCATATAACATTTACCAGTGATCGTCTCATGCTTATATAACAATTACCGGTAATCGTCTCATGCTCATATAACATTTACCGGTAATCGTTTCATGCTAATATAACATTTACCAGTGATCGTCTCATGCTCATATAACATTTACCGGTAACCGTCTCAGGTTCATATTAAAATCCACCATCGATCGTCTCTTGCTCGCGCTAAAGTTTAACAGTGATCGTCTTATGCTCATATCATTATTTTGACTAAATAACGGAAAGCAATACTACTTGGCTTTATTGTACACAACATTTCAATAATTTACATTGTCATCCATTGTCATCCATTGTCGTCATCATATAAAATGTTAAAGGGACAGATTGGCCATTTTCAGGGGTTGATTTCGGTCTTGGATACATATGGATTTGAAAGCTCAAATTTCGACGGTGTGCTGTGAATACTATTACTGATAAGCTAAGCTAAAAATTCTCGTTTCTGGGATTATAATCAAATTGGCCAACCGGATAGCGAACCTGTTCCTTTAGCGAACCTGTTTCTTTAAATTGATGTGCATAACTCCCAGATGCCGATATAGACCTATTATCCTTTTCGTATGGCAATGACATTATGAACAAACAATGTATGTATGAATTCCATGAATTTGAAAAAAAATCTTTTTTTTAAAAAAGATTGACGCAAAAAATTTTCACACGGAGACTTGAAAGAAAAATTATCAAGAACCTCATCTTAAAATAGTTCTCGGCGCCAGATATTTCAAAACATTCGAAGTTGAAAGGAAAAAATGATTAGATTAGATTAAACAATTCTTTGATAAAATTAAGCTTTTGTTAGTCCAAGACGCTAATAAAGTTTTTTTCTTCTGGTGGAATAGACTTCAATATGTTATATTTTGAGTAGTGGAGATTCCCATTGATTTTAAGTCCAGATCAATTATCATAAAAACGTAAAGACACACTACGTAACGTAGAAGTCGTTGATTTACAAAATGATGAGACAATTTTGCCGTAAATTGAATAATGATACCACCAGTAACAAGGTTATATTTTTTTGATAAATGTTTATTTGTAATAAACCATTATTTAAATACTTCTGTTTCTATTCTGATATTCAGGCCCGAGGCTTTCTGGCAACTAAATCCTATTGCATTTATTGAAAAAGGATAATAAAATGGCTATAAAACTACTATTAAAGATAAGATAGCTGACTCTCTGTATTATACTGATATACTATTAAATATAAGATAGCTGACTCTCTGTATTATATTGATATACTATTAAAGATAAGATAGCTGACTCTCTGTATTATACTGATATACTATTAAAGATAAGATAGCTGACTCTCTGTATTATACTGATATACTATTAAATATAAGATAGCTGACTCTCTGTATTGGATTGATATACTATTAAAGATAAGATAGCTGACTCTCTGTATTATACTGATATACTATTAAAGATAAGATAGCTGACTCTCTGTATTATACTGATATACTATTAAATATAAGATAGCTGACTCTTAAAGATAAGATAGCTGACTCTCTGTATTATACTGATATACTATTAAATATAAGATAGCTGACTCTCTGTATTATATTGATATACTATTAAAGATAAGATAGCTGACTCTCTGTATTATATTGATATACTATTAAAGATAAGATAGCTCACTCTCTGTATTATACTGATATACTATTAAATATAAGATAGCTGACTCTCTGTATTGCATTGATATACTATTAAAGATAAGATAGCTGACTCTCTGTATTATACTGATATACTATTAAAGATAAGATAGCTGACTCTCTGTATTATATTGATATAATATTAAAGGTAAGAAAGTTGACTCTCTGTATTATATTGATATACTATTAAAGGTTACATACTTCACTCTCTGTATTATATCGATTTACTATTAAAGATAAGATAACTCACTCTCTGTATTATATTGATACACTATCAAAGGTAAGATAGCTGACACTCTCTATTAAATTAATTACTATCATTTTCCTTATTATATTTATGTATGATTAAAGGCACGAAAATGGGTAAATTGGTCAGAATATATTTTGTGTCACACTCGCAAATATGTACTTTCGGAAATATCGGCAAAGAAAACGAACTGCCCAGCGGAGAATCTTTTTAAAGTTATAGTAATTCCTTTGAAGTAAACTATACAAAATAAAGTAAAAGTCATGCTGACCGTTTGTCATGGTGATGGAACATATCTTTATCATATAATATTTAAAATAACTCAATCATTCGCAATTTATTAGTCATTAATCTATTTTGAATGGAACTCAATGAAATATCTAGGAAGCACTGACAGTTGACTTAACATTGCTTAACAATGACCATCCACAGGTAAAATGATATAGGATATACCAAACAGCCCAAACAGAACTTTTTTTGAAGCAATGTTTTGTTTACATACATAAAGGATCGCTTAAGTCACTTATTTGTTTTAAAGATTTATTAACTTATTTGTCAAAGGTATGAATCATTTTATGAATATTTGGTTTCGGAATCTTTGAGAGATATGTACATAAATATAATGGATAAAGTAAATTACTCAAATAACATGAAATTACTCTTTGATTAGCATGTGTAGGATTGTCTGGGATCATTCCAATCGTTGTACCTTTATGTCATTTATCCTGCTTTATTGAATGTACGCCTGTATCTTTCTGACGTTCAACTAGACGATCTATCGTGTAATTCTACCAGCACTTTGCAACATATCACTATATTTCATGGCAGCCATTGTTTGCCGGTACTATGTTCTTTGTTCAGATTGTCGCGTGGTCACATGATTCAAACATGTTCATGTTATAAACAAAGCCAATAAAAACAAAAGATGGTAAGATCTTGATTCAAAACATCAGGCATAATTAATGAATGACAGTCAAAATATAGCTCTAAATGATCGGATGTCAGAATAATTCTCCAAAGAGATTTATAAAGCTATGAACTATGTTTGAGTCGCATTCTTACTTGTCAATGCAGATGAAATGCCGGAAGAAAAGGGCTCGCCAAAAATACACATTGATAAACGAGGTTAATTTCGCTTTACGGAAACTGTCGAGAATTGCCGAATCAAGTGCAACACCCTTTTGAAATATTTGAAATGAATATTACATGACACATTTCAAGTTTTAGCATTAATTTAATAACTTCTCTGTGACCGTCCTAAAAAAAAACCAATTGATTTTTTGTTGACAGGCATGTTAATTCGATGTTAAAGCACGATACTGCTCATTTTGTGAAGATAGTCTTAGATATTTAATTTCAAAATGATTTTTCTCAATTTTAAGAAATTTTGAAACGTTTAAAAGTACAAGATGACGTAATCTTCGAGTATTTCTGCTTTTCTATACTAGGATAAAAAAAAAGAAATATTAAATAATTCCATTTTGGAGAGCAGGAGTTTTTGTCAAAGACAAGATATCCTTCTAAACTTTCATTTTTTTGAGTCATTCCCGAAATGCTTATGTCACCAAAAAAAGTAATTAGAATTTGTCAAAAAAGCGGCTTTGGAACAAAATATATTTATTCTCGCTGAGGATTAAACAGTGGTTTTTTTGATTCCTGAAATTCCGTCTTTAGTTTGAACTAAATGAAGATCAACATTCTACTTGATGTATAATAAAAAAAAGTAGATCAAATCTTAGTTTAGTTTTTCTTAGTTTAGTACTAACGTGCTTCTTGATTCAAAAGCTTACCCTAAGACCTTCTACTGGATCGCACTGGATATATCCATGACTTCATTTTCAGGTTAATGTAAAGATTCATATCGATTATAAGTACATGTACGTTATTGAGAATCACTTACTAATATTGTATTAAATAGTCAAGAAATTAATTTTTTGATTGATAGGTAGGCCTATATTATTGTGTATTTATCATAAAATGTACATTATACATTTAAAACAGTTTGTCGGATCTTGTGAAGAAGAAAGGGGAAGGGGATTATGTTATCTCGAAATGTCTTTTCAATTTAATCCGCAAATTCTTCCTGAAATTAGATTTCGAGGAAGGGAGGGATTGATTCTCCCAAATGTACAGGCCTAGAGTGGAACAAATACTTTATTCAGAAATTGGGATTAAGGCTCCTGATGCTGGGTTTTCTTCTGTTCTGATTCTGATCTGAAATTAGAAAAAATAACTCGCCCAACGGGTGTACTGATTGTTTTTAGTTTATTATGAACAATATTATCATTTAAGTTCTTATTTTTTGAATATGCAACTATCATCTTCTGCTTATAGACATGGGGGAATTTCTATTGAAGGCTCTTATAGTGGGCATGAACTATCTTGCTTGCTCGATTGCTGGTTGTATTGAACGGGACGACAAAGGGTGCTATGCCTACATTATGATGGATATTTAGTCCTATAGGTCTTGCTGTATTCAATGTCTCAATCCAATGGGCTTCCCTAGATTGACGGAATTACTTTCCATGTAGATTTACTGCTGTCTGGTTGTGTTGTTTACTAATTTCAACTTGATTATGTTGCTTATTGTTAATTCCTTTTTAATTGACCCATTCGATTGTAATCGGACCTACAAATATCAATTTCTAATAAAACTATTTAAGATTATTTCAAGTCACGGAATTCAATTCGTGTTGTATTATTGAGGTTCTCTGTTAGTTTGCCAAACTATCTCACATG
Organism: Lottia gigantea; assembly: GCF_000327385.1. Classification (NCBI taxonomy): domain Eukaryota; kingdom Metazoa; phylum Mollusca; class Gastropoda; family Lottiidae; genus Lottia; species Lottia gigantea. The sequence goes on along the minus strand of NW_008707225.1, from coordinate 443,987 downwards.
ATTATATAATAGTCCTACTTTCTCCTGAAAAGGTAATGGGTAATTGGTTATTAAGTGAATCGTTCAGAACATTAATTTAGTATAGTAGACCTATATTTGATTTATAATTTGAGTGACTCTAGGGTGTGTTATTGACTTTTATTTCATTTACGATTCATTAGGTTTCACTTAAAACAACAACGTACAATAACCCCAAAGTGGAGATTGTTTACTTTTACGCTTCACTACACCGAAACCATTAGAAAAACTCGCCATTTTCATACAAGTATCAATTTTTAATCGATTTTGGGTCATAATTGGGATTTTTAATGCCCTTCTTCCACTAAAGCACCTCTATATGTTTACATCTGAATTATTGATGATAGAAAATCACCTCCTGAAGTTATCGATGTATATTGTGATTGTGATCAATAGCTAGTAGAAAACAGCCTAAAGGATATTGAAATATTGACTTGAATAACAGATTAAGAGTTTCAAAATAAGTTTTACGCTAAGTTTTAATATGATAATCAATTGCTTCCAACAACAGGTAATGACATTGTGTAATGAATTTTCTTTCTTAATCGCTCCATAAATCAGTCAGATTGAGCGAAGATAAATAAGGCGATTGATTACTATCAGGTTTTTTAAAAACAATAATATGATGAATAATGTCATTATGGCGACAGAAGTAATAAATATCAGATAGATCAGTTGTTGAATGCAGTAGAATCGAATGACATCCGAATCCGGACAAAAATTATTAACAAAGCGTATGCGAATCTGAAAGCAATTACAATGTTAATTTAAGCAATCAACGAATAGTAACTCTCTAAAAATTTAGAATACATGTATACGTATATCACTGAAACTAAGGTGCGCCGATACTATTTTACCAACATTTTTTTACCGTGCTCTGTCAACATTTGAGCAACATTTCAACATCATTTAATCAACAAATTAGAAATTCGTTGGGGAAAAATGAGCGGCAAAATGGTTGTCGTAGAGAAAATGAAACGTATTATAGGTCCCTCTGCAGATTGAAACTAGTAAAGAGGATTTGGGTCAGATCCTGGTTCCTTCTGAGGCAGCAGCCGGGGGTACCATTGAATCTGTATTCTCTTTTTTACAGAGATACATACATGTCCTCAAGTTGGTATAACATGACTAGTCTGAGGTTGGCAGAATATGGGTTCAATGTTGTTACCCGTGTTAACTTTTGCATACACTTTCAAACATTTTTATAACACGAACAAAAATATTTCAGCAAGGTCCAACAAAAAATACCATTCTGTTTCCAACAATCCCTCCACCAACAAGCAACAACTCTGTCTACACCTGTCAACATTTCCTACAATACGATTTCTGTCCTAAAACAAAATAAATTTCATGGAAATTCGAATTCTATCTTGTTTGTACAAACACTAGATCTGTAACAAGCTGAATAAACCCGAGCAGTAACATGAATAGTTATAGCTTCGAAAGTAGGCTATTACGCTCCATTAAATTTACCCACAAATCTCACTACAATTGAATTATGCAAAATATAGCTTTGCGTTGAACGCACTCGGTTCCAACCGAATAAGTTGAAATCTGATATACCATTTTAACATTCGATCACCGTCTTCAGCAAGAGATTTGCAAATTCAGCAACTGCAAAAGAAGTAACAAAAATTTTGAATAAAATCTATTTAACAATAACAATTAACAGAACGAACTTATATTGACAGTTTAAGTAACATCAATATAAATAGAAGGCCACGAACTAACGAACCATTTGATAATTCAAAAAAAAAAACGTGCTCGTGGGAAAACGTTCAATATTATCAAAAACCAATCCAATTAATAAGAGAATAAAATAAACCAGAACAATACCATGATTTCACTTTAATATAAAAAGATTAAGAGATCAGATTGGTTAAGTAAAAAATCTTCGCGATTTTCTTCTTTTCCTCCTGATATATTAGGCAAGCTATATGTTTAAGTATAACAAAAACGCAGTACATTTACACTCGTAGAACTACAATTACAGAGCCAGTATGCACAATCGTACCTAAATTTGTTTTAAAAAACGATTAATTATGAACGGATAGTACTAATTATTGAATTAGCTGCTTAAACTAGTTTTGATGCTGGGCATTATAAAGACGCGATATTTTTTGTTGAAACCTTCAGAATACGTTGGAGACATGTTGCTCTAATAGAGGTTTATTTTGCTTAAATTCGTAGTTTTCCAACATCTACCAAAAAACATAAAAAAAAACTTTTTAAATTGTTTTGGCTTTAAAAAAAATAACGGCAATGTTTTTTAATTAAAACTTTCAAATAAGGTAAGTAGCACATAGCTGTTTACTTTTGTCTATTCATTAATTTGAGCACCTTATTTTTTCAACCTACTAAAAAAATCAATTGACCCGTTAAGGTAACATTTCTTGACAACTTTGTAAAATATTTTACTTTATACCTACGCATATCTATTTCTTTTTTTTATTGCAAATGCAATAGTGACGGATTACTATAAGCTTTTGACCTATGCGATATTTATCTCTTTAAACATTTGTGAAATCGGCTATTAGGTACATCATTTCATGAATAGAATAATATTCAGACCCCAAACAGCTTGAGAACTACCCAAAGACAAATCACATGAAAAATGACACACGAAGAAAACCGGAAAATAATAATTTTTGTCTGTCATACAACTGTCATATTGTGTCCGATCTTTATTACATTTTAATCTTCTTAGTCCAGACATTTCCGAGAAATATCATGTGCAGGGAAATTAATATATTTTAATACGGAAGATGGATGATTGAATTTCTAACAAATTATTCAGAATTAGACGTGCTTTTTTATATTAATATGATCTTAATCGGGAATGTTTTAATTAAAGAATGCAGTACAAACAATCTGATATATTGTTATATTTCTAAAATATGTACGATGTTGGTCAGAGGCAATGGATATATGATAATAGTCGTAAGAAGTAATAAAAATGTCATCTTTTTCACTTTCAAACGCGGATAATTATGGACATACGGGGATTTGAAGGCTCATATTTCGACAATGAACTCTGAACACTATTACTGATCAGATTTACTTAAATATTCCCGTTTCTGAGACTATGGTGCAATTGGTCACACGTATGGCGAATTATTGTACCTTAAAGGGATCGTAAAGAGGTTTTCAAGCCTTTTTAAGTGTATCGGGGACATCTTTAATTCTATGATAGGAACATTCCAATTCTTCGATGCCTTTGGTTCCTGCAATTCCAGAAAGAATTAATAACCAACCTGCTACCGGACCACAACAACATATAATATAAGTTATCATTCACATTTTGCTTCACCGTTGCCTTATAAAACTCTTTATTATGATATTTGTGCCAGAGCGTTAAATATTCTTATTTATGATAAATTAGACGGTCTCGAATACAGTGAGGTGTAATACTACTACACTATGTGTCCCTGATACATATAAAGAGGCTAGAAATTAATTCATTATAAAATACACGAACAATTTAAACTAGTATTAATTTCGGAGTTTTTTTTAATGCGTAATACTTAAAACTTAATGTAAATATTGAGTACAAACAATTTATTCTGTCTAAAAGAATCTTAAAACATCATTAAAAAATGTGGAAATAACAAAACATTGTGTTTTAGTTGAACGAAAAATCGAATTGTTATTAAATATTTCTGCAAGTGTGAAGATTCCAAGACTAATTAACTAGTACATCATGAAAATTGCGAAATGGTGCTAAATACTATTTTGTAATAAAAAGTTGAAAACTTGATCAATATATACGTTTAGTGGACGTGAGTTAAGTAACCCTTTTCTAGTTAATTGTCTTCAAATTAAACCAATCATATCATTGCACGCATCTCTTATGGTACTTTTGTGAAAGATTATCTTGTAAAAGCAAGAATTTTATTTACACTAGCAAAGAAAGTAGTATGTTGGAAGCATACTATATAATCATCAGTATAAATTGTTCAGACTAGCCTATATAAAATGTCCCCAATAAAGTTGGATTGTATTAAATAGTAATAAGATATATTATGGATATAAATGAAGCACGTTATTGATAGTGACATATCGACTAACTAATTGACAAGCCAATTTCCCTTGTCTCACTTGTGACGTTTATTTCAACAAATATATATTCCAAGAAAAAAACATCCCATTTGTCAAGATAACAGATTCTATTGAACTCCAGCATCTGACCCACATTTTTTAACATGAAACGTTTAGGATTATCGATATCCAATAATAGTCGATTGTAAATTGAGGAAATTCTTTAACGAGGAAGCGTAGAAAATTAAGAATACGAAGCAAATGAATCCAGATTCCAATTGTATGCACTGGTATACAAACCTGAATATATGTAAATAGTCTTCAGAAGTACTAGAAATGCCATTATCCGATCAAATGTACCTCAAACTAGAAATTTCACTTTCTATTTCCTTATAATAATTACTCAGAGAACTTTACGAATACATAGCAAGATGGACACTGGTGACAATACTAATCTTTTCAAATTTGGTCCCATCATAAAAGTCCACTTGCGTTACCAATTAGCCTCTCAGTTTTTTTAATCTTTATCTAAAGAAATATTTTTTTGAAGAAAATGGAGTTTTGTCTAATGCCTTTGGGTACAAACATCTTAAAACATATATCTGACAGGAAAGGTTTAATCATTGATGTTGCATTTGATATAAGAAACAAAATTGATTGAAGTAGATTAGGTAGGTTCAAATAAGAGTTGAGTTGGGTCATAATATTGCAGATGTTTTCGTAACTTTCCCCTCATGCTAGTCAATTTTCAATATGAAGTCGACGACATTTGCAAAGTTTTTTTTAAAACATTGTGACAATGCTAGGTCTGTTACACCAACTAGGTAAGGATTCCATGGATACAAATTTAACGTTGGATTAGGCATACAAATGAATTTCGAAGTATTTATTTGTAATCATCTAAATTTTTTCAAGCGTCCCAAAAAATAACCGGTCATATTACGATCGGGAATATCTGTAAGTGATTCTGCCTTCGTATAACCAGTATTGATAATTCCAGTATTCTTGTAAAATACAAAGAATCTGATCACCTCTCTTTAAATCGCATTATGTTTTATTCAAGTTATATCCAGGCCCGTAGCCTGGGGGGGGGATTTGCCTTGCCCCCCCTTCTAAATCAAATCTTGCTGCAGTAAAGCGTCATTGGTAACAAAATTATTGGTCTGATGCTGGATTGTAATCTGTCCCGTCTTCAAAAGATTTGATTGGTTGATTATAAATACTAATAGACATATATTATCCTAAATTGTATTCATATGAATCAAACAACCAAACGTATGAAAAATGGATAAATATTTGATCAAAAAAGACAAATTGTTTGATGGTTCCGACACTACTACGACTGACAATGGTATCCAAACCACAGCGGGCAACATAACGGATGTAGTACCAAGATGCTCTGAAAAGACAGGAGTACCAGGTGACATGGAAAAGAAGACGTCCAAAGCAA
>NW_008707225.1:435339-438431 GCF_000327385.1 Lottia gigantea | reverse complement strand
AATTCATCACTGAAGGCTACACAGATTGGTAGCATGCTGTAGGTGATACTGGAAAGGGCCTCGAGAAGCATAACAATTGAGGTGTCAAAACAATTTCTCCAAGATAACGTTGCCAAGGCAGAAAATCAGGACTCCAATCTTGTTCTTCAAAAATTATACGAGCAGAAATTGGCTTTCCCTAAATTATATGCACTGGCTGCAAGCGTTGCCACATTCGGTTCTAGTACCGCTGTGTGTGAAAGCAGCTTTTCAACTCTTACTCGCGTTGACTCACCACAACGACGATCTATGACTCAGATTCGCCACCGCAATCTTGTTCTTCTTGCCTTCAACAGGAAGCGTACCCAGAAAATTAACTTGGACGTATTTGTTCAACGTTTTGCCATAAAACATACCCGACTACGTTTAAACTAAAACGGCAATAAAAATGTAACGTATTATAACTTGTGTGTTTTAACAAAAATAATCTCGAATCTAAAATACTCCATGAAAGTCCGTTTCCCGACGTTTAATCGTCTGTTAAGGTGCTTTGCTAAATTGCCCCCCTCGATTGCACGTTTGCCAACCCCCCCCCCCTCCCCCACCCCCAGGAATACTGGTCAGGCTACGGGCCTGGTTATATCTTATAACTATGATAATATCGTACCCCTCCATACACTTCGCCTGGGTATAACAAAGAGTACTAGTGTCCTATTGTCATCAATCTAACAAGAACTGTAAGTTAAACCATCTCGGTTAAATTTAACCATGTCTTCAATCAGACCTCTAAGCCGGGCTTTATAGTGGTAATTGGACATAGCTCTAAGAATGTTGTTTAATTTACAAGTCATTCACACTTTCAAAAGCTGAGTTTAGATCTAATTACCCGACATTTCTAGCCTATCAATATAAGAACCCGGCTTTCAGCAAACACAACAAGAACTAACAGAATGTGGTGAAAGTTGTCCCTGCCATAAATTGAGCGGAGGGCATGTAAAAGTGGATGGGGAAGAAGATAAATTGTATAGGGACAGACGGTGTATAAGAAAAAGCGTAGAGTAGCGTAGAGAGGAGAAGAATAGAAAGATATAATAAATTAGGGATAGAGAAACGAGTTGGGGAGAACAGAGTGCTGTATATAAGAAGCGGAGACTGGGTTGGGAAAGTGGGTACTGGAGCAAGGAAGAGACTGGGTAGGGAAGGAAACAAGGGGAGTATAGAGAAAGAAGGCACGGGATCAAAGAGGAGGAGACTGGGTGGAGAAACAGTTTCAGAGGAGAATCATTGAAATAATGGATTATGAGTAGAAGAGTTCACAGGAGAGTAAGACTGATGTCTATGGGTAGAAACTGATTGGGAGAAGGGACTAATGCTAGTCAATGGATATAGGGATATTCTATTATATTGAGAGGTACTTCTTGTACCTACGTGCAGTACTCCGAAGACTTATCAGGAGTTGCCGTCTCTCTACCTAATTTGATACATGAAAAAGTTAAGGAGTAAAAATATATCATATGCAGTCTCGGTGGTCGAATATAATTGCAGAGAATTGTTTCAGTGCTGTATATATAAAACAATACATTGAATAGATAGTGATATATAAAACAATACATTGAATAGATAGTGATATATAAAACAATACATTGAATGGATACTGATAGATAATACAATACATTGAATACATTGAATATATTATAATGATAGCGAATACAATACATTGAATACATTGAATGGATAATGATAGAGAATACAATACATTGAATGGATACTAATAGAGAGTACCATACATTGAATAGATACTGAAAAAGAATACAATACATTGTAAAGATACTGAAAGAACATTTTATAATACATTGAATAAATACAGAAAAAACATATAATACATTGTAATTATACGGAAAGAACATATAATACATTGTAAAGATACTTCAAGAACATATAATACATTGAATAAATACAGAAAGAACCTATAATACATTGTAATTATATTGAAAAACCATACAATACATTGTAAAGATACTTCAAGAACATATAATACATTGAATAAATGGGGAAGGAACATATAATACATTGTAATTATACTGAAAAACCGTAAATACATTGTAAAGATACGGAAAGAACATATAATACATTGTAATTATACTGAAAAACCGTAAATACATTGTAAAGATACTGAAAAAGAATACAATACATTGTAAAGATACTGAAAGAACATTTTATAATACATTGAATAAATACGGAAAGAACATATAATACATTGTATTTATACTGAAAAACCGTAAATACATTGTAAAGATACTGAAAAAGAATACAATACATTGTAAAGATACTGAAAGAACATTTTATAATACATTGAATAAATACGGAAAGAACATATAATACATTGTATTTATACTGAAAAACCGTAAATACATTGTAAAGATACTGAAAAAGAATACAATACATTGTAAAGATACTGAAAGAACATTTTATAATACATTGAATAAATACGGAAAGAACATATAATACATTGTATTTATACTGAAAAACCGTAAATACATTGTAAAGATACTGAAAAAGAATACAATACATTGTAAAGATACTGAAAGAACATTTTATAATACATTGAATAAATACGGAAAGAACATATAATACATTGTATTTATACTGAAAAACCGTAAATACATTGTAAAGATACTGAAAAAGAATACAATACATTGTAAAGATACTGAAAGAACATTTTATAATACATTGAATAAATACGGAAAGAACATATAATACATTGTATTTATACTGAAAAACCGTAAATACATTGTAAAGATACTGAAAAAGAATACAATACATTGTAAAGATACTGAAAGAACATTTTATAATACATTGAATAAATATAGACAGAACATATAATGCATTGTAATTATATTGAAAAACCATACAATAAAAGAATACGATACATTGAATGGCTACTGATAGAGAATACACTACATTAAATACATTGAATATATTATAGTGATAGAGAATACACTACATTGAATAGATAGTGATATATAAAACAATACATTGAATAGATAGTGATATATAAAACAATACATTGAATATATTATAATGATAGCGAATACAATACATGAATACATGAA
>NW_008707225.1:385988-435289 GCF_000327385.1 Lottia gigantea | reverse complement strand
TTGAATGGATACAATAGAGAGTACCATACATTGAATAGATACTGAAAAAGAATACAATACATTGTAAAGATACTGAAAGAACATTTTATAATACATTGAATAAATACAGAAAAAACATATAATACATTGTAATTATACGGAAAGAACATATAATACATTGTAAAGATACTTCAAGAACATATAATACATTGAATAAATACAGAAAGAACCTATAATACATTGTAATTATATTGAAAAACCATACAATACATTGTAAAGATACTTCAAGAACATATAATACATTGAATAAATGGGGAAGGAACATATAATACATTGTAATTATACTGAAAAACCGTAAATACATTGTAAAGATACGGAAAGAACATATAATACATTGTAATTATACTGAAAAACCGTAAATACATTGTAAAGATACTGAAAAAGAATACAATACATTGTAAAGATACTGAAAGAACATTTTATAATACATTGAATAAATACGGAAAGAACATATAATACATTGTATTTATACTGAAAAACCGTAAATACATTGTAAAGATACTGAAAAAGAATACAATACATTGTAAAGATACTGAAAGAACATTTTATAATACATTGAATAAATACGGAAAGAACATATAATACATTGTATTTATACTGAAAAACCGTAAATACATTGTAAAGATACTGAAAAAGAATACAATACATTGTAAAGATACTGAAAGAACATTTTATAATACATTGAATAAATACGGAAAGAACATATAATACATTGTATTTATACTGAAAAACCGTAAATACATTGTAAAGATACTGAAAAAGAATACAATACATTGTAAAGATACTGAAAGAACATTTTATAATACATTGAATAAATATAGACAGAACATATAATGCATTGTAATTATATTGAAAAACCATACAATAAAAGAATACGATACATTGAATGGCTACTGATAGAGAATACACTACATTAAATACATTGAATATATTATAGTGATAGAGAATACACTACATTGAATAGATAGTGATATATAAAACAATACATTGAATAGATAGTGATATATAAAACAATACATTGAATATATTATAATGATAGCGAATACAATACATTGAATACATTGAATGGATAATGATAGAGAATACAATACATTGAATGGATACTAATAGAGAGTACCATACATTGAATAGATACTGAAAAAGAACACAATACATTGTAAAGATACTGAAAGAACATTTTATAATACATTGAATAAATACAGAAAGAACCTATAATACATTGTAATTATATTGAAAAACCATACAATACATTGTAAAGATACTTCAAGAACATATAATACATTGAATAAATACTAATACATTGAAAGAACATATAATACGTTGCAATTATACTGAAAGAGTATAAGATTGGTATTAATCAACCACCGAATCTCTAAAATAGCTTTTCAGACAAAATTCTTGACATATTACTGGAGAAGATTCAAGTTAATTTTAGTTCTATTGTCTGTAAATCTAACCTCTAGATCACTGATATCTGATTGGGGAAGTTAATTACTCCAATCTGACTTCATTGAAACAATAACCTTGTTAAATAGTAGAAGACAACCTTTATCTTCTTCTGTTGGCATTGTATTTTATAGTTGTCATTGAATTGATAGTGCATAATTCAATCAAATCTTTGAAGATCTGACAGATCAATTTTTTGACGGCTGAATTTGACACATACTCTGAAATTAGCGCTGGTGGTTTTGCCGTTAGAACCTTATCAATAGTAAAATTGTACACTTATAATTTAGATAATTTTATTGTTCTTGAGAAAAATGGAAAGTCTATAAAAAGATAATGCTTGCAATGTGTTGAAGAAGACCCTTGAGTTATGTGACATTTAGTTAAAAAGGCGATAAGATAAGGTTACTCTTCTAGACACCTGATACCAATTTTTATTATGAAATTCTAATTTATGATTGATATGAAAATGCATCTATTGCTACCAATATATTGCCCAACTGTTATTTCAATGTTCTTTTTTTAAAGTTTCGTTTTGAGTTTCAAATCGTTATAACTTGTTTTTTCTATTCAAATATGTCAAACACTTCTACGCGCGGCAACAGTTGATATTTGTCGCGGGTTCTAATCTCGATCAGCACGTGAAAGCTAGTAGCATTGAAGAAGTCATCTTTCCTCATTATTCCAGACGACCCAGCTGTAAATGGGTAATACTCCGGGAAAGATCAATGCCAAGAAGAATGGTCATGGGCCAGCTGGTAGAAGGGATCCTCCGTGAAACCTAAGTTGTTATCCTTGTGGAAAAAAAATTGTTGTTTCTTTCTTTCTTGATGGCGCTAATATGGATGAAATGGACTTCGAAATGCTGCTGAGAATATGGTTTACGAATAGACGTTGACATTTTCAAAATATATAGAGAAGGAAAAAAAGAGACTTAATACCAGTCCTGGATTATGTAATTACCTCCAATACAGTCTACTCTATACAGCTTCTAGATCATCTAAGACGAACCTTTACGTCATCAAATAGAATTTGACCACAATGTCTCGCCATTTATAGACCAATTTAAGAGGAAATTGGGTATAAATACTATTCATTGTCCGACGCCTAAGTTTTGATGACAACAATGAGATTTCAAGATAAATTTACACTGGCGCCGATTACAATCGATCAATATTTATTTCTTATCATTACGTATATATATCTTCTATAAGTATTCTTTAATGGACTATAGTCCAGAAATATTTATATTTAAAAAAACGATTAGTGCTTAACGTTGTATTTTGTCGAAAAGCAATATAAAGCACCAATCAACCAAAGTATCCATTAAATGTAACTAAATTTTATTTCTTAAAGGGACGGGTAAAACTGTATATGTGTCATCAGATAGACCTACTTAAATGTGTGGGTTTTCGTGTAAAAGACGCAAGTGTCAGTTTCGCATTAAGATTTTATTGTTACAGAATAATTTAAGCCAACAAACCTCAGAAACTACCGGTGACATCTTGAACTGCAAAATCAATTCTCAGATCATTAAAGTCACAAAGCTGATGAAGTGTAATTTGTTTAACGACTCGCCAAGGTCAAAAATCATTAAAAGAAAGCATCAAGCTCGACATGCTACGAAAAAAAAAAACAAATAGGAAGAAAAAAAAGACAACTTTTCCCTTTAAGAGTAGATTTTAAAAACACAAATTAATGTGTAAAGGGGAAGTGATATAATCGGTGCACATGATTACATCTTCCCTGTCGACATGAAATAGTCGTACAGAGATCTGTCAAAACGATTACTAGAATCCTTATAGGTGTCATTGATTTTTATTAATGTTCTTTTACTTGACACTTGAAATGTTGAGAGAAAATAAAAAAAAACACCATGACATACATAATATTCAACCAGACAAAAACTGAGAGGATATGGGACATTGAGACTTATTGGCATAAACCCATTAAATTCAAAGCGAGACAAAAAAAACTTTATGAAATATTCAGCGATTGGAAATCCTAAAGGTCTCGCCTACATCTAAATCAGGACGTCTAGGATTCTGTGATAGAATTGATCATGATATTACGCAACCTTGTTGGCACTGTGATTGTCTGCTTCACATACAATATTTCCGGGTGATTTGTTCAAGTGCCAACAAGTATTTACCATAAGATAACTATCAATTAGTGAAGGTAGAAAAGATAAATAAATGACCAATTATTATAACCAAGGACAATAAGTAATTATTAATAGTAGAACAATGCTCTCGAGACTTTACATATTTTAATATGTAATCGTGTGTGGAGACAATATCAAGTTTAACTGTCATTTCTAATAGAAAAATGTATTCAAACAGTGCTATTAGTCAGTCGGCAAATCTCTTAAGTACTTCATTAGCTCCTCCACATTGGCCATAGCAGTGTTGATGGGCTTCGCCTATGAATTAATCTTACAGCATCAGGGATCTATATTTCCATCTTCTTAGTTCAAACAGGAATAATTTTTACAGCTATATTTGGCTACTAGACGTGTACGAATCTTTGCAAACAAAAAACTTTTTTACCTTGATCCTTTGGAATCGTGCATTCAGTATTAAACAAAAATACTCACTTGCAGTTGCATGCGAGTTAGTGGCGTCAAACAACAATTTGTGTTTTTCACACTTAATCCACTCTATAAAGTTGACAATTATGAGTTACAATGTAAATTACGTAACAGTAAATATATTAATTATAAATTTATAAATGTATTAAGAGATCAAAATTTATCAATCCATTGAGGACACTTATTAATAATTCAAATAATGAATTTTTCTGTTGAGTACATTCTAAACAGCTTAATTATCAGGTACAAATACAGTTAACTTAATTATAGACAGTTTTAATGATCAGATTATAGAAATCACTTTACTAAATTCTAGACAGCTTGATTGATCAAGATATAGAAAACAGTCGACTAAATTCTAGACAGCATTCATCATCAGATTATAGAAAAACAGTTGACTAAATTTTCGACAGTCTTATTGATCAAGATAAAGAAAATAGTTTACTAAATTCTAAACAGTTTTAGTGATATGGTCATAGAAAAGATTTGGCTAAATTCGAAACAGCTTTATTGATAAAGTTATAGAAAACAGTTGACTAATTTTAAAACAGCTTCAACGATTATGTAGTAGAACTAGAAGACACTTTATTCAGACAGGTTGCTTGTATTTTGTCTTTTGTATTAGACGTATGAGGTATTTTGTATTAGATGTTTCTTGTATTTTGTCTTTTGCATTAGACGTAAGAGGTATTTTGTATTAGAGGTTTCTTGTTTTTTGTCTTTTGTATTAGACGTATGAGGTATTTTGTATTAGAGGTTTCTTGTATTTTGTCTTTTGTATTAGACGTATGAGGTATTTTGTATTAGAGGTTTCTTGTATTTTGTCTTTTGTATTAGACGTTTCAGGTATTTGGTATTGCATTATGTTACATTTGTGTTTTGAATTAGACATTTCTACATAGCAGTAGGTTTTTTGTCGCTTTACCCCGCCATAAAGGGACAGATGGGATATTTTGGGGGTTGATTTAACCCTTCAATATATGTAAATAGTTTCCAGAAATACTAGAAGTGTACGAATATTGCATAATTCCTTCAAAAAGAAATCTAACTTTTCATTTATCTTTTTTCACAAACTTATCTTCTCTCTGAAATTTTGGGTATCCGCGAGTTGATTGTCTTGTTGATATAATCTCTGACATCAAAACATCTTCCGTTGCAGCTGTGCGGAGATGAAGTGGGACAGAATGATTGAGTGTATATGTATGACGTCATCAACAGATATTCAAAATGAAAAATCTCTTATAATGACGATTAGTTAACATAACTTTCAAACAGAGATAATTTCGACAGTAAGCTATGAGTATTATTACTGATTAGTTGAGCGGAACAGTTCAAGTTTCTGAGACTCTGCATCTTTCCTTTAAGATTAAAAAATTCTATAAAAAACAATGATTACAAGAATTGAAAATGAAAATGCATTAAATATTTTTTTGATTTAGAGAACTTTATGCTTAATGCTGTATCATGATCAATTTAGAAATCTCTGAAAATAGGCTAGAATACTTTGAAGAGAGTATAATTAGAACCTATTTTGTAATGGAACCATATAAATGCTGAAGTCACGCTATGGCCCAGTTAAGATCACAAATATAGACATGAGACATCACCGTTAAACCAATATCACTTCCAGCTATTGTTTGAATGATCCACGTACGACTCAAATACTTCCTAAAATAACGGGTATAATAAGGCAATAATTGGAAGGAATGACGAGGGAATAGAAGGTGCTGAGGGTTTCAACATCTTCAATCACATATCAATTACTATTGATTTTACCATTTATTATTAGTTTTATACGTTTATTATACGTATTGTGTTGTATGTTTATCAAATATCTGTTGCGATATGACCTGAAGGAAAACGTTTATTGTAAAAATGACTTGTGTTGACAGTGATAAAAAGAATTGATATTGATATTGCGTGGGCATGAGAAAATCAAATCTTGGGTTGAGTGAATGCTAACGTCTTATCGAGTTATCTGAATTATTGATGCTGAATGCACAATTAAAAGTGAACCTTATCTTGTTGTAGATTATATAGCTCAAAAAGCAAAGCCATATAATGCAATACCATTATTCACTCAAGAAAGAGGGGTACAGAACTACATTGGAGCTGCCGGTAGCAGGGAGATCGGAATAACTCTCCATTTTCCAGATTAATTTGTAATAGAACTTTATTCGTGTATAGCATGTTTCTTGAAATAATCTTAATAAAACCTATTACATAATATAGCCCCGTTTATACGACCATGTTAACTTATATGTAAATATACTTATGTAAGTATATATATACTCACACAAATAAAAGTGGTCGTGTAAACGCTTTTGCTTACTCAAGAAAAATATACTCTAGGAGTATTTTACTTCACCTCAAAAGTCCGTAAGTATATTTACTTATAAGCAATTAAACTCCTGGAGTATATATGGTCGTGTAAACGCATAGTTCATTTGCTCAAGTTTCCAATCGTTCGAAACTCTGTAGAACTAGCTAGCCAAAGAAAATCGTGAATACCAAAAAAACCCGAAAATGAACAATGTTATTTTTTGAATATTTTTTTTCAATACTTAATATCATTATAAAGTAGATCAACTAAATATTATCTGACGCTTTCCACAAAACAGTTTGCTTTCTAAAGATGGAACTTCTCAAGATCTCCCGTGCATAAAACAATATTACCAATATTATGAAGTTATAAGAATGATCTACATGAGCAAATGTAGATAAAGGTTGAGAGGAAAAGGAGACGGTTATTATATTTCCTTAACAATATTGTAGACGAACAAGACGTCACATAAGTGATCTGACAATGCTTAATGAGCTTTATTAGCGGGCAAAACCACCTCACTATTCTACTGATACGTGGAAAGCTAGATAAATATAATCCATCTAATCATAAACAATAACAAACATCAAGTTAAAATGATCGCAGATTCTGTTCCTTCAAACATAATAATCACTTATACAAATATTCTTTTACAGCATCTGGCTTGTTTCACTGTGTTTAATTTATTCTAACCGACTGATAACATTATGCAAGATACGCCAGGACAATTTGCGGAACATGCTTTGTAATAAAGCTTCGCAATTCGGAACTTTTTAAGCGTTTAAACATTCAGTGTTTTTGTGGAGTATTTCAGTAAAGAGACTCATTATTCGAGTAAAACAATAACCTGATTATTTGGTACAAAAAATACAAAAGTGCACTGAATGACACCAAGTTTTTTCTAACAAATGCCCATACACAGTAAATTGTAAAATATATGTAATTAGGCCAGTAAGACCAGTCATTCAAATGTGAAAATATCAAAGCCAAAATATGAAGAATTTAATGAAGTCTTACGTCCTACCGTTTTGCTCTAGTGAGTTCTGCAAATGAAAAAGGACAATTAAGGCATTTTGCCAGAAGTGACAGTAGCCTTCTCCTTTTTCAGCATTACCTTAATCACTGACGCCAACTAGTTGATGTTCCTGTGGTGCTTCTATCTATTTTTTGTGAAATTACAGCCTGATTTCTGAAAGTATAAGTTGGTGTTACTGTGTAAACAATTTATGTCACTTCGATTACATATGATATGTATTTAGTCTAACACATCTGACCATCCATTCCTCGGACTTGATATATGAATGGGATAGCAGTAGGTTTATGGCCAGACATAAAATGGCACTTCTTATGGGAGTTGCTCTGACCCTTTTTTTAAGACCCTTAGTTTTTAAGAATTTTCACCTTAGTTAGTTTTGGTATTCCGATATTCCATCAGTTTTTACAGCCGAGGGTAGAGCTGATTTGTCGGGTCAACATACATAATATAGCACCATCTCATATATAAGTCAGTCAATATCATCTAAGATAATATAGCACCATCTCATATATACATGTAAGTCAGTCAATATCATCTCTGATAATATAGCACCATCTCATATATTCATGTAAGTCAGTCAATATCATCTCTGATAATATAGCACCATCTCATATATACATGTAAGTCAGTCGATATCATCTCAGATAATATAGCACCCTCTCAATATAAGTCAGTCAATAATCTCAGATAATATAGCATCACCTCATCATGTGTCTATCATCTCAGAATAGTCACTGGAATAGTCTATTGACAATACTTATGTGTGACCAATTACCTTCATTAAAATATGTTTAGGTTCGTCCCCAGACATCGATGTATATACTTTAATTAAGAGTACCATACATCAGAGATATCGTGACATTTTAGCACTAAGGGGTTTGTCGTGTCTCTGGTCGTTACCTTAAATTAATATAACATAAAACTTGTGAAATGTCCGTGACCTACCATCTGCTCTTTGTTTTATTATAATTAATAAAAGAGGCTGCACACAAAGAAATTGGACATTCCATCGAATGATCGTTTAAGTTTCGACCGTCGGAATCTGGAAAATTCATGACATATGTAGGCAAATGGTGGCATCCAGGAGAATCTAATCTAAAAATTGTGTTTGCCATAAGTTGCCTTTAATCCTTGGTTAATCAACCATCTTTAGGTAATTTCTTTTTCCTGATGAACCGGGAGCTGGGATGATCGGGGCATCGGATTGCCAGGTTGAATGGGTATGTTGTATGTATTGGTGCGAAGTGACAAACCTTGGATCACATCATAGCATACGAACAGCGATCGGCCATTGCGGCCCATATTAAGCTGTTACACTTATGAAGAAATTCGTGATTGCTCTCATCTGTTCTGCTTTTGCACAAAAAGAAGATATAATAAAGTACTAAAACATTACGATCTTGTTTATCAAATACTTTTTCCAATTCAAGAACAACGGATTCGATCTGATAAGAAGAAATACAGTAATCTCTTCAAGATAAGTCGCATTAACTGCTGATTGACAATCGAGAATCGTTTTCAGTCAAATAGGAAATCTATGGTGTCAATAATAAGAACCCAAATGACATTGACTACTCTTGTTTCAGATTAATGTATAAAGAGATTTCAGACGGTGAAATTGAAACCGGAAATTAAAAACAACTTAACGTCATTTAAACTAGTTACCAATCCTTCGTTGAAGATTTAAAAGTGTTCATTTTAGTTTTTAAATTTTCGTCTGTTCCATTTCTAGTTTATTTGTTTATGACATTAGGTTTCTTACTTTTCTCTCTTGACCTATAGACAAGATGATGTTTAGTGTCTGCTCTCTTATTTTGGAGGTCCATGTTAAATGGCAAAGTTTATTTTTGAGAGTCTTTTTTTTCAACCACAGGGATATGTCTCCAAATAGGGACATTTGCACTTTTCTTTTGGGACATTTGATGTGTCACAGACTATGACAAATATTTTAAATATAAATATCTTATATGACTACACTGTACATGATGGCCTCGACTTACATTGCTTTTGAGTACTCGATTTCAGGGGAGATCGCTTTGATGTTATTATTTGGGGACACATATTAAAACAAGGTGAAACCAATGATTGTAATGATGTAAGATGAAGTTTCGTTCGGATGGAACAAAAAGTGTAACCCGGCGTGTTACAGTATGTGCACGTAGAGGACCAAACTGCAGTTGATTAGTCAAATCCATATAGAGATTTTTCCCATTTAAAAAAATGTTCTACGTTCAAAGGCATATTTCTTATCTTAAAAGCAACAACTCATTAACTGTTCATAGAACAATATTGAAAATTAGATTCATCTGACCTATAAATGTTCATAATAAGTTCCCCAAAAATTTGTTTATAGACTGAAGATTCAGCCAAAACTTTTAGAGATTTTTTAGTTGATATCCCCCCCCAGACTTCAAGTCTTAAAGGTATGTATGTTATTCTGATTCTACCATGTTCTCATATACTGCAATGTTATTTATCTTGAAATACTGCAACTGGACGTTCATGTTTCTTGCTGTTGCAAAGTTCAAAGAGTTTTCTATTTCCCTTATATTCTGATCAGATGTGTTATATTTTGTAAGTTGCCAATTTGAACGGAACTCTAATTGTCAATGTTATCTGGAACCTAATTTCTGAACAGATGTATTCGACAGAAGACACCCCAGTCGACATGAAAATATATAGCTCAGTCTTTATCATACTGTCCCAGAGTTCAGTTACTTAATGTTGTAACGTTTACGCAAAGGTATATTTGATTTAAAAAAAAATTCTTGTATTCTGTCTAAAAGAATATGAATGCAACACGTCTAATTTTAGATAGTCCGGTCATTTATCTATAGAATGATTGTTATATCTTATAACAAGATTCTTAAAGAATATATTTCTTTTTGGATTTCTGATACATAAATGGGCTAATCAAAGCTAAGTTGTTTAATAAAAAAGGAAGGATGAGACTAGTTATTGGTTTCTTATCCTGTTCTCGTTTATTGGCCTAAGTGGGCCTGGCCCAGATCACAGGACGCCGGTGTAAACAGCAAGCACCGATCCGGGCCAGTGACAGCTTATTTGTATCATTACCTAAACCGAGCATGGTTCTAAATTAACTGCTAAATGGAAATATTTGCAAACGTGTGTAGACTTAGAGGAAATGGGATATTTCTGTATTTGTGTCAGGCATGTGTCGCAGTCAAAGAACGTGGAGAAGAGTTCACACGACTTGGTGTCATTTTGCTAATGCTTCCCCTTTCTTCTGTAAGGTAATGCTTTCTGTTGTTTCCTTGTATGTATTTTGTTAAAATTTGATAAGACCATGTTAGGGATAACATTAGTGATGTTACAGATGCGAGTGTGGGACTTTAAGGTTCTAAATTTGAGATTTACCTGAGATGGTATTGAATAACTTTGGCTTAGATATAAGATGAGATATTAGACTTACATGTATATATGAGATGGTGCTATATTATCTGAGATGATATTGACTGATTTACATGAATATATGAGATGGTGCTATATTATCTGAGATGATATTGACTGATTTACATGAATATATGAGATGGTGCTATATTATCTGAGATGATATTGACTGATTTACATGAATATATGAGATGGTGCTATATTATCTGAGATGATATTGACTGATTTACATGAATATATGAGATGGTGCTATATTATCTGAGATGATATTGACTGATTTACATGAATATATGAGATGGTGCTATATTATCTGAGATGATATTGACTGATTTACATGAATATATGAGATGGTGCTATATTATCTGAGATGATATTGACTGATTTACATGAATATATGAGATGGTGCTATATTATCTGAGATAATATTGACTGACTTATAAATGAGATGGTGCTATGTTATCTGTGATGATATTGACTGACTTATAAATGAGATGGTGCTATGTTATCTTAGATGCTATTGATTGACTTATATATGAGATGGTGCTATATTATCTGAAATGATATAAACTGACCTATATGTATGATGTTTATATGATCTTTTGTGCTTTAACTGACTAGTCGCCTCCCAGACTCCTTTGCTATTAACTGATTAGTCACCTCACCTCCCCCACCCCCTTTCCTTCCTCCCTACAGGAGGGCTCGAAAATCAAGTCTGGATACGAACTTGCACCCTAACCCAATGATTGCACTATGGATTGACCCGTTTCCATTGATTGCAATTTGGTATTATTTTTTATTAGAAATTCTACAAATCTTCTGATTCTTCTCCACGGCACATTGCTTCAAAATGCATGTGAAGCTT
The DNA here is from genome assembly GCF_000327385.1 of Lottia gigantea. Lineage (NCBI taxonomy): Eukaryota > Metazoa > Mollusca > Gastropoda > Lottiidae > Lottia > Lottia gigantea. The sequence goes on along the minus strand of NW_008707225.1, from coordinate 423,582 downwards.
ATTAATATGTACATCAATTATGCGTTTTTTTTCCAGTGTGATGTATGCATGACCCTGAAATAAACTGTTTCATCTAGCATATTTTCATGCCTAATTTCGACGTCTCCTGCTCACCTTCAACTCTTTAAGAACGTTTTCCACTGTTGAAGATTTGTCCACCGCATAGAAAGTTTAAGTAATGTCGTTGCGCGTATATAAATTTAGATGTTATAATTATACAAGTATACCAACTGAGAAACTTTGTTTGCATATGAATGGTGCTTAAGGGGACGTAACCATGTTCTAATTGCTGTGAATTAGACAACAATCATTATACTCTCTGAGATTATTTTCTTCCACTGCAGCTATTTTTAACAAATTTCAATTTGCTTTGAATACAGAGGTTGAATTTCATATTTGTTTTTTTTTTCAACATACTCCAATGCGAAATTTTAGATGGTCCAATCAAAAATTGTTGTCAATTGATTGGTCAATCGCTAAAATCAATTTTTAATTCAGCTTTTTTTTTAATACACGGTTAAGATACGAGAAAAGATCAACATATACAATCCTCTGGATTATCATAATCCATGATTTATATTGAAAATGTTTAAATCATATCAAATGACAGTCAACGAGATCGACAAATCTATATATGTGTATGTTTTTAGGCGTATTTCACACTGGAGACAATAAATTGAATTTACAGGATTTCGTCATGTGATATATCATCCATTAAATCTACATAAGCCCCAATTATTCAAAGGATCTTTGAAAAAACATCTACACAATAGAATTTCAATTTTTTTGTGTGTGAAATTTAATGGTCAAATCTTCGACAAATTATTGTCTTAATCAGTTGATACTTTCTTACCATGGTACAGCTTTGCTCCAAGGACACGACAATTTCGTTATTGGTATCAAATTCATAATTGAGATCAGAATCCTCATATTTTTTAAAGAGTTTATTTTTCTAAGCCAATAGTTTTATTGTTCATTCAATGACAGTGAATGTGTTTCTATTTGCCACATTTTACTCGGTCCGAAATATGTTTGTCAGTTTAAACGCAGCTTTCATTATGAGGTGAGACAAGGGGACTCGTTATAAACATAACAGTACATTAATAATAAGCTAATAAATCTGATTAACAGTCGACATTATTAATCTCCGCTTGAATTATTAATAATCGTATTACACATTGTAGATTTTACGATTTGTTATCAACCAAGGTGGGCTATCGACTACCTTTACATAACAGTTTCCAATAGCAACCGGGGACGCTACCTGTACCTATACATTAATAATGATATACCATTGTAGTATTTTGTTACTAGTGTAGACCTACATAGGGCTTTAACACCGGGTATTGTTCAGAAGAGACATTTAAACAACAATCATATTTCTATATACAGTGATATACAATGACCTCTCTACCTTTATTCAAGCATCCGGAACAACCTCAGAAAGTTCCTGGTGAATGGGGAACTGGGAAGGGGAAAGGTGAACAGGATATCTGGTTACCTCGAACACCAACATGGCATCAACAGTAAGTCAATTTTCATGAGATTAGTTTGTCTTTACTAGAATCAGTGAGCAATAGTTCTGGACCTTACATCTGTCCTTCCTTTGGTTTTAATTACATGTAGCTTGTTTTTATTTCAAATAGTTAATATGCAATAATTTATGTACCGTAGTTTCGACAGGATGCAATTCCTTTATGCTTTACGTTTATTAAATTATATGTTTTGATAATTAGCACTAATCCAATGTAATTGTATCGGGTCTCGTTATATTGATGTCCCCTGTATGTTGCTGATTTTCATTTCAGAGACATCCCTATAGAACAATATTATGATTTAACTGACTTAAAGAAAAGTAACGTTCGTGACAATGATCAACTGTAAGTCATCTTGTATTCTCTGACTGCCCCCCTTCCCCTCCCACCTCCCACTCCTTTTATGCCACAACTCTCTTCACAAAAGTCAACAATTTTGATATCGAATACATCCTACGTTGATAATTAGGTCGCCGCAGCTGTATTATCATATATATCTTTTGATATATATATATTCATGTTAGTTTCAGAATCGCATTCATTTGATCAAACCTCGGATATAGACCTTTAATGAGTGTTTGTACAAATATGTTGATATCATTCTCCTTACAATAATATGACAATATATTTTATATACAAATACCATGATTTACAACCAACAGGTCATAGAGTGTATGTACACATATCACTATACAAATATCATATTTATATTCATTACAGGTTACCTCGACCAGAAGCTACCGTTATGGGGTAAGAAACACAATTATAGGCATTCATTTAATTTTCATTACACCTTTATATTTTATCAAATCTATTTATCTACCTATATGGTTAATGATTAATGGTTCTGTGATAAAATATGAACTGATGAAATTGTAATGCATCTCTTGTTTTGGATTATTAAATATTCAACCAATCAAATGCCCTGTTCAATAACAGATTTCTTATCTATAGCTGTAAAATTCTAGTGATAACCACTTTTTTAGTTATATGGATTGGCTTGCATAAATTATGACAGTTCATTTGCTATGCCTCAAAATTACACGATTAAAGGAAGAATGTTCCTCAGATCAATGATTGTAAACACGTTTTTTGTATATATATCGGGACACTTATAGCATCAATTTCCACCTTTCAAATTCACCAAGCACTTTGTTTCAGTGGAATTGCAGAAACTACAGACGTCCGATTGGAATGGTGCAAATTGATGCTATAATTATTCCCGATATACATACCATACAAAATTTAGAAAACCTCTTATAATCCATTTAAGAAATGTGTAAAGGTTATAAGTGTACATTCATTCACTTCAGTCCGTGCAGTTAAACCATGTTTTATTGTATTGTCTCTCTATTTTAGGACTCTTCTCATCAACAAATCATTTCCTGCAGAACATCCTTATGATTCTCATATATCACGGTTTGCTGTATTTCCTAACTTTATCTCACCAGAGGATCCTATACGAGGTGTTGCTGGACAAACAAGACAACCAATTCATGCTGAACAACCAGCCAACTCTTATGATGTACAAATTTTACACAAAACAAAAGGTTTTTTTCTTCGTTATTTCAACAATTTGTAAATTATTTCAAAGAATTTTGACTTAGAAATATCTTGGCACTGGGAAAATGAAGATTTATATTTTTTAAGATTTTAGAAAAAAGTACGCACAAGTTTTCAAATGAGTTAAAGGAGTTTTTTATGTAAAATGTAGTAAATTGTTTAAATATGTGGTCCAATTTTCATAATGTGATCTTGATTTAAAGTAATAACGAGTTATTATATTAAATCGCTTTATTTAAAAGATTGTGCAAAATATGACCAAAAAAAACTTTCCTGGTACTATTGTATGTCTAAAACATGTCTAAAATATTATAGGTGCTGGTATAAGGCATGAAGTTCTAACACTTCCTAAAGAATCTGAGAAGAAACCATTATATTGGCAAGGAGAAAATCATTTCGATCAAGTAAGTAATCACAAACCACTGTTTTGACCACAGACAGCTGCCACACAGTCACACTCGACTTGGCAATTGCACGTAATATTTCATACGTACAACTCTCTTATTGCATTGGAGAAAATACTCAAGAAATCAGGTTGTAAATATATGTGTACAAGGACTATATAGTCTAATATAATACAATATATATACAATAAACTATTTACATTTCTTGTAGGTTGTAAGTACTCATGCACAAATCCACTAACAAAGTCCAAGTTGTAAATATCCCATTATTCAGGTTATTCAAATAATTCAGGTTGTAAATATTCGTGTGCAACAAAATATATTATTTACATTTCCTGCAGGTTGTAAAGACTCATGGAAATCGACAGAACTTTTATCCAACACCACCAAAATCTGTGGCACCAAATCTTCAAAACAGACCAGTGGAACATAAAGTTTCTGAAAAGACTGCAGATACCATGAGAAATATAGAAAGATCACATTGGCTAACCAGTAATCAATTGGATTATGCTGGATTAGGGCCTAGTAATCCAATGAAATTAAACAACTTGGAAGATAAAAAGGAACATTTTACTAATACTGGCGAAATCGATAACAATCTGGTAAGTGGTTAACATGTTTCCTACCAAATAATATGTAGACACTATACATGAGTAGATAAATTAATGATCTTCAAAGATTCTTCGGAAAGTTAGAAATGAAAAAATAAAGTGTGATTGTACCAAAAAAGTGTAGAATACGGTAGTTCTCTTAACATTACTCACCTTTTTTTATTATAGTATTCCCATTTCGCGAATACATTCGATCCACCAAGACCACACGAAGGTAGAATAGCAAGATTGTCTTTAGCTGAGAAGAAACCAACAATGTCAGAACAGTTTCAAAACAATCTTCCTTCGACATCAAGGTAAATTGCTGTTTACAAGACGCAGTACTTTTGAGAATGGTACTGCAATAGACAGTCCCACTTTAGCTCCAATTTAATATCTCTGACGCGTGGTTAAAAAACCCGTCTTTTTTGTAGAGATGGGCGATATCAAGGCCACGGTGTCATGGGTTTCTGTCTCAAGATAAGAAAAATGATATGTCAAGGTCCGTTCTTTGGAGAGTATAATATCATAGTAGTTTTAATGGATTTTTAAATACATTGCCATTCAAATCCATTAAGGCTACATGATGCAAGTAATACATGAGCATTTTCTTCGATGATTGTATACTATAAGTTAATTCTCTGATTCTAAAATTAAAAAAAAGGGACGTAATCCGAGTTCACCAATCGGACGAAGCTATTCTTCTTCTTGTGTATTTAAAATTACTTTGTATGATTTAAGGAGAATGACAGAAAATGAAGTTGAAGAAGATAGATTATGGAATGGTAAACAATATGTTAACTATCCTCAAGAACCAGCAGGCGATACTAGATGGCACGAAATAGACCAAGCTCGGAAATCAGAACCAATGATTGAGAGTCTAAAACGATCTGTAGAGAGTGGTGTCCCCCAAACAGCACCGTTCCCTCAAACTGGTTCACCACCAAAACCAGAACCTGGCTACCTTGAGGTCTCAAAAGCTGCTCGAGAACATCGTGTCCAGGAGATGGAAGCCCAGAATAGATGGAAGGTTCTTGAAGCGCACACTCCACGCCACGATATCAATTCCTTGAATTATAAATATGGTCATCTTAACAATAAGGAACTTCCTAAAACCTTCTATGATCACGAAGGAAAATATGCCGAGGAAAGGGCTGACATGTACAAAACATCGTACGATCCCCACAAATTGACCTATGCTATGACAAAAGATGACATTGCTGGATCAGCCATAACAGATACTTCTAGATCTCACGAAGATGCGCTGTATTTACAAACACCCTTGAGCATGGATAATAATGCACTTCTCAGACGTAGCCAGACGTTTTGTGGAAAGTCACCGAGATTAAGTGAAGATCGACAAACACCAAGGAATGTCTCTGCACCGTTTCATGGCGTCCGCCACCAACAAACAAAACAAATACAACCTCAACCACAAACGGCTCGATCAGCAGTCCAAGAAGGTCATCTAATTTCTAAAGAAAGTACAATGAGTGACAGCTATAATACCCCCAAATTCTTGCAAAATAACGAAGTTTTGCCGTTTGCTAGAAATGAACCACTCAATGTCATGTCAAATGAAAATCAAAGCATCAAAAGAATCCCTACCCGCTCGAGATCATTGCCAAGAACAGCCAAGAGTGTTCAGTTTTCAAATAAAGTAACAGTTGCTCATTTGGATCCCAATAATACTCCTTTCCAAATCAACTCTACAACTTTAAGAGGATTGACTGATGATGAAAAGTCAGAATTGGCAAGACTACAATCCCATAAAGTCGACACGACCCAGTATTCGAGTACACATGCCGAATATGACAAGAAAAATGAGCTTTCTGGTGAATCTGGTGAAGAATTTACTGGATACCAACCTTCTTTTGGTACAGGAACTCCTCGAGTTCAAACTCCTAGGTTATCAATTCAGACACGAACTGTACCAGAACCAGTGACTTCTAGTAGTAATCCAACTGATCTACAGATACTCAGACAACAACCGGCTTCAGCCAGCAGTGAATACCGTAACGAGTACCTGGGTTCATCTACCAATGTAGTTCCGTCCAATCTGAAACGTTCTGCCAGCTTCAGATCGTCTTACCAGAACCAGTTTCCCATCTACCACGACATGTCTTATAAATCTGATCCAAGATTTGACTGGACTCCCGGTTCCGGTACTCCAAGACCTCAAACATGTCTCTTAGCTTTACAAGACAGCTTCTCTAAAACCGATATCAAGAATAAGTTCAACCGTGAATTTCATGAAAACCCTGCAGAAATTCGTAATCATATTACCCAGGGTAAACGACATGTTTTCAATGGAGTCCACGGACAGCTCATTCATGGATAAAACAAAATTCTTGAACGGAATACAAGTTTTTGAAGTAGCCTTTATCATCTAATACCACTTTGTCAAAGCACAACTGGTTTCAGAGACTAATTTTGAATTCATCGTTTGATATAGACCTCGTGATGCATTTGTTTTGTTACTCTTTGTTTACCTATCAGTATTAATTATAGATTTGTTTTTGTTTTATTATGCTGACAATAAACTGCTTATCGCCAGCTTTGTGAATTTTACTAATAATCTGGTTTTCGAATATATACTTTAAGATATTTGGAATTTTAGGTTTTAACATTGCAATTAAGTAATGTTACGAAAGCACAGACACAGACATGCAGGCTTAACCTCTAGTGAGAGAGTTTTGTTTGTGCAGTTAGTTTGAATAATATAATATAATTTCAATATATGAAATGAAGTCCATATTCTTCAGAATCTCAAAATATAAGAAGATAAATGGTTCCAACAGGAACATTAATATCTATGGAAATTGTAATAAATATTTTTTTTTCGGCTAAAAATGCTACTTTAAGTTAGAAGATAAAATGCATATTTAGTGCACGTTTAAAAACAAAGATCATAATTTACAAACCTGACTATAGCACGATAATTGATAAAAGATATTTGGGGAAAATAATGCCGAGGACAAATTAATCGATTGATAAGATATCATGAATGGCGAATAGGGAAATGTAGGCTATTAAATTTAAGGAAGGAGGGGTTATCTACCACAGACTAAGATTCGGGTATAGCGTTCTGTATATCTTTCGTAAAAACAGTAGGAAATTCTTATTGTAATTCTTTGTATAGGCGATGTTGTGTCGTGGGTTCTCAGGGTTTAACATCACAGATGAAGTGATAAGAAGGACAACCGTTTATCATGTTAATCGTGAAGTCGCATACTATAATAGTATGTCTATGGTCGTATCGTCTTGACCTCTTTATCAGTTCTTAACCTTCTTATCTGAAAATCTCCAAATATAGAGTTGTGTCCCTTGGACCACTCAGACCAATATTATACAGGCGAATAATTAATCGAGGAACTACACCAGCTTTGCTGTTGTATTAACCGTATTGAATAACAAATGGTACAATTTGACAGGCTGAACTTAGCATATACATTCGGGTCGAATACTCTCAGCATACACATCGACTTATTTCTAACTGAAGTATTGTTAAAATAACTAATTTTTTTATGACAAATACACATAAGAATTCTTTCAATTTCGCAAACACCTATATGTCTAACTCTCTTAGTCTTTGTACTGTGGCCCATTTAAGACATAAATTTTTTTTTATAAAAGCTGAAACTTACCAAAGTTAAACAGCAAATTAAAAGGCTTAGCCGTCATAGAAACTTTTTGAAATTCATACCATACTATCTCACACTTGTCATTATTCGAAATATCAAATCACCAAATTGCTGTCTCCCTTACTTTTTGTACGGAGGCCCATTGAGGACGTGGCAAACCTGTCATCATAGGCAATTCTTTGAATAAAAATATTGTCATCTATTGCAATTGTTTTTACAACAAAATCAGCGTATTGAGTATTTGTAGTAACATCTGGATTTGTACTTGAGCATAATAGGCCTACTGATTATTCTTGTCGAGACTGGCTTGTACATTATTTGAATATTTCAAATAAGACTGATCTGAGGCTGCAATTTGTTTAATAGTGTCATTTTTAAATTTTTCTGGATTTTTAACCTCCAAACAACCCAATCCACAACAATCACAATTAATCATACCGGTGTGGCTGCTAACCAAGGATTTTCCATGCAAATATGAAGCCCTATGCTTTGAACCTTTAAATTTTGGTGTTTAATCTTAATATTTTTTTCATATCCTGTAATTGCCGGTAATTCCCTTTCTCTGCCCCACTTAAAAGACTTTACATTGGCTGGTGCACTTTTTTAATTGAAAATTTTTGCTACTAAAGAATTATTCTTGTCTTAAACTTGTTCATTTTCATTTACTTTTCTGCAACACTCATGTGCTACTGATGCAGTGACGCGTCCAATTCGGTTATCAAACCATATTTTTGATTTAGCCTGTGTACAGGTTTGACGTACAACATAGTCAATACTTTGTTCTGTTGTTGAATCTTTAAGATTTAACATGAGTTCTTTCACAAAATCACTTGCATTAATGTTTTCCTTTGATTCTAAAATTTCGTTATCAAGACCATGTAAGATTTTAGGGACAGTTTCAACTTCCTCTTCCATGTAAATATTTTCAATATCAGGATTAACCGCATTTTGCTCATCACTGCTTCTTGGAGAATATAAAAGTACACCACAATTTCCATTTGTTATAACCCTTAGCCTATTAAAGTCAAAATCTGATAATGTTTTTTCCTTGCGGTAGCAGAATGCTCTGGGTTCCAAATGTCCATCGAGACTTTTTTCCACGAGTTTGAAAATCTTCTTGAGTAGTATCAAATCTACCTGTAACCTTTTTCACAACAAGATTTCTTACAAAGTCAGGTTGTGTAACCCTTTTCCCTTGAACATGTGGTTTGTTTGGGATGTACATGCTTTGTTGCATCCCGACTCTATTTGCCTAAAAATAAAGTGCAACAAGGCAACAGAATGTTTGCAATACCCTCGTAGACCTGCTGGACAATTGTAGTAAGCTCTTTCCACTTTTCCCGTTCTCTTTTGAAGGACTGTCCATACACTATATGGTGCTTGTGTCTGTGCCATTTGTCGAGCAACAATAGCCTTTACATAGCAGTAAGATATATTTGGACTGATTCGATTGTATTCAACTCCAGTAACATATCCAGATAAGTATAAACTTTCTCCCTCTTCTGTTGATTTTGCTCCTTTCGTCGGTACATTATGGTTCACAGCACCTGTAAAATTAATTTAGTTTATACATATGTAGCAGACCTGTGTTTTTGACCTGTGTATTATTATGAAGGTTAGATGTGTTTACTAGGTTTTACTTCATTCACCTGAGCACTGATTAAACTTATTACTAATTGATGTCACTTTACTAACAATGTCTCAGTGTACTTTCTGGCTTCTGGTTGGTCAATTTGAAGGTCCTTAGGGTCAATTTCTGTATCTCTTGGAACCATCCAAACTTTTCCTTGTTTATTCATATTATTGCTTTCTAGATATCAACAACACCTTAGATTGATCTCTATATCAATCTGTTTCCTTGTTGGTGATTTTTGGAATACCTTTATATTTAGTACTTTGCTATCTTCAGCAACTTACAGGTATGTGTGTTTTATCTCATCTAGGTTTTGTCTTGGAAGGGTATGATTTGCCATAATAGCTATTTATATTGACTCATGTCAGAGTCCGGCTTATTAAATCTATTCATTATTTTAGCATACGTTATTTTAGTTCTTATGTAGTAAGAAAAGGTTTTAATAATGTAATCATCATTTTCAGAATAATATAATTAGATGTTACAATAGAAGTAACTAATTGTAATAAGTATCCTTTAAACCCCTCTTAGGGTAGGTTATTATTTTGGTTATTTAGTCTGTAATATATGTGTTTAAATACAGTGACTATTTATAAAGTAATTTGAAAAATATCTCCTGCTATATCGTTTTCCGTATATAGCTATAGTTAATGTTCCGCTTAGTTTATACAATTATAAAGACCAGTTATATATAATATGTAATTAAGTAGCTTAGTTTCCAGCACAATGTTCCTTTTAATTGTATATTAATATTTTGTACATGGGTTCTTTTAGGGTTTTTATTAAAGGTTTAAAAACTACGATTATAGTTATTAATCCAACCCCAGTACCACCGTTACACATATACATGTATAATACATCTTAGATTAGTTTATTGAGGAAACAAATCACGAACTTGCATGAGTGTAAACTAGACACACTTCTTCTTCTTGTTGGTGGATGGTGTCCGCTTCGGAAAAGTTCCAAATCGCAGACGTTGAGTAGGGAACGGGTTGCTCCCATGGTTTCTTCTGATTCTTCTTCTGTAGTCTTGATACTGCGTTCTTCTTCTGTGTTTCTTCTTGGCGATCTATCGAGAATTAAGTCCCCAATGATCGCCCCAATGATTTGTGATTTCGTACCTCACCCATCATTCTCAGACGGGCGACCGTTCGACAGATCTATCGATTGGGGTGGTGTAAAAACACTTTACTACTAATGCTATCGTTTAATCGGAAGCGAAATGCATTAGCATCTATGGGAGTTGCCTCCCATGTCGATTTGATGCTTTTTGTGATCATGCTTCTTATTTCGGATAAACTGTAGTCTATCCGGTCAATCTCCAATAGCCCTAGTCCTATTTTTGCGAATTCATCTGCAATTTCGTTCCCTTGTATGCCGACATGAGACGGGATCCATGCCAACTCGATTGATTTGCCTTGACTATGTACAAGTGAGCACGCTTGCCTGATTTCATCCACTAGCTCCGCTTGGGAATTAGAGGAATCGTTGAGTATCGATGTCAGGCTACTTAGCGAGTCGCTTCGTACTACATAATTTGAATGATAGTGGCCCGCGGAATATTTCACCGCGCAAAGGATTGCAAGCATCTCTGAGGTGTACACTGAGCAGTTATTGGGCAATCGCTTGCTAATTCTTGTGCTGCTCGAGGGGACGTAGATCCCCAAGCCCGTTGTACCATCATCCGGGTTATGTGAACCATCAGTATAGATACGTATGCTTTCCGACCACCTTGCATCCATATGAGTTAAGGCGATCATTCGAGCGATGCAAGGATCGTCCCGTTTCTTATCCAATCTCGAGGCGAGAGAGGTGTCGACAGTGGGGGGCGAAACCGTCCAAGGAGCAACTTGGGAAAATACAAGAGGCTTTATGGGCAACCTATCTAGCCCATACTTCCGAACGGAATCCCGAACTGACTGTCCTAAGCTTATCGTTTTTTTTGGCGTGCCTGAACTTCGCGGTCTCGAGGTAGGTATGAGATGATTCTCCAAGGTGTTTCAACTTTGACCAGTATCTAAGGGCTAACTCCTCTCTGCGGATTTGTAGACGAACCTCACCAACATCTTGGAGTAATGACTCCGTTTTTATGCCGATGACTGCTCCGGTGGCTAGTCGGAGGACTTTGTGCTGTATCACATCTAACTTATGAAGGAGCATTGGTCTGGCGGTCATGAATGCCTGTGAACCGTAGTCCAAGATGGGCCGGATCAGCGCACGATAGATCATGAGCGTCACAACATTGGCGCCCCATTCATTGCCAGATATATTCCTCATTAGGTTCAGCACAATTTGGCATCTGTTTGTGATTAATGTGAGGTACCCATGAGAGTTTTCTATCGAAGGTAACACCAAGTAGCTTGGTTTCACAAACGAATTGAATACGTTCGCCGTCCAATACTAGTCGCATGTCGGTCACTTGGGGTTCTTTACAGACCAACATTCCTACCGTTTTGGCTTTGGATATTCTGAATCCCCAGTCGTTTGCCCACTTTGCAAAGTGATCCAAACATGTTTGGATCCGCATTTGAAGGTTCGTATATAACGTACCATTCCCCCAAAAAGTGCTGTCGTCAGCAAACATAGCGATCTGACAGCTTAAGTTTAACCGGTCACGTTCAGACGACTAAAAGACCGGGAACGAAAAACAGTCGATAGTTAAAATGCCTTAACTTTAGTCGTCTGAACCAGTGGCGGAGCTAGGTTTACGTCCCAATCCCTCTATTTATGAGATTTTTGCCTGAAAAACTTGCTTTTGGGGCTGCGAGGGGGACGACTGTTCCCCCACTGGTCTGAACAATAGACTAAATCATCTAAATCAAACCTGATTCAAATGGCGGTATAAATATTGGTGTTTACGTGGTCATCTTAATTTCATTTATGAACGAATTTGAAAGTTTAAATTAAATCAATAATCTTACCGCATCGGCTTTACCCATATTTCTACAAGCAATAATAACATGACCTCCCATACGAGCTATTTCTCTGGCAGCAATGTATCCAATACCTGCAAAACAAATACATGTATACAAGTACGAAGTACAACACGACCATCTTATCAATTAAATCGCCCAAAACCGATTATAACTGTAGCATTTACAAAGATAGCTTGCCATGCAAGGTAACATACGCCCACTACCAGCTGTCAAAAATGATAACTAAGTCGTTAGTGACTTTATAATGAATTTTCAAATAATCTTTAAAATATTTTAAAGTCAAGGCAAAACCTCAAAAACAGTTCATCCAATCCAAATTATAATCAAATTCAATCATGAACAAAGTTCCATCATTGTACACACAACTGCGATGACTCTGAAACCTTTCATCCGATTATCACCGATTTCGAAATTAACCGAGATCTCATCAATATATACATCAATATCAAGTTTCATCAAGATTGGATAAAAATGCAAACCGACAGACAAGGTTTTCATTATAATATGAGCGTTTTTCCAACCAATGTTTTCAGCCTTACAATCATAGTCTTGCCGATTGTTTGTAGTTTGAGGCATGTAAATAATTCAGTGATTAGCACAATTTTACTAAATGAATGGGGTTTTACGTCCTACTTTTCTTCACCATCTGGGCTACTGAAGACGGGCAACGCCATGCAGGGTACAATGAGGGAAATTTTGTCAGGACAGCAGCATTAGCCTGCTCTTTTTCAATAGCACTAAGTATTTAAAACTGCTAGAGGGTGACAGATGATTCGAATAAACCTACCTTTACTTCCATACATCAAGATTTTGAGGATCTTAAACGAGGGTCATAAACCTTGATGTGCAGCATTACCTAAAACACGTTAAGGTCAAATTGTCATTTTTGACAAAGAAACTATGATTCTAATAAAAATTATTATTATGAAAACATAAAGACAAGTGTGACCCTTGTGTCAGTGTTGTCTGTACCAATAGGGGTTAACATATTTAAAGCCCATTTACACGGTAAGTTGTATCAACCATGGTTTATAAAGCAAAATTTGCTGTGTAAACAGGGCTGTAACACTGTATTAATACAGTTTCCAGGAGAAGTATATTTCACATGTTCTATTCTGTACAGCAAGCTGTGTCCAACTTTTATATCTGACGATTGGGAGCACAAGTTTAAATCTTGAAAGGTCATTCTCAATTTTGGCGGGAATTTATGTAAACAAATTGGGAGCAACTTTATATACTGTGTAAACTGACAAGGAATATATTACAAAAGTTGTAAACCTGTTTTGCTGTGTAGATGGGCCTTAGCCGTCTCCTTAGAATGTGATCTAGTGCTCAATTATATTACACTGCTTGGCAATCATTCTACTTTAAGACATGTATCATAACACAAGGGCAACTGTATACTATCCCAAAACTGTGTAATAGACAAATTGTAACATTTTATCTTCAAAGTTATAACATTCAATCAGACGTCTGTTGTTCTTGAAATTCCACTGATGACTACTATGTATAATTTTGAAAAATGAAATACATATTTGGCCTGATTAGCATGCTTAGAATTCATTACAAAATAGTTTGAGGTTGTTTTCTGGTCATTTTTTTCGGCTTGGCTCCTGGTCGTTTCACATTTTCTTTGGTAGTTTCCTTGTCGTTTCATGTTTTCTTTGGTCGTTTGGTCAACTCAAGTTTTAGAAAGTAAGAAAGTTCTATACAGAATCATAGCATACAGATCATTTGCCTGTTTTCATTTTAGACAAGATTTTATCAATTAACAACTTTACAATAGCAACAACTTCCCACCTCTAAACACTCGAAATTTGTGAATGATACTGCTAAATAGATGAATATTTCAATCCTGTTGCCAAAAAACTTATCACCACTGCTCTCTGTCTATAGCTTTTGAATAACTAGTAGAAATAATAGAATAACCACTTTGACTAAATTGGGCATAAGATTATTACAAAAATATACCACAAAACAGTCAAATTGGTCGTGAATGTATCCAATCTGCATAGGATAGGATTGAAAGCCTTTAACCAGTTGAACCATGCCTTTTGAAATGAATGCAGCTTATAAGAACAGGTGAAGATCATCCAAAAACATAAACCATATTGAAAGAGGATAATTAGAACCTTCCCAAAACACAATTTGAACTCAGCCTGTGATTTTACTACTTTAAAAAATTGCTGACAACGTTGTAAAAAAAGCATAAACCACAATGACGAAATTGGACAGGAAGTATAAATAACCTGCCACAAAATAGTCAAAGCGGTCTTTGCTCCACCATCTCTCATCCATTGCACCATCATACTGGTAGTCTGGTACATATAGAATCCGCGCAAAGACCATATTGGGACTAACATTTGTATCAAATTGTGGCCAATCAAAAAAGATATGTAAACATGTTGAAAAATACCTAGTAGGCTACTTGAAATAGCAAAAAGCTTAAGTAGACCATCAGTTTCAGATACAAATGTCATCACAATATCATTCCTGAAAGAAAATGAAACTGATAAAATTAGTTAAAAGAAAATTAGAGATTAGTGGCCTGATCAACACAAATGAAATAAACTTACAACAATACACACGACCTAAATTTACTTTGTTTACAATTTACAAAGATAGCTTGCCAGGCAAGGTAATATACACCCACTGGCAGCTTGGATTTTGAATAAAAATATTTAGCAGTATTAGACCTTCATACACTTCTTTTGAACTCTTTAGCGCAATACTGAATAATATTAAGTATGAGTTATTGCCCTTGTTCTTGAAAACGTGTTCAATTTGTAGCTCGTGAAAACTCTAGAAGGCAAATATTCAATCTTCAGCGCAGGACTGAATAATAAAACCAAGTTTTGTAAAAATCAAAATTTTGAGCTAAATTTGAAAGCATTTTCAAGAACAAGGGCAATAACTCATACTAAATATTTTTCAATTCTTCATCCTTGGGTGATTACGAACATTTGCACCAAGTTTCATAAAAATCCGTCAAGAATTGTGCCCTCTATAGTGATTACAACCTAAAAATTGAACGCGTTTTCAAAGGCAACGACAATAATTCATACTAAATATTTTTCGATTCTTCTGATTTTCAATAGGGTTCATCCTTGGGTGTTTACAAACACTCATGCATGCCAAGTTTCGTTAAAATCCATCAGGAATTGTCCCTTCTAGAGTGTTTACGAGCTAAAAATTGAACGCGTTTTCAAGAACAAGGGCAATAACTTATACTAAATATTTTTCGATTCTTCTGATTTTCAATAGGGTTCATCCTTGGGTGATTAGAACACTCATACCAAGTTTTGTCAAAATCCGTCAAGAATTGTGTCTTGTAGAGTGTTTACGAGCAATTGTGGACGGACTGGCAAACGGACATGGGTGACGGCAATATACGCCCCCCCCATTTCATGTGGGTGTATAAAAAGGTATTACTTTGTTTCTCCTATAAAGTAAAAAAAAATGTTATTATAATGAGTCATTTCAAAAGATTTGGTACATAAATGGTACTCCATAAAATACCAATCAGGCATGACTCTGTCTGAACAATGTGATATACTCCCCAAAAGAGTGGACATGTCCTTCTATTTCAACATTTGTACAACAAACATGGTACTTATGTGAAAAATTCAACAAACTGTTGTTTATGCTCAGCAAAAGTGACTATCCATCAAAAGCCAATCAGGCATGGCTGTGTCGAAAAATGTGTCATACTCCCAGAAAGAGTGGCCCTGTCCTTCTATTTCCACTTGTGTCCAACAAACATGGTACCCCATAGAATGTAGCTGTGCGACAAATGTGCCTATGATTAGCAAAATATGGCATTTCTACAGATGCAGCATATGGTGTGGCTCTCTGTGACAAATTTGGATATGATCTTCAAAAGTGGCATTCTTACAGATGTGGTTTATACCCAGCAAAAGGTTCAACATCCAGCAGATGCAATTCTTGCAAGAATTCTGTGTTTTCTGGTTGCTCTAACTAGGCCATGAATTGATCTACCTATATCATACATACAAATGACTCTTGAGACTCAAGAAGAGTCAAACAATAGTAGCGAAATATTAAATATTTTAAAAAGATCAAGTTGTCTAAATATTTGTTAAAAAACCAGCTGATAGAGATCAATGTCAACTATTCCTATCACTATTCAGAATAAAGAGCTCAGCTCTACAAAATTATTGTTTACAAGTAGAATATTGGTGTTACTGTCAGCGAGTCTGGTCCAAATGGAATATTTTACAAAAATATCAACTTAATTAAGAGAAACTCACCAATTATCAAGATGTTGAAACACGTGTTGTATTTCAATAATTAAACTGACAACATTCAATATCTGAAATAGAAAATGAATGTAAAATTTACTAAATAAAGAAAAAATAAAGGGATATTTCGCTACCAAACAATTATAGAACTGCATCCCTTTCAGTATGTATATAGATATAATATGAAATGGGGTTTTAAGTCATACTTTTCTGTACCTGATTGGTTTAACGAAAACAGTATGCACAACCTGTGGCACAAGGGACATCCCTTAAGGTGGATTGAATAAAGAAATGGTCACTTATCAATCTTGGAGGGCAAGGTAGTTTGTTGACTGATAAACACTGGAACATAATTTGATATCTATAGACTATCAAGTTTCTAACTGATGAGAAGATTTCATACCTGTAATAAATCATTTATTCAAATTAAATAGCAAAAACAAGGATTTTTCCTATTATTTTATGCAGGTGACTCCACTTAGCATACATGATCTGACAAATTTGTTATTCATGTCCTGTTCTGGGCCATTCAGTATTCAACCCACTAATACACAAGTAATGTATGTATCAAATATTGTGTACCATATAAGATTTCCTTGCTGTTATGTCAGGAATTGCAGGGTATCTATTTTTTTAAATGGACTAGTAGATGTAGTGTCTTACCATTTTTAAAAGTACTTTGGATTGGTTAGCATAAATTATGACAACTCTGGATGGTCATTCATTCTAAACACAATCACCAAATACAGATGGAGTTTGTTAAATCAGGGTTAGTGGATTCACCTGCAAAAAAAAAGAAACTTAACATTAACATCTACATTTGAATCATGTCACCCTCACAAAAATTCACAAGATACCTCCTGCTTAAACCTAGGCCTAACAGTTGGAATACCTGAGAAATAATTCAAGTAGTTTTAAAAAACAAACAGAAAGTTAATTATAAAAAAAACTCACCATAAAGATCTGTTTGTCGAAAGCAATTTAAAACTTTGCATACTAATAACTTCTGTGAACTGCTGTCACTGTAAAAAGAATAATAATTTTTAGAATACAAACAACATTGTTTTGTGAATTGTTTCAAAAAGTAAAATTTTACTTAGCATTAATGGGCGGTTATACTTTTCTCATGAATCACAAAAATCTGAATTCTCACAATAGGAAGCTTGCAAGCTCATCTCTACCTTAATTTCTTATCATAAACTAACAATTATAGGACACCATCCCTTAACATCCCCACCCCTTAATTGTAAACCTGTCTATCCTCGTCCCCACCTAAGGTGGACCGCCTAATACCATATTCTAAAACAACAAATATAGGCCACCATCTCTTTAATACCTCCACCCCCTAATCCTAAACTAGACTACCCTCATCTCTGAAGGGTATAAATTACTTTTTTATTTGCATAAGTCTTTTGCTCTATGGGCCTAAATTGCACAGCAGTTTAAAATTTTGTATAGCACTTTTTAACGTATGAAGTACGGTATGTAAAGGTTCTGATTAGTATCATAAAACTGAATGATTCTTGAATTGTAATTTAAATACCAGTGAAAAATATAAATAAAAACAAAAGATGGCCATAATGATACTCCTGATATCTTCCATGTTATTTTTAAAGTCATGAAATAACTTATATTTGTCATTTATTCTCGTGACATTGGGTCTAAATTTTCAAGGTCACGCGCGTAAGAATCTAGATTGAGAAAAGTCCAAACTAACCGATAATATTTAATCCTACAAATAATTCAAAACCATCCAAAATCCAATACAGAATATATCATAAGTCATAAGTCACAACTGATATTACCGAAATCCCGCTCAGAAATGCGGACCTTTGGATAAGCAAACGATGATTTTACGTTAAACTCATCCCACTTTTTGACTGACAATTTGAATTTCAGCCAATCAACAGCCAACATTCTGTATCCACGTGCTCTACGTGTCAACTCTTCCCGCCAAAAAATTGTTTTGAGTTTCTGATGGTTTTAAACTGTCACCTTCTCGTCAATTTGGTGAAAGTTGATAAATTATTAAAGGTAAAGATCCACCAATATTTCAGAGTCGCTGGTTGAAAGAATTTTGAGTAGAGGTACTGGACTTAAAAATCCTTTGTTAAGTCTAAAACCTGTTCAAAAATCTTTGGATCAACGAATAAAGTATATTTCGTTAAGTTACCGAGGGAAAAAATTGCCAAATTCACATGTTTGTGAAGTAAATTACACGGAAGGGGACCTTTAATTCTTGACAGAACAAATAACATGATTGCTAGATTCGCGCCAAATATTACCCCGAAATTTAAAGGGATATAGCGTTACTGTTAGAATAAAATTCACCATTACTCAAGTTTTAGGCCTAAATCAGGCTACCCTCAAAGAAGATAATTAGAAAATTTACTGAAAAGCTTTGACATAAATGTGGCAATAAATTCTGGGACGAAAAAGTGAAAAAGATACAAATATGATTGCAAAAGAACAGATTAAACCACAGTAAATTTAAAGATAGTGGATCGTGAAACGAGATCCTCATTGTTAGATCATTTAGGCCTGCGTACGAAAATCGAAAATTGCGAAAATCGTTTGAAAACTGAAAGAGCTATACCAATTTCAACATAGGCGTACGATCGAGACGAGTCGTACAAATAAGGGACAGAATGACTCAAATATTTTAGAACATTTATAATATTTATATTAGTGGTCACTGGCAAATAACCCATCATGCCCATGGAATTGAGAGCAATATTAGAAGTTCCAGGAGGTTCTATCAATTCCCATTATCAGGATTCTGGGTTACCCCCATTTTCAGAATGTATAGATTTCTCCCTGTCAATCAATTTCCCCGTTGATGGTGATAATAACTACTCAATAATTAAATCATATCATTTGATCGTCAAAATAAGTACAATGACCCTACACGAACTACAAAATTGTTTCGAATTATTCATTCGTCGTCATTCCCAAATTTGTGCACGGTCTTTGACAGAATTGAGTCTCGTTTTATGTCTTTCTGACCCAATTCGGACAGTTCGGAATTTTACACCCCCCAGATCTCGATGAGATGTTATTCATTTATTGCCTGTCGAGCCAACTAAGGTGACTATCTAGTCCATGCTGCACCACTATGGTTTACAAATTAATACAAAGACAAAGGTTGTCTTGATCTCTCTCCCTTCTAGATTAATTGAATACCCTTATTTTCCGATGTACAAAACATTAAATTTGGCAAAATAGACACATTTGAAGCGTCATAGGAAGAACGTGGGGAATGCTCAAGAGCTTGGTGAAGGGGTTGTATTAGGTGATACACTTTTTCCAAACATTATCCTCAAACGACACTTTGGGTTAGGGTCACATTAAATAACTGAACACAATATTAGGGTATACTACCCATGTGTTTTATTTAATAGCGCTTTAACAATTTATCTTGTCGCCATTAATGACCATGTAAATTGTTGAAACCTTGAGTACAATAAACCCTAAGTTGACATGGACAAATATCTACATTTAGATACATCAAATACAGAGTACAACTAGCAATATCCGACAAGATATCCTACAAATTGCAAAATCCATGCGATGAGTCGTTTCTGATACATCTCTCTAGAAGGGTTTGGATACCTGGTGTTATCATAAAATAAATTGACCACACTCTAAATATACCAAAATAATCTTAGATGGAAAAATTCTCGACAACATCCAAAAATGTTTATGGTAGTTTATTTACAAAGTGCTGCTAAAATGGTACGAGGTGGAGTAAAGGGTCTTCTGGCATGAAGAACTTGGCGATTGTCTACCATAAAGACATCGCCTTTCTGCCAAGTGATATCTACCGATAATTTATTTAACATTGCTGTCAGGTCCTTCATCACATCGGCCGGCATCTTTTCACCATTTCCAAACAAGATGGCGGTTTCCGGATCATTTCTGCAGTCCTTCCAACCAGTGTAAGCTGCTATGACCGAGTTAAACCAGGTCTTGTTGCCAGTTCAGGTATCTTCTCGAATTGCTGGTAAAACTGCTGTAACTGTTTTCAAACACCCACCAGGAAGCCATTCAAAGGAAGTACCCTGAAATGGACATTTCTCTTCCGCTTCCGCTTTCGGAAGACGTAGGATTATCCCCGTCAGGTAGTACTCGAGTATATTTTACTCCTTTCTCTTCTAAGTCGTGGAAAAATTCCGGATGTCTTTCGTTTATGGCTCGGTAGATTTCATTGGAGATGACCAATGGTGTCTGTCTTCCCTCGCTTGGTGGAACGTCGCAGTAGAAGAAGAGAACTTTGGGGAAAATTGGTACTTGGGCCATTTCGTGGTGAAACGGATTGGCTGATCCGGTAGAGATTCATTAAGCGGTAAAAACATTACCAACTATCACTCGTCTTGGAGCAGTACCACCAACATACCGTAGAGGATCCAATACGAATGATTTCACGAAATGATCAAAAGCAGTTGGACAATCGATAGAGAAATCTCGAAACAAGATGGCTCCAGATTTCAACAGAAGGTTGTAGAAGACGTCATTATTTCCCTTTAACCATTGGACAAGATCGTCGTTGGACTGTAGGTGATGTTTAGACTGAGGTGATAGTATTGAGGGAAATGGTTTCCCATTGAATTCCTTCTGCTCCGTACATCTCACTTCACGAACTGGGAAATTGTCCGGAAACGATGGCATTTATCTAGATTATCAAGATTTTAAAATATTATTGTACCAGAAAAGTAGAAATTCATTTTGGAAGTACAATGTATTACAGATTTCACAGGAGATACTTCTTTTGAATATTACAACTGTTAAAAATATAATAAAAGGCATTTTACAGGTTGAACAATGAATAAATTATACAGTAAAAAGACAATAATTTTAGAGCCAATTAATGTAAAAACAAATGTGATGTGTGATCACATAGCAAGATCACCTGTTCTGAGTTCACGAGGCCCTCATGGCAGGTCCCCATCTTCTGTTCAACATCTGAAAAATAGTGGTCAATATGCATTATCTATTTATACAATATATTATCAAGAAATATTAAAACAGAACCTGAAACATGTTGTTACACAATTAGATCTTTTAGTGAGTGTTGAACCTTAAAAACAAGGCATCAGTGTATATAAAAGAAACACTTTTTTCACACTTGACTGGGACCCAAAATCTATACAATTGGAAGCGTGAAAAAAGATAATCTAATTAAAATGAGATTACAATTTTTATTATTTTTTCTGATATTTTTTTGTCGCAATTGTAATCTAACAAGTTTTCTATCGCTATCTAGTTCCAATGACGCTTATATAAACCAATCACAGCTATTTAAATATGAATACTTGAATGGGTGCACAGGCCTGACGGTCTTAACCTTTCATTCGCAGAATTAACGTCGAGCATACATCATAAGATCTAATTTCATTTGGTATAAAAAATAAATCGAACATAAAAATTAAACACCTATATTATAGGAATGTAAGAACACAGTTATATAAAACACCTGTATTATATGTCTGTCAAAACACAACCATATTAAACACCTATATTATAGGAATGTAAGAACACAGTTATATAAAACACCTGTATTATATGTCTGTCAAAACACAACCATATTAAACACCTATATTATAGGAATGTAAGAACACAGTTATATAAAACACCTGTATTATATGTCTGTCAAAACACAACCATATTTAACACCTATATTATAGGAATGTAAGAACACAGTTATATAAAACACCTGTATTATATGTCTGTCAAAACACAACCATATTTAACACCTATATTATAGGAATGTAAGAACACAGTTATATAAAACACCTGTATTATATGTCTGTCAAAACACAACCATATTTAACACCTATATTATAGGAATGTAAGAACACAGTTATATAAAACACCTGTATTATATGTCTGTCAAAACACAACCATATTTAACACCTATATTATAGGAATGTAAAAACACAGTTATATAAAACACCTGTATTATATGTCTGTCAAAACACAACCAGACTTTAAATAGCCCACTTTATGACATTCAAGTTTCAACTGATAATATCGGTTGCGTTCGATTTAGGAGTTGTGAACCTTGGTAACTGTCAGATGTCCGTGGGAGCAAGTTGTAAGTGATGTGGAGGAAAATCGAAATGCACGTGCAATATGTATCAGAGTTCTGTATAAAAACAAACTGACGCCGACTGAGAATTCAATTGCTGTGAAGACAGCAAGCGCATGGCACGTTTAACCTCCCAACAACGTGAACATGCCATTGTTCCTCATATAATTTACAGCAGCAATTGGCTTTTCATCATACATTTTGAGTAATATAACTGCACGAGAGTGTGAATTGCTGTGTTCATTTACATAGACAATCTCTATCAATTAGTATATCTTCTTGTATCTATTACTATCCTTACCCTTCTCAGTTACAACTCAAAACATTTAAAGCACAATTTCGAGCTTTGAACGATTCTATGAAGCGTTGGGTAGATGCAAATGATGCCAAATCTAATTACATTTTCTCAACGTTTAACTTTTTAAGTTCTGAAATTTATATCAACTGGGGACTGTTTCGATTTTAAATGTTCTTATTGCATTCGTTTCATGGCCTTAAAAAAATTAAGTCAATGGAAGGGAAAAACAGTCATAGGCCTAATTAGGCTAAAGACAATGCACATTTGTCTAAGTCAATTGTAAAATGTTCTATGACAAATGTTTCAAGTGAAAATTTCTTTCACGCAACAGAAATTTTGCATGCAATACCCAAGTTCTGACACTTAAACAAAAATTATTTCTTAAAATACAACAGTGTTATGCTATTTTCACTAATGACTACCAATCAACAAGAAATACCATGATCAGAACGAGTTTGGAAGGATGAAGGAGATCGAGTAACTCACGCCACACCATCCAGGGCCGAGTTTCACCGCCATGTCATTCGACCCGACCAGATCTAACGAAGAATCAACAACCAAACCAACAACATAGAATCATCCAATTTGAACCAATCCAACTACCACCTACTACGACTACCAACAACTACCTAGTTTGCGATATCAGCATCCGCTGGAAGCGAACGTTAACTTGTCATCTACCTACCTACCTGTCTTTAATGGACCTCCGTACAAAAAGTAAGGGAGACTTAGTGATTTGATATTTCGAATCAGGACCCGTGTAAGATAGTATGGTATGAATTTCGATTATGCCGCGAATGTGTATGCTGAGACGATTCGACCCGATTCGACCGAAATCTGTATGCTAGTTGAATGTCTATGTTAAGTTCAGCCCGGTTACAATTTGAAAGTCTATTCATTCCAAAGGGGTGCATTGTTTGTAACGTGTTAATCCAAGAGTTTTTAGCGAATTAATCGGTTTTTCTTAGCATCTATATATGATTGTTTATACAGCTGCTCAATAGGTCTGTTTAACTGATGATCGAATTGATTAAAGTGTTTTGATACCGTTTTATTAATTTTAAAGATTGATGTCAGTTTTGTGGTGATTGAATCGAACCTTTAACGAATTCTTGATCTCTCCAACCTATTGTTCGATACAACTCGTACAAGGTAGATGGTATTTTTACTTTTACAACTAAGTTTTTCATTAACATGAAAGATAGAACCTGTTCACGTCAATTTCGGAAAGCTGTGGTAGCCTAGAAGTAAAAAAATGGTCCTTTTAAAGGGTGCAGGTTCGCCATTTTCGAGGATTGATTGGAGCAACGATGAAATTCGCTGCATGCTCGATGTGTGAGGCGATACTAAAATTTAAGATGAATAAAAACAAAAGCATTATCTGTTTCCTCTTCCGATATATATTCATTCTTTTCCTACACAATTCGTGTACTTTATTAATCCATTTCTTGCAGTGCGATACGGATAGGGGTATAGGCCTAAGGGTACGATTAGCCAAACGAATCCAACTCGCTACCGACTGAGTTTTTCCACTGCCACGTTAGAGAACTTCGTTGCGCGTACCATATCCACAAATCGGTAGGATCTGGAAAGAGTTTACTTTGTTAGTTATCAGACCCTCATCTTCGAAGAAGTTTACTAAGTTAGTTGTGGTAATAGTCTAGTCTTGATTATCTTCCCTTGTCCTTGGTGGCGCTTTTAATGAAGGTCAAGGCCTCTAATGTCAGCCGGAACCAAAACATTGGAAAATAACAGAAAGATTGCGAAACCATTTTTCTTCGAAGCGTTTGAAGTTATTTTCTAATTAATGTACACATAACTCATCATTATTAGGATATTGAAAGACTCTTATAGTACTGGTAAGATATCATCTTAGCGAGCTTAATGAATAACAATAGTTTCTAGAATTTTCTAGTGAAAATTAATTATTTTTTCATTTTTGTTGTTTGCTTATCTCAATAGATAATTTCGGTGCATATAAGGATTCAACACCTAATTTCGTCAAAGTTATACAAACAAACAATTTTTTATGTCTTAGATGTTTCCTCAGATATTCTAAAAAATAATTCAAATTGGTTTGTTTCGATTTTCTTTATGAATCCCTCACTTTGACCAATATTTCATGAGTAACCAACTTGACAAAAAATGCGTCACCTATTTTCGTGTACCATGTTTGATCTATAAATAAGAATAGCACATTGTATGGATACTCAGTGGTATAACTAACTTCTCTTAGTATTTATCTTTAATATCAATTCATTATAACTAGTGACAATTCCTTCTAAAAACAATGATTAGAAAAAAAAATTGTGACTGACAAAATAAGATACGTAGCGTGATTAATTGCTGAAAGTCATTGAAACAACATAAGAATATGGCCCACATTGTGTTCCATAGACTTTTTCTGCTGACACTGAATTAGCTAGTTGATCGTTGGACTACATTTGGAATTCCGATTACAGCTAGGGATTTTAAGGAAATTTGGCCAATAAAGAATTGTGATGATTGGTAATAACTCAAATCTGCCACTTTGTATTTGTCTGCGCCCTTGATTAAGGGAAGATTGGAAAATCTTTTCCCAACAGGGGATTGAACCCATGACCTCATGGTTAGCGAGGAAGCACTGTACTCAATGAGCCACCACAGGTCCCTTGAACCGATCAGAAAGACAACAATATATATTATTTTCTCTAATGATTTTAAAATCTAACCTATATTTCAGTTGAATTACAGAGAGAGTTTGCATCTTTGC
The DNA here is from genome assembly GCF_000327385.1 of Lottia gigantea. Lineage (NCBI taxonomy): Eukaryota > Metazoa > Mollusca > Gastropoda > Lottiidae > Lottia > Lottia gigantea. The sequence goes on along the minus strand of NW_008707225.1, from coordinate 397,877 downwards.
CATAACATTATAATGTAGAGGAGCTAGTTGACACATTTTGGTTAAAGAAAAAGCATTTTAAGACGTTTCTACAGTACCAGTATATAATCAAAAAAAAAAATTTTTTAATTTTGATTTAAATCAAAATAAATTGATAATCAAAACAACCACCAACCCTCTATTATAACAATTATTGTTAAATATAACATAATGAAAGTAATAAAAGAATTTTGAAGTTTGATCATCTATTTTGTCATGTATTGATGTGAAGAATAAGCAGCTTATATAGAACTGAGGAAAAACTTACAGTAAGATTACAGGTGTATTGATTTGCCAAAATATGTTAAAGTTATTTCATTTATAAATGTATAAGATAAGCTTAACTTAAATTGATACTACGTCTTAGAATGAACATGAAATTTAGGTTCTCGAAATGGTCAACATGAGTATATATTCATCAGTGTGTCATAAAGTTACAACAGAATCCCTGTAAAATCTGGAAAATTGGAAAATTCATAAAACTAAGAAATTATTGAAAAACACTTAATCTTGATTTTAAGCGTTTTTCAATAGTTTATTGAATATTTATGGATAATTACTAAGTTTTTTGGATTTATTGGATTATATATGATTCTGTTATATTATTTATGACACCAGGTATATCTACTGGCTCTTATTCACCAAGTTTAAAATTCTTAAATTTTATGTTAATTTTAAAACGTAGTATCACTGTAAAGTGGAAGTTCTTAAAAAATATGTCCATTGTGATTCAATCCCATTAAATTTCAATTTCTTATAACCTTTGCAAAAAAAAAAATGTTTTTCAGCATCAATTCTGGTTCCAAATAAGTATTTCAAATTATGCAATGTTAATGGATGCATACTTCCATACTCTTATCTTTTATGTGATTGAAAATGAAAACAAGTAGGTTTATGAAAACAAGTAGGTTTATGTGTGGACTTGTATGAAAATTTAGAAATTAGACAAGGGATTACTAAGCTTATATGAGATAAAGAAAAAGATTAGATAGTTTTAGGCAGAGATTGAAGTGTTCAATTGTTTTGAAAATTCTTAATACCATACCAGTATTTTATTCATTTGATAACCTTATAAGAAGTTCAAGCTGACACTTGCAGTAGTAATAAGGTAAATGGTTTATTTTGTGTTTGTATTATGATAAGAAAGTTACATTTTATAAGATAAGAGCAGGTTATAATGAATTAGTAGTCTAAACTGTTATGGTATTGGTTGATCAAATTCCATATGTAACTTATAAAAAAAGTCAATGTGACTGAATATTTTTATTTCATACTTATTGGTAGCTATATAGGGTAGTTCTGTATGTTAAGAGGAAAGAAGCCACACCCACAATGTTTATCCTAGACTTAGTAATTCAAAACCTGATATACCGTATGTTATTTCCTCTTTGTGATTATGTCACAAATTCATACTAGTATATTAAAGATAATTTAAATGATCTAAAATTGTTTTGGTTCTACAGGGTGCAAGAACTGTGTCTGTAAGGTCATAAAATGCACACAATTATTATTAATGATAGGGTAGATTTATTCTAGAAGCTTAAACAAATTTTTAAGCTGCAAAATATATAGAAGTCATACATATAACACCATACTACACATAAATTTATATATAACAAGATTTATAATAAGTATAAACCATTCATTGATTTAATTCTTTTTACAATTACATCAAAGGAATGATATCATTAAATGACGACCATTAATGTCTATTTATGACCAATAAAAAAAAAAACCTGTTTAAACAAATGAAATCTTCTTCACATCCACAACACCATGTCTTACAAGCTGAAAACCACATCTGATCGAGAGTCAAATGTGACTGGCACTGTTTTTAAAGGGACAGATGTGCGATTTGTGGAGCTTGATTAGAATGTTGAATGCTCAATATGTAATGAGTCTTCAAAAGTACTAGAAATGTATGAATTCCTTCAAAATTATCTCTAACTAGTAATTTCTATATATGGTAGTGTCTCAAGAAAAGACGACTTGTCTTTTAACGTAATGTGAATGTGGATAATTTTAAACACACATGGATTTAAGGCTCAAATTTCAACAGTGAGCTGTAAACACTATTACTAATTGGCTATTTCTGAGACTAACATGCAATTGGTAAAAAATATGGCCCACTCACTTTAAAGCCTCAATATTTTTGTTATATCAAAATGTATTATGTGCTAGAATATCATTTGCATATTTATATCACATGTTCCACCTACTGTAAAATATGTATTAACTACATTATATATTATTTCAGTAAACTGGTGACATGGCAGCTTTTAATCCACCTCCAAACCAGCCTTATCCACCAATGGATTCTCGTTACCCTCCAGTCAATCAAGGTTATCCACATCAAGGGTTCACTAATCAAGGGTATGGACCCCCAGGTTCTGTTCCACCCCCTCCAACTTATAATCAAGCCACTGCACCTGCAGAAGAACAAAAATTTCAGCAACAGAATGCACCTCAACAAAGTAAGTAAATTAATGCAACAAGTTACAAAGTAAAGACCCTTGTCCTTTCATAGATTTAAAACATCAATAACTCAACAATCTCAAACTACCCAAACAGGAAAATTTTTGTCTGTAGCATGGATCATAGATATTCATACATCTGTCCAGACCAACAGGTGACATTTTAAACATCAAACAGCAGAAAGCATGATATTTATTTGTTGCCTTTAAGTTTAAGAAATCTTGTCATCTATGATGTTGATTTCATTGATTAAGCTTATTCATCCAAATTCAACAATATAATATCCAATCCAAATTTACAATGGAATATAAGGTTGCTTATTGTAGACATTAGAATTGATCATGTTTTTATTTCTTAATTTTCTTACGATTAAGTTTTGTTTGTTCTTCAGATATGGGATTTGGTGGACCACCTGGTATGCCTATGCCTCTACCTAAAATGCCAGCTCAATATTTTGCTAATGTAGATAATAATGACTCGAGCAGTAGTGGAGGTAATTTTGAAGATGGTAACAATATGGCTTCATTCTCTGATAAAGCTGTTAGAAGAGGCTTTATTAAAAAGGTGTGTATTCTTTCATTTTCAAATTGTGCTATCTAAGTAATTGCTGATTAACATATAGGTCAGTGGTCAGTAGTGGACTAAGCAGATCTGGCCCGGATTATACTCGATTTTCTCAACTGATTCGGGTTAGAATGTATTTCAATAAATTGAAAGAGACCAAAAAAAAAATATTTCAAAATTATATAGACCCTAGCCTGCGGACCAATTCCAGTGGTCCCAACTCTCTGTCAGCCCCAGGCAAATATATGAAAATATACTAAATTTTCTCACTGTCCATCGTTACACTTGCAGTGAGGGTTTATGAATGAGAATACTCCATCATGCCTCAGAAAAGTTGATGGCAGCAGGTCACAGTGTTAACCTGAACTGACCTGTTACATCCACAATTTATTATACAATATTTAACAGTACCAATGTTTTATATTTGTAGGTATATCTCATACTTATGAGTCAGTTATTGGTAACAGTTGGTTTTGTTTGTTTATTCCTTTTTGTGTAAGTATTAAGCATCAATTTGACTCAACAAAACAACTGTAAACATGATGATTTATGTTTTTTCTATAAATGATGCATTCTATAATATCAAGAAATTGCATTGTTTCTGTATTCTATGTTGGGGTTTAAGATTGTTTTTTTTATTATTATAGGGATAGTATTAAAAGATGGATTCAGGGTCCAGGATTTTGGATGTATTGGGTATCATAGTAAGTTTTTAAAAAATATTAATTAAAGTGTCTTAACAATTTCTATTTCCTTTCAAAATGTACTGATTTATGCAAAAAAAAAAGGCCTAAATGAAATTTTATTCGGACAAAACAATAATATTTCATCATTTTTTTTTCAGTGGTACATTTTTAGTGACATATTTTGCATTGGTTTGCTGCCCAAGTGTCAGGTAAAGATACAAATTGTTAAAAAAAATCTCAGACCAAGAGATATATTGGTTGCAATCATGTATTGGTAGATCAGTCCAGTTTATTTTACAAGAGTTGGGATATAGAAAATTCAAGGCATTTTTTGTGATTGTGAAGATAGTCACCCCTTAATTTGCAACAATTTGAGAAAAACCTCTGATACTGATACAGTGCTTATCTTTGTCTTCAGAGTGGATAAAACTCAAATTGTCACATTATACTTCTTGTTTATTTACAGTTAATTGCATTCTCAGTTACTGCCCTTGATAAACAATTAATTTTATGCTTTTAGGAGAAAGTATCCTGGAAACTTTATTTGTTTGGGTATTTTTGTAAGTAGAAAATATTTTTGATAGTGTCAGTTTATTGTTTTTGTTTTTAAGTTGTGTAACTTGAAGCTCAGTCCATATAGGACTAATGAGAGAAAAGAGAACAATGTTATTCTACACAACATATAGGGATTTTGAAGTAATTTCCATCATATTGAAATGCATCAATTATTTAGCAATATTACAGGTGACATTGGAGAGAGCAAAAATAAAGAGTCTAGTTATCTGAGTCTATTTCAATATTTATGATAAGTCTCGGTTAACTAGACACTAAAGAAAACTGCCTAGATGGATTTGATTAATCCAAACAATTATTTTTCAATTCTTTTCATACTATTTCTGCTAGTATCTGGAAGGAGGCATTAGATTACAACTTTTTTGTGCTTATCCTTTGATGTTGGAAATAAACATAATATCTCTTTTTTGATGTTAAATGTTTTGATTTCAGACTTTAGCATTTTCCTTTATGACTGGAATGATCAGCAGGTAAGTTGAATATTTTCTCTATTTATCTGCAAAGGTTCTGATATTTACAGGATCTGTAGAAATTTCTTTCCACCTACTTTTTACTCAGAATATAAACAGTTTATTTGAAATATATCTGATTGTATATAATGTATACCATATTTCATTTGCCCCATGTTAACTTGATGGTATAAAATATCACTATTTATTTACTTTCAGTTTCTATGATACGAATATTGTGTTGATGGCTCTGGGTATTACTGCTGCTGTATGCTTGGCTATTTCAATCTTTGCTATTCAAACCAAGGTAACTATTGATCACTTGAAACTTGGCATTTTAGTCAAAGGTCATGTTGATCAGAAATTTCTTGATTGACAAAAGATTTTCTATTGCTGGGCTGGATGTAAAACCCTCTTTAGAGCTAAAATTCATACTACGTCTAGGATTGATATAAAATTTAATATCTCAGACCTGGTCAACAAGAGAATGTGTTCATGATCAATTCACCAGGTGTCATAACTATACAAAACAATCCCTGTATATAACAATAAATCCATATAAAGTAATTATTGGCAAAAGCTCTTAAATGTTAAATAATTACTTGTAGTTTTAACAACAATTACCTGGTTTTATGAATTTATATTTATATGATCAACTCACTATCTTCTCAGTTTGAGCTTCATAAACAGCTAGAAATCATTGAATTCAGAAGATAATTAAATGCCAGAACAATTACATGATTGATTTTGATATTTCAGATTGATTTTACACTATGTAGTGGTCTACTGTTTGTATTGGTAATGGTATTGATGTTATTTGGGTTCCTGACAATTATCATGAGATTTGCTTTTGGTTACAACAGGGTAAGATTTTTTGGAAAAATGAGCATGACCAACATCAATTTTGTGATGTGTTATTTTTAACACATTTTGTGTGATTACATGTAGGTACATGATAATATATCTCTGTATTTTTTGTAGTATTTTTTTGTATCTGTTGTAGATTTTGGATATTGTTTATGCCTCTTTAGCAGCTTTGGTATTTGGATTGGTAAGTTAATCTTTTATTTCTGTACATTAGTAACTTGTACTATTATATTAAGCACAGATGTCCAGATAACTCCTACCCCATTTAAGATATTTTTGTTTGGATCTTTGATGATTCAGTGAGTGCCTTCAGGAGGCTTGATTGATAACTTGAAGATTCAGGGTTTAATCCTGGCAAGGGCGAGATACTACCCTCAGATTTTTAAATCAGGTTTCCCCTTGTCAGTGATACAAGCTAGAACCATTTTTACAAGCATATTGCAGTCTCAGGTGCAGAGAAGTAGGTGTAAAACTTCATTTAAGAATTTCCTGAGAGTAGATGTGTCTTTATATGTTTCAAACAAATCAAATTGAATTATTTCAGTTTTTGATATATGATACTCAGATGATAATTGGTGGAAGAAAACATGAACTGTCACCAGAAGAGTATATTTATGGAGCTTTACAACTTTATGTTGATGTTGTTTATATATTTCTTATTATTCTATCATTATTTGGTTCCAAAAACTGATATTGTGGTGGTTTCTTTGGCAATTTTGGTTTATAATTTAATGAAAAATATTTGTCACTTAACAACTTAAAAAAGTAATTTAATTGAGTACTTGTCATTTCTGACGGCTTTTTTTTTTAAGATATCAAGCTTATTATTTTTTTGCTTAGCATTTTTATTTTAAATCATCCAGTATATTTTAAGTGGTTTTTGAAGAAATGATGTGACAAACCAAATAATACAATGAAAACTTAACGCCTGTGAATCCAAACTAAGATTTTTTAACTTAATTTTTAACTTATGCCAGATTCATAAAGACCTTGCGTTTTTTCTACTTTAAAGAGACACGAAACAGGAATATTTTAGCAAAGCTAATTAGTAATAGTGTTAAAGGCTCAATGTAGAAATTTGAGCCTTCAAATCCATGTGTGTCCAGAATTATCAACGTATTTACTTGAGACTCATCCATACATATAAAAAGAATTTCTAGTTTGAGGTATTTTTGAAGGAATTATGCAATTTTCGTGCAGTTCTAGTACTTAAGAAAAATATGTACATATATTCAAGACCCAAATCAAGTCCTTGAAACAGTGAATATTGGCCTTTAACTTACCAATCAATATTACTAGTATCAATCGCAACGTTTCTTATAATTTTAGTAAAGTATCAGGCATATAAAATAGGTCCAATATACTCCAAGTTTTTACACAAATGTAGTTGATATAACTACACTTGTAACACTTTTAACAAGAAGATTTGTCCAAGATATGTGTCCCACCAGACATGTTTTATTTGTTCAAGAATTATAACAATGGAACTTCTAGATCTCATTGGTTAAAATCAACGTTGCTATATTTCTCGTTTCAATTTGTAACATAGTATATTTTCAATTTTATTATGAACATTAACCACAAAAATAAAAGTAGGATAATTCCCAAATTTTGAATGAATATAGAAATTTAAAATTAATAAGAACAGCCATCTTTAAAATCAGAAAACAAGTGAAAGTAGCTGATTTGATCCAGAAAGACATCTATATATAGGTATCTACTATTTTAATATTTCTAGATATCTATTGTATTAAGAAAAAAAATGTGTGTGTTTAAATGAGGTATTATTTAATGATAGTGTTTTAGCTTATATTCAAACTATTGTATCCAAATTTTAACACCATTTCATTCATACTTTACCAAAATTGTAAAAAAGATATGTTGTAATTAAAAAGCCAAGTAATAATACAACTACAACATTAGTTTTATTTACAAAAACAGTTCCAAAGCTACAACTTCAGAGAATCCTGAAATCTTAATTTATTGTATGTTAAAGTTTTGGAAAATGACATTTGGCAATAATAAAATAATATGCAGGGAAAAATCTTAAAATATCTGTTGACAATAACAATTGTACATGTTTAAAATGACCATAGTTTGAACATGATCTAAGAATTGTAGTGTAAATTATATTTATGATTATTTTATGATATTATGTATATTTGTGACCAATATTAATTTGTGATATAAGGTGTTGGTAACATAGAGCTAATGTTTTCTCCTATAAACTGTCAAGTGTAAATTGGTTGTATATTCGTAGAGATGACATAGGTAAAGTATATGTAAAGTGGTTGTATTCTTACATACTTTGTTGAGGGCAAAATATATAATACCTTTATTAATCGGTGAATTTTTAGTATATAGATACAGTATGTGCATTTCATTTGCAGTGTTTTGTATTCTATTCTTTTTATCAAATCAAAATAGTTTTAATTCTTTGTAAAATTCATTTTTTTCTGTTTGCATAGAAATCATTAAAACCACTTATTAGACGACTTAAAGGGACAGTTCCATGTATTTATAAACATACAAAAAATGTCAATCCGAAAATGATCATGCAATCATACATTCCTTGCTCAAGTACACCTATAAGGATTGTATGACACATTTTTTTAAAATTACATTTTGTTGAGAATTAATAGCTGAAACAGCAATCATACCTGGGGTTATTAGACTTAATCATGGGTTTGCCCCTTTAAAAATCAACAATCTGATTAGGGTAGAATTCATATTTGACTTATGTAATAGGCATAATGTTTATGTAATTAATGTAAATTGATCATATTGTTATTGTCTGTTGCTAAATTTGATTACTTATATTAAACTAATTTTAAACATATCATCATGTAGTGTCTGTAATTCTCTCTGTCGACAAACAGCTCCTTGCCCATATCTCTTGGAATTGATCTCTCATGGATCATCCAAACCTATTTATAGCATAATTAGGAAAGATGTATACCATCGTGTCCAAGCCACACCTCCAAGCCACACCTCCAATCGTCATTGTTATACAAGTGAGGGAAATGACATATACTAAGCTAAATATTGTCCAATCAAAGTGGGCCCTGAAATCTTTCTAGTGAAATATCAGCCAAGTCACTCATTCTAGACCCTTTGTTGGAAACGTAAAAAAAAGAAAGCAACGTGTCATTAAATGTTTTGATTAATATAAACCATTTATCAACGATACATAATTGAACCACAGGCCCCCAGAAATCAACAGATTTTTGACAGCCTGAGATGAAGTTTGAGAGGGCTTAATATTCATTTCAAAATTGCCCTTTCACAGGCCTGAGAGAGAGGGGATTGGTCAACTCCCTAAATACGTCACTGTTCTCAGAAATAGAAAAAACAAAGTAAAAATCAAGGGATTTATTTTAATAAAAAAAATACAGAATGGATACACTCATAGTTAAGAGATGTGAAACAGAAAGTTAAGTAGTAGAATATGAAATGGGGAAACATCTAAAATATACCAGTGATAATTTTGGTTAGTTCTTTCTAAACTACAAATTTGCACAAATTTCTATAAAAAGTTTCTGAAACTATTCATGGAAAAAAACATAGTTAAATTTGAACATCAAATAATATTTTGACCAAATATCAAATAGGAATTTAGACTGAATTTTTTCCTGAAAATATGTCAGTTTCAGAGAAAACAAAACTAAAGCGTTACTTTAGAAGTTGGAGCCAATCAAAACAATAAAAACCTTGACCAATTAGATTCAGATTGAATTTGATTGGTTGCTGTCAAACTATAAAAGAAGCACAACATTGTCGTAATAAAAAAGACTGCTGAATTCCATTGCACATTTTGTATGACTAAGTTTTTAAAATGAAGTACCAAAAGTACTAAACTAAAGACTATGATGAATTACTATTTCTGTTTCATATCTCTATACATTGTAATAATATGTATTATATAGAACTATCTACTAACTAACAAGTTTATATCTATATTAACATCATAAGTCAGTTTTCTATCTTATCATCTTATATTATTGATAATGAAAATATGAATAAATATTAAAAATGTATGATATCTATTTTCAAAAGAGACCATGGATCAAAGAACAAAGTTCAATTACAAATTCAGCATGACACTAATAAAATACAGAAGTTTTCAGTTAACTTTTGAAAGTTAGCTATTCAGTGAAAATTTTTCAAGTATTCATTCTTAATTTCATTCAGCTATATACCCTTACCAAAATATAGACATTAAAGATGGATTTCCTTAAATTTTAGTGTCAAATTAACCAAACTATTAGATTAATTGGTGTTTCTAATGAATTATTATGTATTCATAATCATATCATTATGTTCTTATGGCATATAATTAAGAGTTTTAACCAATAAGAAATTTAACTGTATGTACAGTCTGGATAAGCAAAAAAGATTTTTTGACCTTACTTGATCAGTCACAATTTTTTTATGGACATGTAAGAAAAACCGGTACTTTTCCAAGCATTAGAACACTTCTACTTTCTATTGATATAAATATTAGCATTTTCATAAATGTAAACAAGGGAACCATCTTTAACTGTGTTCAGATATATTCTTGTTTATAGAAACAATTCTTGCCCTATATAAAAACAAATTCCAGTAGCTTTATTTAAAAAAAAGGCTAAACATACCTCACACCAGTTGAATATGGTTGTGAATAATGAAAGTTGTTATGAGTTGTTAAGGCAACTCACACCTCAAAACTTATGAGCACTATTCAAACATTCGCAAACATACGTAACTGGCAATCGCTATGGTGTAAGGGCAAGTAGTTTGCATCACAATATAGACAAGATATGTTAACAAATGAGATCTAACAATGAAATAAGAGATAGAGTAGAAAACTGACTTATATTTTGGACACTACTAAATACAATATACAATTATTACAAATATAGTAAAAAAAAAATTAAATTAAATGCCATTCTGTATAAAACATGAACAAATATATATAATAAATGTAAAAAAAAGACAAAAACACGCTGTGCTTTCATTGATATTAACAAGTGAGGGTAGTTGAATTTTTTTTTTAATAAAAAGCACTAACATTTTTTAGACATAAATGTAACAAAAACACACAAAAAACCATTTCAATTTAAAAATTATAAATAATTTAAGATCTTTATTCTTTCAATATCAAAAGCACTATAATAAATGGTAAAATAGAAAAGAAAAAAACAATAAATATTGACAAAGTTAAAAAACTATGTGGTCTTTATTCATTGTGCATTAACAGTTATTGTCGATTTATACCCTGTTTATTAAACTTGCAGTTGTGTACCCATGAACAATTCTCAATATTTATATTTTGCACATTTTATACAATTTAAACATGTATACAGGGGCTGGCCAATAATAATGAGTTGAACTGTACACCACTGACCAATCTCATAAAAAATACCATCTGTACAAGACTTTATTTAGTATCTAAACATATGCTTAACAAGCTTATTTTCACCCATCTGTACCACTTTTCAAAATTAGAATATGATGTTCAGTTCCCAAACAATTGGGAAGATATTAACGATAACAAGATGTCATAGACATGACATGACACACGAGAATGATAATACCAGTCTGGATAACAGCTGAAACCATGATTTCATATTGAATTGCCAAAAGATCAATTAGAGATTTTAATTCTGAAAAGTGATACACATGGCTGAAATTTACCTGATGATACAGTTATTCATAATGATAAAAAGGGAATCATGTATCAACTAAATCAAAATGGCACATTTCTCTTTCTAAAAAAATATCAAAAATCTTTACAATTTGAACAAACAAAAAATATCAAAGGTTATAACATTGCTTTTTGGCAATTTAGGGAGACAACAGTATAGCGGTAAAAAAAATATGTGGTTCAAAATGAAAAAAAGAATGCCAAAAGACATGATGTATAATGTCATTAAGCCACCAGTGCAAAATTAGGAATCTGATTAAAATTATACAATAGCCTCATTCTGTACCTTAATTAACACTAATATTTCATAAAAAAAAAAAAATAGATTGACCAATGATCATAAATCATTGAATTTGACCATAATAGATATCCAAAATCATCCCAACAAATTCAAAATCATTTTCTAATTTTCTATGAAAAATAACACGTAACAACGTAAAGGGAGCGATATAATTTAAATCTTGACTAAAAACAAGGACCAAAACTCATGTATAACTCAAATTTGTTTTTTTCAATAAGCCTTGTGAAATTTTGAAACTTAAGAACATACCGCCCCCCTCCCCCCCCCCGG